>NC_134702.1:57984190-58284190 GCF_043290135.1 Rhipicephalus microplus
GAAGCCTGGCACTGGCGAACTGCAGCTCCTCGCTGCCAGAAGAACAGTTCTTGAGGATTACGTCGAGGCCACCGTTGGTGCGCAGGATGTTACACATGGTGAATCCCAGGTCGTGTCCGTACGTCGGGACGGCCCACGCTTTGCGGATGATGACCGACATCGTGGCCAGAAGCTCTACGGCTTCTTCGTCGGCGGCGGCCTTCAACTGCTCCACGCAGAGCGCCATCCGACTGGCGAATCGCGAGATGGCCTTATCAACTTCCGGTTGAGACAATGGGGACCGAAGTGTGTCCAGCTCGTCGGCCAAGCCCTGGCCAACGGCGGGCCTCTGGTTTGTAGGGAGCGGCGGCAGGCCACTGCTGAACATATCCTGCGTCGGCGACGTCACAATGGGCGAAGCGCAGGAGCTACCACCGCTGCTGTAGTCCATATGCTTGACTGTCTGGTGCGACGCGGACGACTTGGACACTCCTTTGGAGCTCACGAAAACCTTGGAGCTGGCGGAAGAGGCGGCACTCTTTTCCTGCTGCAACACACCTTGGGTGTACATCTGGCGCTCTTCTTTTTTCGCCATGGAGATCTCTTCAGCCGTATAGTCTTCCGTAGACATCTTTGATGCTGACGCCGCGGCGGTCTTCTGCTGCTGGTGAAGTGTGTCGCCCATTTTGAGCTGCTTCTGGTCCTGCTTCACGGCGGCCATTTTCTCGGCCGAGAACCCTTCGCCTTCCATGCGAGCTTTCATTGCCTGCAATACAGTGAAAAACCAGAGCATGAATACATGTTCTACACTTCTCTCAGTGCGAGAAGAGCCATCATTTGGGCACACTGTTACAGTTTTCAGAGAGGACTTTTACGTTGGCTGTTTTTCAAACAATTATGAGATCGCCCCAAATATGAGCGTCTTTTTTTATCTTACCACAATGTGTACCTTTGGTAATACGAAATATTTAGTAACCTCACCTTCAGCGAAAAAATGAACCAATCATTAACTGGGTACAGTTTCGACACACTAAGATATACTTCACCCGCCACTGCCTAATTAGATTTTAGCGCTCGCTGGCACTTTCCCACAGCGGTCAAGTACTCATTGTTATCGTCGTAAGAAATATACAAAATATTTCAAAAATAGAAAAATGACCTCATTTAAATAGTTGTGACTATTTGCCCCAAATACCTTGAACGATGAGAAATGGACAATACAGGAGAACAAAGAAAAGATATGTCACTGAGGAGCGAAATGCATGCTTTACAAAATCGCGATATCCCCAGAGAGACCGCGCCTCACTAACCTGAGAGTGTTGCTTCTCCTGAAAGGTGATGTCTCCAGCCTGAAGCCTCTTGAGCTCCTTGTTGGTGGTGGCCGACTTCTCGGCCGTCACGCCGTCGGCCACCAGCTTGCTCTTGGCCGAAGAGGTGACCCGCTTCTGCTCGAAACGAACCTCGGAGGGCGTCGACTCGCGGACGCGGCCTTCCTCGGAGGCCTCCGGCACGCTGCAGTCGACCGTGTAGCCCCTCTGCGACGAGATCGTCTTGAGCCTCGAGTCGGTGCTCGAGCTGCTGGAGCTCACGCTCACGCTGCGACTGTAGTTCGTGGTGCTACGGTTCTCCTGCTGGAACACCTGCTGCTGCTCTTCCTTCTGTTGCTGCTGCGTCTGCTGCTGCGAGCTCGCCAGCGAGTGGTGCAGCAGCTGCGACTTCTTGTTCAGCAGTGACCCCGAGCTCGACGCAGCCGTCGTCGAGCTTTTCAGCATCTGCGCACCGGAGACCAGCCGGAGAGTTGTGAATGCGCGCTAAGTGAGCGGCTGACGGCAACAAGTGATTGACGTACACTTGCCGAAGCGCTGGTCCCGGCAACATCTACTGTTCCTCCACCACTACTGCTCTACCCATGCGACTGAATGATATATATGACCGATCTTCATACGACAAAATTTAGTAGGCTCCGACGCGCTTTTATACCATCGTCTAGCCGAGAGAGGGAGAGAAAAAGAGAGAGAAAAAGAAAAATATACATATACCAGTGGCCCAACTATCCATCCTGCACTGATAAGCAGCCAAACGGCCACGTGTGCGTACTACGCATAGCACGTGCATTAAAAAAAAAAACGCACCTGGGCCAGTGGCAATACCACCCATTATACACTGATAAGCAGTCAAACGACCACGTGTGCTTACTACCAATGGCAGGTGCACTGATAAAAAGTTTGACTTCTCAGATTCACCTTTCTTCAGCTTTCCCCATAGCTTGTAAAGAATACCAAAGTACATTCCTTGCGATCAGTGTTGCTGTCGCGTTCCACCTGTTCTCCCCCTCCATAGTTGCTCTTGAAGTCTGGTGAGGAGGGCTACGTCAGAACCATGTGATAAATTAAAAAAAGAAAAAGAAGAACAACAAAAAAGGGCTACGCGTGTCAAAGCTCCGCACGTGCAGGATAGGCACATGCAAAGGCAGCTACGATTTCCGGTCTGTGGCTACAGCATATTAAATATATAATGGAGGTTGTTTTTCATATTTTTACCTCGGGGGTTGAATGTGTCATTTTACTTGGTTGTCTGGTGAGTGATTTCTTTGGGGGGGGGGGGGGGCTTAAGGATTCTTCGACAGTGGTCCACCTTTCTCGGAATGCGCGTGCCCATGCCGCACGCCCGAACACGTGCTCCGGGCGAAATCAGAAAAAAAATGATAATTAAAGAAAAGAAAAAAAGTAAAAGTAGAAAAAAGATAATGATTGATTGATTTGTGGGGTTTAACGTCCCAAAACCACTATATGATTATGAGAGACGCCGTAGTGGAGGGCTCCGGAAATTTAGACCACCTGGAGAAAAAAGATAACAAACGTTTGGTTAGGATAAATATTATCCTGAATCTTCCAGAGCGCGAATTGAAGAAAGTATGCCTGGAGTGTTATTTAGACCAGCTTTCAACGTATCGAATTTATAAAACATGTATGATTCGCGCTGTTCACGTTCCCTTGTGCTAGAGAAACCGCTTTGTAAGAGTGTGACCTTTATGAAATCAAATGGGTGGTTTCCGCAGTTAATATGCCGAGATAGAGGCAGATCCGGAAGTGAATGAACATGTGAACGGTGGTTATTGAAGCGGATGCGAAAGGCTGTGGCAGTCTGTCCTATGTACTGAATACCGCATCTTCCGCACTCGAGAAGGTATATTACATTGGAGCTGTCACAGTTCAGGTTTGAATTAATGAAGTACTTGAAATCGGATTGTGTGCTTTCAGTAACGTTGGTTACCTGTATGTGTTTGCACACCTTGCAACGGGCTTTGCCACATGGCTGACATCCAGTTATAGACGTCTTATCTGTTTTCGACCGCACAAGATAATCTTTAATGTTTTTGGGCCGTCTATATACCACTTGTGGAGGGGAAGGGAAAAGTTTTGATAGCCGTTCACTTTGTTGTAGGATGTTAAAGTGTTTTGTTAACGTGAACAAACAAACGCGTAGCCCTTGTTTGTTGTGCTCTCTCTTTTTTAAATTTATCACATCGTTCTGACGTAGCCCTCCTCATCAGGCTTCGAAAGCAACTACGGAGGGGGAGAACAGGTGGAACGTGATAGCGACAATGATCGCAAGGAATGTACTTTGGTATTCTTTGCAAACTACGGGGAAAGCTGATGAAAGGCGAATTCGAGGAGTCAAACTTTTTATCACTGCACCTGCCATTGGTAGTGCTCACACGTGGTCGTTTGACTACTTATCAGTGTATAATGGGTGGTATTGCCACTGGCCGAGGTGCGTTTTTTTTAAATGCACGTGCTATGCGTAGTACGCACACGTGGCCGTTTGGCTGCTTATCAGTGCATGATGGGCAGTTGGGCCACTGGTATATGTGTATTTTTCTTTCTCTCTCTCTCTCTCTCTCGGCTGGTCGATGGCATAAAAGCGCGTCGGAGCCTACTAAATTTTGCCTGATGAAGATCGGTCTCCAATCAAAACGTCCCCAATAAACTGTTTCTTAGAGGCGTATACTTATCTTCCCTTAAGTCGACGGCAACCGAAGATTAAGAAAGACAATTGGACGGTCTTGTTTGATACTTCATATGAATTCGCCGCGAACGTACACCAAATTGCAAAAGGTTACAGAACACCGGCTGACAACTGTACAGGCTGCAGTACAAGCTTCAGGCTGAACATTCATTTGGAGCGTACGTTTTTGAGGCCAAGCGAGAACATAGTTTGCGGGACCCGAAGTTTTCCCGCAAGCTACTGCTGTTATGTCTGCGTATAAACTACAGAGGTAGATGCAGTGCTACTGATAATGTCTTCGCCAAGGCTTACTAGCTATACTCATCGCGTAGCCTGCGCGGTTCCTGTGGTTTGGAAATCCCGGTAACTGTGACGCTTACTCTATATTACGTGGCTTCGAAAAATTGCGTAAGGACAGCACATCTGACCAATGTGAACCGGTAGTAATACTTCCTACACACTGTGATGCAAGTGTAATAGTTGCGAGCCAGCACGCAACAGTAATTTGATCTTCAGAAAGCGTTTCGGCTGCCCTTATTTAAAAGGAAGAGTGATCGTGCTGTAAAATTTAGATCTAGAAACGCGATATAGGTAGTGTCCCTGTCGAGTTTGCCATATCCGTTTTCCTGAATGAGGCTGTAAGAAAGGAACAGGAGTGAGAAAGGAAAAGCAGGGATGTTAACCAGTTTAGAAAAGCTAGCACGCTAGTTGCCCTACAATGGGGAAAGAGAGAGAGAGACGTTTGAAAGAGCGAGGGGCCGGGAGCACACACAAAGTGACAATATGCCAGGCCGTAACCACCGGTTCAAGTCTGTTGTCTACCAAGAGTTTAAGCAATGCCTTCGAGATGCACGACTTGCCTGGGAGCTGCTGGAGTGCTTTTCCGAGGCACTGTACGAAGAAGACGACACGGTGTTCAACTTCTCGCTCAACTGGGTCGCCTTGGCGATGTTCTCGACCACGCTGCTGATGTCGGCACTGGTGCCATTGGGCGAGGTGACGGGCGTACCCTTGGTGGGCGTCGACGGCCGCTCGGGCGATATGTCCGCCATCTGCACACGCAACACGAGAGGCAAAGGTCTTAGGAGAATTCGTTGCTGGGTTGGTAGGTGCACGGTGGTGGACTGCCGTTGCTGCAAGTTAGTTGAGGTCCAGGACAAACGCCACAGGTAAGCAGAACAACAGTATTCGACTCGCATCCTTATTCTTAAAATAATAAGAATAATGGAATGTTTTTTTTTGCTCGCATAAACCCCATATATTGATTCGACAGAATGTTTTAGCCAAAAAAGAAAAAAAATCGTTGCAAATGCTGTCCGGCACAATCCTGCGGTAAATAAGCGACAGTGCACATTTAACTGTAGTGTGGCTGCGCTAAACGTTTTCTCATACACATATATTAAGCTATCAAAGAAAAATTAATGATCGATGTGAAATTTCCAGGGTGATTTTGGTCGTCTGAGTGAAGTGCGAAATAAGCGCCATTATACGACGAGGTCGCACAGAACTTGTCGTGCAGCAAAGTATACACACAAAGCCCCACCATTTTGAGACCCAGCAAGGTGACGGCAGGGGAATCCCCCGAAGAATCCCCCAACAACCTCTTTAGCATGGGCGCCACATCCCCGGCGCCACAAGAACAGTACGAACCACGGCGTCGGGTGTATAGACGTGTGATGTATATACAACTGGTTGCTATATATATAGGCACGCCTCCGATTCTCCTAGAAACCGTCATTTCTGGATGTATGCGCGCGTCTCGCCGCGACTTTAATTAAGCAGCGCGCCGTGTACAACACATTTGACTCCTAGAAGGCGTATACACTGCAACGCAGTAAAAACATTTGACACGCTGGCGCGGACACCATTTATCAAGGGCTCCGTGCCGTTCACAGAAAGCGGTGCCCGATTCGAGAAAGTCGGAATTCCGAGCGGAAATTTTTCCTCGTTGCCGCACGGGACTGTTGCGTCGCGTGAACGCTCTATCACAACGCGTGCCTGCCGTGCTATCACGTTATCAGCCAGAGACGAGCGATATGATCGATGCTCGCTTTGGTGGTTGCGTGTTAGCACAATGTGCGATATATGTTTACATTGCGCATTGCCGCCTGACAGAGCTCAGTTTCTTTGTACACTCTTTCTTGGTACAAGAGGTGCACGTTATAGTGCAGAAAAATTATACGGGACTTCGGGTGCGTATACCGTGAAAGTTACGAAAAACCCCGGCCCTCGCATGTAAGGATAATGCCGCTCTTAGGTACTCCAAGAAGTCCTTGAGATACCAGAAAACTGCATGTTTGCGCTTTGGGATCGTTGCCCGGTACGCTGCCGCAAAAAAAACGTAATAAGCACATACAACATAACGCACATCAGAGTTCGAGAATATGCCTGGCGTCAAGGTGAACAACTACAAGTCTGTAAAAGCTGCAAAAAAATATACATGAACACATTTGTAAATACAGCCGAAATTCTTTTTCTTTCCCTTTGTATACTGAAGTCGTTCGCACTATACAATATAGAGTATAGACAACATAGTGCGTATAGTGGCAATGGAGACACCGGTGTATACACCGGTGCCTCCTGTGCCTCTGTGATTAAATTCTGTATTTACGAGACGTGCGCCGAGACAACATATGGTTATAAAGTTTTGGCCACAGAATAACGCATGCATTATCTTCAAGTTCTTGATTGATTGGTTGATATGTGGGTATCTTCAAGTTCTTACGCGGGGAAAGCTGGAGGCCGATGAGAGCCAACGTCATTGCACGAAGCTCATGCCGCCCTGGTAGTCTTTGATGACATACGGGATACTGTTTACACAAATTTTGTTTTCCCACTTTGCATGCGCTGCCATCAAGAGGCAGGTGGTGTCATTTAGAACTGTAATGAGACTCTGGAATACTTCAGCGCTCCCCTTGCTTGTTCTCTTCGTGTTTTTTTCTTGCTCTGACCGACCATAGTCTATGATCTGTAAGACCAGTATAAGGAGCCCAGGAACAAGTGCCAATATTCTAAAAGGCGCACACTGCTTGATTAATTTACCCAAGAGGACTTTCAGGCGAAAGCAACATTCACGTGGCGACGTCATATAGCGACTTTTTGCATGACTCGTGTTGACGCCCACGGTAACCTAAACAGTGCTATACAGGAGATGATTTCGCTGCATTGTAATCCTAAAATACTTCCAACTGTCGCTCCCTCCCAATCGTGAATTTCGAAATGAAGCTCCTCATGCGAGCACCTTAGGTGGATCGTTAACACCGTTCGCGTTCATTTGGGTGCGCCCTAAATGAACGCGATTTTTGTAGTTACAACGTTCAGACACCTCCGCAATGCCTTTAATATACGTTTAGTCTACATTCGGTGCCTTAGGTATAGACACGGTTAGTCTACATGACGGTTAGTTTACATGTCTTAGGTATACACACCATAGACAAATGCCGCGAGGCTCCCGACGAAGACAGGAGGCCCAGACGAGCGCCAACTTTACGAGTGAGTACATACCTGCTCTCTTCAGCGGGCCCTTTTATAAAAGAAACCTGCCTATATCAACCAAGGTACTGATATGAAATACAAACTGAGGCAGGTTTGATGCGTAAAATGGCCTGATGAAGTGCAAATAAACTCGGGCGTAAGTTGGCGCTCGTCTGTGTTTTATGCGTCTGCCGTCTTCGTCCAAGCCGCGCTGCATTTCCCAGAGTACGTACTGCAGCTCGCCCAAGTCAAGGTGTTATTTGACTTGGCTGCGTTCCGTATATGCCACAAGGCTATGCTGCCATTGCTGCGGTCAAAGAACGCAACACACGAGACATACCGACACGTGCATTGTATAGAACCGAAATTCCTTTGAAGCTTGCATGTCACAATCGTCTGAGCATCTGCCTTTCGTTGCTAGAGAAAGAAAAGAAAACACTATAGCTCGCGTACAGAAAGTCCGGGCATGCCATCTGAGGCGGGTAGCTATTTTCAGAGAAGCAATAACAACGGCATTCCGACGTCGTCGTGCAGTGACAACAATGCAAAGCACTCGTATACATCTCATTCTCCAGCTGATGCACTTTTTTTTTGCAGAAGCATCTCAAAAACTGCCCCATCATAAATCTGCTATAATTAAAAATCTGCACCATCAGAGATTTTCTAATTAACCTACCGAAAATTTAAACGTTCCCGGGGGTAAACAAGATGCGCGTAAATATTTGCCTACATTACACGCCATGTCCTGTTAATTTTTCTTTTGTGAAATCTAACGCGGCAGTTTCAGAGAAAATTACCCTTTTTTGCGCAGTTGATCGACTGCAACGCTGTGAATCACAAGTGATGAACAATGTCGAGCGTATATATAGTAAATGATCTTTTCGTGTCTTAATGTGTACACCACCGTTACTAAATAACGTACAGTTCCATTTGTAACATAACATCTGGGATGTTACGTCCTGATACCACCATGTGATAATGTGTAACTACGGAAATTTCGACCATCCGGTGTTCTTTGACGTGCAGTGACATGGCACAGTTCACAGACCTCCACCGGCCGTTTCGCCTCTCTCGAAATGCGACCGCCACGGCCTCGCAAGACCAGCTGCATTTCTGCACGTCTAAACTTGTTAGAGGTTACCGAACGCAGACATGCTACTGGAGCTTTCAAAAGCACGACAAGGAGTGCGTGAATGGGAAACGATAAATCTTTCCGTAGAGTTTACCACCTCACCGTGCTGGACATTTTAGCGTATACAGTAACTGCGATTCGACAAGCGATAGCGCGTAACCTTCGCTATTAAGCCGTGTAGCAAGGGAGTCACTTTGAGTTATCTTTTCAGCCCGGCACAACCACCGCGAAGCTACAAATGCAACGCGAACAAGGGTCAGTCGTTACAGGAACAGCATTCCTATGGGTATTGGAGCAATGCGATGAAAAAGAAATGTTAGCGTCATTCCGAACAATCGAACCGAAAAGCGATCTTTCGCACGTCGCGGAACGCGCGTTACGGCGAGTGCTTGTACATGTGATCACTGAGGATATCGACAATCGCTGACAAGTAGTTTAGTTCAGAAGAGAAGTGGTGATGGTATGCAGAACTTAATGCAGCTGTCCAAATCTTATATATCGTGTACGCATTTTCACTCCATAGTCTATCACTGGAATATCTTCATGGAAATCGACAACGGCTTCCTTCAGCTTTTTCAGAACCCTTGTGTACCTCTACAGAGACGTGGGTTCTCAGCTTCTGACAGAAGACACAAGTTTTATAGATGGTATATTGGCTGTTCCAGCCGGAGAAACAAGCTAGTATTTAACCACCTGTGAATAACATCTAATGATTCTTAGCTTTATTGCGAAGGCAAAATGCCGCCAATTCTCACAAGTAACAACCGTCGCATTGCCGTCAAGTCTTTTGAAGAATGAAGCTCAAATACAAGGTCGATCTCGCTACCCACACTGGCTTCATGACGCAACCCTACACAACGTTTACAACGCCACACCACGATATTTCACCTGGCGCGCAGTCTGTGGGCTCCCAGTAACGATACCAGCTCTTCGAGCGACACTGGAAAGTCGGGTGATTCGGCCGTCTCACCTGACAAAAGAAGGTGCGAAGCGTCGGCGGCAGGTCGTCGATCAGAGCGGACGCCGCGTCAGAGCGCACTCGGTACGAGGAACGCATCCTTGCGTCCTCTCGTCGCCGGAGTCGTCCGCGCAACGTTACCAACGCGGAGGAGACGGCGCTGCCTCTCTGCCGCAGAGGACGTGCCGCCCGCAAGACTGCGGCGACGCCGCTAAACTGCGACGGGAGTAGTAAAGCCGGCGGTACCGCCGTCTCCCGATAGAGTGGCCACTCTTCTTCACAGCGCTCCAAGTGAAAACGGCACGCCGGCGTCCGATGCGGAGACGTGTGGTGAAAACTGCAGCACCGACGCGGCTTGTCCGACACGTTCCGTCTTGCCTCCGATCGTCAACCCCGAAAGTGGCGGTGTGTGTGCAGGTCAACGAGGACTCTTCGACCACGACTCTCCTCCCTATTACTGCTGATAGCAGCTGCCACTGACGACCACGCAGCCACTACCGACTGCTGGTTTCTGCCGGGACGTGAGTGGAACACGTGCGTTTTCGTCGCCACCGGTCTTCACCCGGCGCGAGGAGTCTCCGCCCCCCTCGCTTCTCGTTCCCTCCCTCCACTCGCGCAGTGGCGATGCGCGAGGGAAGCGGTCGGTGGTCGTGCGTGCGGCTGGAGCGAGGACAAGGCCAGCGTCGCCGGCCGGCACCGCCGCGCACACCTGACTCACCTGCCCGCGGTGCGACGACTCACGAGCTTTGGCCCGCCCGGAATTCGGAAACGGCAGCCCGCTGATAGGAAGGCGAGAGAGAGAGAGAGAGCTACTGTCAGCGACAGTGGTTCAGATCGTGAGAATGCCTGCCGGGTGTTGTCCCTCCCCGCCTGCTCACTTCTTTTGTCACGCAGGTCTAGCGGCCTGACAGTTCGCGTGCTTTTACCGCCCGTCAGCTCACTCGCGTGTCCGCGACAGCTCGGGAAAAAAAAAAAAGAAAGCTGCGCGGCGGTGCGTCATCCTCGTTGTCGTCGTCGGATCGTACAGAAAGAGATGCGGAGGAGAAGGATGCGGACGATTGGACGAACAGGTTGACGGCCGCTTCCGTCGGACACCGTTGGCCCGCGCGTGCGAGCTGTGTTGCGTATATCTGCATTTACACGTAGAGTTACGTGCTCAGCGATGACACACGGCGGGACGGTGACGCACCGGTCACAATTACCTGCGCGCGTGCGCGCCGAAATAGTAAGTGCGACCTAGATAAGTTGAGAAACGAGAGATGCGCGTATGCTCGTTAGCATTCGGGCTTGTTTGTAACAACAGCTGTAACGATTAAATCCGTCAGCCGGGGCGTGCTGTGAAGTAAAGGTGTAGCGAGCTGTAGACAGTGTCGAGTGAACGTGAAGCTAGCTTTTATGACCATGTAGCCATCTGAAAACTTGAACACGCTAATAGTAGATGAGCCTATCGCCTACTCGTATCGTGGAAACGCTTTCCCATTGTACGTCATCCTGCGGAGAGCATGCAGATGTAAATGACATTTGCGCGATATGCGGCTATATACAACGTCTATACATCTAGAAAGAAATAGAATATGTTGCATCTTGCTCGTTTTACGAACAGGCTAACAAACTATGAAAGCTTAGCAGATTTATGCCCGCGTGACGAGCGGGAACATTAAGCCGCTTTTGATATCACGTGATAATTTGAAGCCTTTGACGCAGTGTAATATGGTCCCTCGTACAGATTGAGGTAATGCTTCATTCTGTCATTTTAATGACAATGATATGCTGATAATCGCGTAAGAGAGGTATCGCAAAAAAATACCCTAAAAAACAAGAACGTTATGTAGAGCACCCAACGACGAGAGACTGATCACCAACTGTATACACGTGTATACGTATACATCCAAGCTCTCGCTTTCTGTTGCCTGCTTCGCTTTCAAAGTAATGAGCGATGCATGTATACGATCGTGTTGAAAGCAAGAAACCGCACTGAGCGAGGTATCGTATATACCTCCGCCTTCTCTTCTAGCTCGACGTTATGCAGTGAGTCGGCATCCATGTCACGGGCGCCTAAGGCACGACTAGAATGAGATTGCAGAGCGCTTAAAAGGCGCTGCCCAGGAATAAAAGAAAACAAAGGCCTTGAGACCAGCCGGGTCTGCTCTCAACGCGATCGCATTGTATACAGTATACCGCATACGCGGCATGCGGCTGCATGTCCGAGCGTATACCACCGCACGTCTGAGAAGGAGCCGTTGGCCCCGACAGACGCCTACACTCGTAATAGGTCGACGGCGGGGATTTCCGTCGCCTCTCCAGTTCCACTGACCCATATTCCACTCACCACGCGTTCGCCTATCCATCAGGCGGCGGTCAAAAGAAAAAAAAAAAGAAAAGATATATCGCACGCCCGCGACCGTGCTTTCTTGAACACCCGCGCGTATGCGGTATATCCTCGACGGCCACTGCAGTGGCTCTCACTGTATGAAAGGATACGAACGTGGGCAACACCACCGCGGCGCCGGAAGAGCCTATAAAACGAGCGATCGCTGTCGGACGAACAGTGTAACATATTATACGACTACACGGGGGCAAAGTGGATGGACGTGCGGCCAAACCTTGACCCGCTGGCTTGAGTCGCGTGAGCGGTGGCGGGTCTCTTGAATAATTTGCCCCGTGGTTAAACAACCTAATGAAACCAAGAGACAGTCAAGCCAAGGGGACATTATTTGTTGCTTTTTTGATTCGTACAATTACATAGCGGTGCCACCTCTGTGCCAGTGCGAAAGACGCTGACGTTCGTGTGGTTCGTGCTTGCCAGGTATCTGTCTAAAACAGCTTGCTTGACTGACACTCAGTCGAGATTTAAAAAACAAAAACACCAGGCCTGCGCAGAAAGCGCAGCACAGTCACGGCGAAAGCTATAGAAAAGCGGCCTTGCGGAGCCTTTTCTAAACACTCATTTGGTAACTATATATACGGCAAGCACACTTGCTTGATGCCCACTACGGCATTATTACAAATTTTAGGGTAGTATATATAGGCCGGCATTCGCTATGCTATTTTTCGTCATTCTTCTCAGAAGAGTGGTATCCGCTAAACTATTGCGAGGAAGTTTGTGCCGATTGTTCATGCAGTGGCTGACGACGATGAAGAAATATACCTGAAGTGGGTATGCACCACTGTTTATTAGCTAAACAAAAACAACCTTTTGTAGTAGGTTGGAGCATTGGACGACCCACTCACTACGCCATTCGCATTGTGCGACGACTGCTTGTTCTTTCGCTGTTTTAAAACGCTTTATAAGTCGTATTAAAGCGATTGATTTCCCGACATCAAGCCTGCCTAAGGCAAGTTTGCCAACAAGTCCCAAGCATCGGTGTATACTTCATACGGAAACCTTGCCAGTAAAAATGTGGCTTGAAGAGAGAGGGATGTATGTACCATGGGGAAGCAGCTTTCTCCTGTGTAACAAACCTGAGACCATTGAACATGCGTTTATTGATTGTAAGAACGCTATTTTCTTTTCGGACATTTTACAGAGGACTTTTTTTAAAGATTTACCTCTTACTCCATATGGAACTCGTTTTTTGCCTTGTGATAGTTCTGTGCAAAATTTGGATGTTATATTTTTACTTGGTCTTCATTCGGTTTGGCGTAGTATGCTATCGTACAGACACTGTGATGTGAGAGTTCTATCCGTTAATGAGTGTTTCGTGGAAGCTGTTATAAAAGTGCGAGATGTGTATAAGACTACCGACTGTGTTGAAGATGTAATATCTTTGTTTGACGCGTTATCACGCATGAAACACGTGTGATAGTGATTGTCATATTAGCTTGACCTGTAGTCAAGGAGGCAATAAAGAAAAAAAAACTAGTTCAATGGTAGAATACTGGGCTGGCGCCCAGCAGACAGGGGTTCGAGCCCAGATGTATAATTGGTACTAAATTATTATTATTTTTTTATTTAACGCGATAGGGTTACGGACACCGGCTGCAGCGGCGGATGGCGCTGCGCCAGACCCGAGTTCTGATCTCATAATAGCTTTCGCTGCAATAATTAAGATGTGTTCGTAGGAGAACACGCTTGTTACAAAATGTAGTTTATATAGTGATTTGGGGATGCATTGAAGAGAATCGAAGAGCAAAAGAACGCATTTTGCGTTGGGGGAACCCGAACCAACTACCTTCGAGCGGTCGTTAAGTTAGATCCCCCGATAGAAATGGTGGCTACAACACATCGCCTCAGTCATTCCCATTTGAAGCATCGTAACATAAAACAGTAGCGTTATGACAATCCTGACAACTACGTGAAATTCGTAAATGTTTGCGCGTACGATATGTACCAATTGACACAGTTATATTGCCACTAAAATCCAAAGCAATTTACGACCTCGTTATCGCGAAAGTTTATCCCATTGTTCGTAAGTCACGTTTTGCAAAAAAAAAAAAGAGAAAATTTTGTGAGAACGATCCTTGTGAACGCGCAGTGATGACCACATTTCCGAAAAAAAAAGAATTTTTTAAAAATATCTCGAAAACTAAATATAACCACATTGAACCGACTATGTTACAGAAAGGGCATTTCACGTGCTCTAAAAGAAAACGTCGTACGCTTAAAACAACACTGTTAGGATTATGAAATTGTAAGAGCAAGGCAGAAAATAGGGAAATACCTTCAAAACGTGCGTCGCAGTTGCGAAGTCCATATAACGGTAGTGCTGGCGGAGGAACCTCCCCAGTATTCTGAGTCGAACGAACAACGCTTCCATGGCTTTAAATATCGTAGCTGAAAATCGTACACACACAAACGACGAGTTCACTACTCGATAACCATTGCGCACGTTTCAACAGGAAGCGTCGACCGCTAACCACGGGATGACCAATGGTCAAGGAGCGGCACCACTCGGGGACGACGTTCTTGTCTCATTGGACGAAAGACCAGGCGACTCGACCATACTGACAATGGACAGGTCTTGGTCGACAATAACGTCTCGATCAGCCGACGTCTGTAACACGACGTCGAAAGGGGCAGGGCGGTCGGCCTACCACCGGCAAGAGAGTAAGGGGGCATCGAGAAGAGGAGGAGAGGGGGTTGTAGACGCGCGGACCCGGACATCGGGATGGTATTTCCTTGCTGCACCCAGTTCACCTTTCTCTTTTGCCTCGTAATTGATGGCCGAGAAACGGAAGGCGCCTCTGGAGTAACGCTCGGCGGCGCAAGCACCGGTGTCCGGTGCCTTCTTGGCATGCCGACACTACGCTACCGACTCCACGTTTTTGTCCCACAGGTTTAGCGTGCCTAAGCGCATTCTCCTTCCCCGGCTTTGCGCTTTGGAAGCCATCTCCACGCCCCCCCCCCCTTCTCACCCCCCTCCACTTTCGCGTATCGTGTCTGAGCATGGAAGGTATGACAGCTCTGTTCCCCTCTTGACCGACAAACGACAGTCATTGGCGATTTGCCGAAGCGGTCAGGAGTCAAGAGTACATGCGGCGCGGTTTCCGCCCCCCCCCCCCCCTTTTTTTTGGAAGAGGACCACCGGATATGGAAGCCCCACTACAGCCACCCGCAGACTAAGCGAGCGGAACGCTTTGCCGTAATTACGAACACACGAATCGCTAGCCGGCGCACGTTATCGCATGCATTAGCGGCTTTGCACTGCAGTTCAAAGAAGCCGTAGTGAACCAGGAGAACACCGATTTCACTGTTCCCGAACCACTGTTTACGTAACGCTGCAGTCATTCGCGCGAGTGTTTTCAGTTTGCTAGCACTTGTAATCAGCCAATCCTGCAGGGCGGTCCATGAATTGGCTCAAGGGGGCGGGGTGTGAACGAACACCCCCGTCGCCGCGGTGTTGGGGACTGCCCGCGTTGAGTCACACTCCGCCACCATCGACGCCACAGCGCCGGTGGCGCGCGCCGGCGCCTTTTCATCGTCGGACCTCGCGTTCTTCCGCAGCAGGTAGTTCTCTCGGGTCTCGGCGGTAGCCGTATACCTTTTCTCGCCGCAACGCGCCCGCTGGGCGGGCTTCCGTCGGCGAGTGATTCAGCGAGAGGGCGGAAGCACGAGCGTGTTTGAACAGTCGGCGTCTTGTCCCGCGAGTGATGGATGCCTCCTCGTCTCTTATCGCGATACGCGCGACGGTCCCGTTGAGAACAAAGCGGATACCGCCTTCCCGCGAACGATGTTGCGGCAAAAAGGTGCTCTCAATGAATGGACACTTTCACCTTGGAACGGGCGTGTTATCTACGGAGGTTTTCCCGTTAAACGCCAGTGGGAATCCGGTGGTTTGTTTGTATATTTGATTCATTTTCGGCAAGTATAAAGGGTGGCACTCATTGTCGCAGCGCACCGTATACGAGAGCGACGCATAGCTTCTGAACGACGTCGCAAGTATACGGCTTCGTGAGAACTGGCCGCAGGTGGTTCAGATGATTGCATTTGTGTTTTCCGAAAACCGCAGCCATGTTACCTCGTGAATGCGTCGAAATTAGGAACAATGTAAAACGCAGTCAGTTTTTCATAGCAGACGCAAGTTTGAGCTCGCGAGCACGGCCGTGTCGTGTTTCGTGGATGATCCAGGTGCTTTAATAGAGTTTCAGACACGACGGCGCCGAGTACTTACTGGTTATTTTTTTTCTCGTTTGCCCGCGCTGTGTCCTGTTAGGAA
This sequence comes from Rhipicephalus microplus, assembly GCF_043290135.1. Classification (NCBI taxonomy): domain Eukaryota; kingdom Metazoa; phylum Arthropoda; class Arachnida; order Ixodida; family Ixodidae; genus Rhipicephalus; species Rhipicephalus microplus. The sequence goes on from NC_134702.1 coordinate 58,000,398, forward strand.
TGCATTTATTAGGACCACACTCCAACAAGTGACACGTGTGCCACGGTCAACACCCGACATCCTAGTAGCAAACCGGGCAATGAATCAAGTTAACATCTCCGTGGTAATCATTAGAAAAAAAAAAATGTTTATCATCCGCAAGTTGCGGCCGTACAAATACTCCTATCGCTCATACAACGCAGGAGTGCTCGTAGCGAGGCACCAATATGTATTGGAATAGGTACGGTCTTACGGCTTTGAAACAGAGAGTGCGCAAAGGCTAATTTATTACGGTTACATTCAAAGGCTACGCCTGCTAATGTGCACCGCTTTCTTGCGGAACGTTTCGTAATAACAGACATAAAACCATCGAAATTTTATCACGACTGTCACGGCACTCTTTATAGTCAGATCTTTATTTAACTTCTTCCCTTCCTCCTCCTCCTCGTTTCTTTTCCGCTACATAAAGCGGCTTCGCCAGTCGTTGCACACGACACCACTCAAAGGAAAAAAAAAAGTTCAACTTTCTAAGCGCCACGGTACATGCCCGTTCAGTTCGTATGAATGAACTCTCGGTTGCCGTGGCCCGAAAGGAAATATCTCGACACGTTCGGTACTACTCGGGTAAAAGAAAAAAAAAACGCAGACGAGCCAGATCCCGCCATCAGGGCGTGAAGAGAAGACCCGACGAGGCTCGGTTATCGGCACAAACAACGCTCTTCAGAACTGGAAGAAAGTGGATGCGCGCTCTCTTTATCGCGGCCACGTATACGGTAAGCGCGCGAGCCGCCGAGGAAGAAGCTAAATAAGAAGAAAGAAATACCGGAGGGCACGCACACGTTTGAGCATGCTATGGCGTGGAGTATAAGGCTGCATGCCATTCAACCGAACGCTCTCCCCTCCATCCTCAGCCGTCGCGTCCTTCGGAGTACGACGCGTGCGTCGAGATCACAATCGGGCCGCACATTCCGGAGTTTTTTCGGTCGGCGGCCATCAGCTAGGCGACTTTCTGGGTGGTTTTCTCGAAGGCGTTCTTGATTCCAGCAGCAACCGCCGCAGATGACAGAAGGCGGCATCTTTGCCGCCGCTTCCCAGCGTGACACAGTGACATCCCGAAGGTAAACGAGACCCTTCCACTGTTTTCCGGTCTCTCTTCATGCCGAAAGGCATTTTTTCGGCCACCAAACTCTCACCCGTCGGATGACCGAAAGGGGAATTTTTTTTCGAGAAGTTCCTTTCTTTGCTAGGCCCAACCAGATGAATGCAACACACAGTTAAGCGAGGGAGAGCGAGGCGCACAATAATTGTCCTCTTCAACTTAAGTATAGCAATAATGTCGTAAATTGAAGTGAAGGTCGGCGAAAAATCATCCGTTCGAGCGGTGGCATCCGAACCCACGACCTTCGGACTTGAAAGCATGCGTTCGGATCTCATAGACTAACTACCCAATCTTGCAGACCCACAATACGGATCTGCGAGATACGAAACCACAACCTTCAAGGTCGTTGGTTGCGCCATTTTTAGTACTCTACAGTTAAAGACAACATTTTTGTCCCTATAATTTTCCTTGCCTATTTGTCTATTGTATTTGACGGTAATAGTCTGAAATTCTTTCCTGGAGGGGGGGGGCTATATCATATTGATCTTAAGTGGGGCACGAGCTGACAGATGGGGTGAAACGTTATTTGGCTCTGTATGTCAGGACAAACAATTTAGGGAAAGGGGCAGTGTGGTACTCGCTGGCTACGGCAGTGTTGTATTCCTATGGTCGTGTCTCACCCTTCGAGTGACATAGCGACATAGGCGGTCACGTCGGGAGGATGAAGAGTAAGACGTGTGTGCATGTGTGTGGGAGAGGGTAGGGTCAAAGCGCGAGTAGGGGACAACAGAATGTGAGGGGGTTGCACCTGCAGATACGCGATTGCGCCGCAATGTTGAGTCATCCTAACAAGCAGGGACACGTCACGCGGGACTGCCGAGCACCACTTGGGGCACGTCTCCCTTGCCTGCGGCACGCTCCGATGAACTTCCGCTGCATCCACGTCGATACGCTAGCAACGCGACGTCCTTTCTTTTGTGCCGTTCTAAGAAGGTTGAAACTGGGCCAGCGATGTATACACAGTTGCAACGCGACGTGCATTGAGTATTCACGGCCACTTACGCAATCGCCTCTGTGTCACTTGACGAACGTCGAGTATAGGAAATAATGATGGGAAGGTGTCAAGCGGGGATTTCCACGCGCAAGAAATGCAGCTGCGTGCATGTTGCTGCGACAGGTGAAGAACGTGGAATGAGTTTCATGTTTGACAATGCGGACTTTCCCAGTCCCAAAGTTGAGTGATAATAAATGGTAGACACTGCTGCGTCGCACTAATTGAGCAATCTTGGTTTTTTGACGTTCTTTTATTAGCGCATGTATCAGTGACTCGATTCCGAGAAATACAGTGCTGCACCCAGCTCAGAAAAGAAGTATTTTGGGGTTTATTGGTGTCTATACAAAGGTGCATATCTTGAGGTACGGCGAGACGAGTGTGTGTCATTGTTTCAACAGGCCATATTGATGGTGACATAACATAGCAATAAACGGTAAATGACAAATGAATGGTTCCAAAAAATATGACTGTCCTCCACATGTGCGCTAGACAAGACTCTCTGATGGAGACCTGGACTCATCCCACCTCAAACTGGCCACATTCCTGGGAATTTCTGTAATCATTTCGTGCATTTAAAGCTCTGGTACATATCACGTTGACGTTAATTTATGCCTGGTGTTTGCCTTTGTACTGATCAATACAAATGCTGTTTATCAAATACATACGCTGCTTATCTTTTATTAAGTGTGTCCAAGAACGGAACGTCCACTTCTCGAAATTTCGAAACCCATTTTCAGCCGCGAACCAATGCGGCAATCCAGCGCTGAAGTGCCCGGAAGACCCATATTGGCCATCGTCCCTGTTCTCGGCTCGGATCGGTGTTTGTTTTGTAAACATCGCGCGCGTTTCTAAAAACATTCACTGAGCCGTGACCGAGGGACACTTCAGGCTACATCTTGCCGACGTGCGAATTGCGACTGTCTTGCTACCACCGAAGCATGCACCTTGAAAGACGCAATCCCGAGAAGCGCCGCAAAGTAAGAGCGACACCTGTCAAAGTGTCGCGTTTGACAAACAGTAACCAATCAGCGACTCGCGTGCCGACTCGGCAATCATTTTAGCTCTCGAAACAGAAAGCAGCGGACCATGGCTTCTTGGAGGTGACTGGCTATATGCGTTGTTAGTGGGGACACCTCATCCAGCGCAACGGTACCTGACATTGTTCCCTTTTAGTTTGAGTGTGGTGACGTGTGCCGCCGATTTAGGACGCCGGATTGGCCGAGGCTGCAGTACTCCTCTGCCTTTCTTTCTCTGCAAGGATTTTGGGAAGCGTACTGTTCAAAGCGGACCGGGCTGTAACCCGTCAGGAACGGGTGAAGTTACGCTTGATTTGCACGAACAAGTAATTTTTCTGTGACTGATATCTTTTCTGCGCAAACTTTATCGCTGAAGGGAGACAGAAACGCACAAGAGCAATGCCCGCTTCACTCGTAATGATTTTGTGTTTGTACAGTGAGCAAGATGTGAGAACGGGCCATTCCATGAGACGTACGCAGAAGGCGAAGAAGTGGCTTCGCTCGTCCTCGTCGCTTCTCTGTCTGCCATGCACGCTTTGCGCTGAACCACTAGAAAAAAAATGCATACATGAATAGTGTGTCGTCACATGAATGCGTTCACTTGGCAGATTTTTTTCGGAACACACAACCAGCCGCCACTTCTCTATCTCGATGTACACAATCTCTGTCTCGTGTGTGAGCGCACAAGCGTGTCCCTGTGCCCACGCCAGTCCGCACAAGCGATTTGATCGAGCTTGGATAAAGGCGTTTCAGCGAATAGCCACAAATAGCGAATAGCCACAAATATTAGCCAACTTTACAATAGCTATAGCAGCTAGTCGTGATACAGCCAACGCGCACTAATAGTGGCCAGTGCAGGCAGCATAGAGTTTTCTAAAATTAACTATACAGGGGCGCCCCGCCGCGGTGGTCTAGTGGCTAAGGCACTCGGCTGCTGACCCGCAGGGCGCGGGTTCGAATCCCGGCTGCGGCGGCTGCATTTCCGATGGAGGCGGAATTGTTGTAGGCCCGTGTGCTCAGATTTGGGTGCACGTTAAAGAACCCCAGGTGGTCTAAATTTCCGGAGCCCTCCACTACGGCGTCTCTCATAATCATATAGTGGTTTTGGGACGTTAAACCCCACATATCAATCAATCAACTATAGAGGGGCACTCTAACGCTGCGATCGTCCAGTGACCGTGGGAATGATGGGTAGTACACGGATTTGCCTCTTCGTTCTTGCGGACGGCGAATCGCACTTGTGGCTTCGTTTATCACTGCGTTTCGGTTTTGTTTCGAAGAAAAGGACAAACCCTTTTGAACTTCGTGACCCGATTCGGAATGGTAAGCCTAAAAAAAATAAGATTGTGAAGCGCAACCGCTCAACATTTGATGGTTTTTGTCTCGTGAGAAAATAGCTCCAAGCCACACGAACACACACGGAGCCGACAAATTATGAAGAATAAACAAATTCGTGTACTACCCATCATTCCCATGCTCGCTGAAGCGCCGTGCGTTGCAGCTCGCATAGACACTAGCGCCAGAGTTCCCCGTAGTGTATATTTAGGAAACTCTATGGCTGGCAGTATACCTGACCAAATGTGGCATCGGCATTCATTCGGTAATCGTTATCAGTTATTATCTTGAGCCCGTGCAGAAAAAAAAGCAAAACTCCAAGTAATACAGCCTCTTAAAGTAACTACAGAAGCACCGGAAACGAGGTGCAAAACACAGGAGAGCGGCGTCCGGATAACAGGTCCCGAACCAACGCTAAACCAGAATGGCGGCTCAGTGCACGTGTCCCCTCGGAGAGGGGAGACGGCGCGTTGCGTCACGATTCTATTTTTACCTCCGGTCACGCGAAAAAAAAAAAGTGCATATCGCAATAGTAACGGAAACGAACAAACGCGGAACGTACGCCACTCGCCGCTGATTCAGCACCACGCGTGCAGCGGTGTGACGCAATGCACCCGCAGATTTGCGAGTGCAGCGATTGAAGCCGCCGCAAGACTGCCGCGGACATTTCGCTCGACGTATACAAACGGTCATTCGGCAGTCGTCCAAACTGCATCGCGAACTGCGCCCACGGCTTATCTCCGTGGCTCTGTCTCGACATGCTCCACCGGAGTCTTCCGTCACCGCAAACCCCAATATAGAGTGAACGATGTTCACCCCGTTCGCGGAACTAGGTACGCGAGTTCCCTGTTCCCCGACGGCACGTGCACGATGGGATCTCGCGCAGCTGCCGTTGTGCCCATTGCCTAACACTCGAGCCTGTGACGTCAATGGACGGGAGCGCTGATCGAGTGCGGGCTGCGCGAATAGTCTGTTGCTATGGTACGACACACGCGCACTATACTGCAACATTTCGTCAGATGAGGAGAAGTTACCAGGAACATAGATGACGAGCGACACGCCATCCCGGTAACGTCGTATCACGCCACAAGGTAGAGCTACGGTAGAGCTACACTCTCTACAGAGAGCTCTAATGTAACAGTGAGGACGAGGGTTCGCCTCCGCACTTACATGCAGAACGTTCTCAGTATCTGCAATAGACGTGCTACAGGAGGCCTACCAGATTTATCAGAGCGAAGTGTGGTCAGGTGCGCGGCACATCCATTCGCATATCACACGCTCGAAGTACATGTCTCTGCGTCGTTGTTCTGTTCTCGCACTATAACTATTGTCATGTAATACCAACAAGCCCAAGCTGCCACACTTATAATGTATAGTAGCCTACGTATATCACGGATATGCCGCCCAAAATACGAATAGAGACAGCCTTGAAAGGTGCGCTCGGAAATTAACGCTCAGTATGGACGAACCAGAACGTAAAACTTCATCCACGATCGTCTGTTGGGTCTATTGGTAAGAGTGCTTTAAAAATATCATAATAACGTATTCACACTGTGCGAATTACATTTCGGCACGGGTAAGCACATTTCATACACTTCTTAGGAAGAGCGAGATAGGGAAGTAAGAAGGACGATACATAGCTCGAGTCAGCTTATAAACTAAATGTTAGTGTATTTGAGGACAATCCCATAATACGGAGAAAGCGCGTATAGCAGAGCCAAAAATATTGCTGCCATATGAAACACCTACAATTTTGCCACAGGCGCTTTGTCAGCACTGGAACTTTCGCTTTGCCTGTCGCCAGGAAATTCGAACCACAAGAAGCGATCAGTATTTGATCACCATATTCATCCCCATCATCAATGATCACCTGATTCTCGCATTGCTTCAGAACAAATCCTGACTGTCGTCGTACCGAATTGCTGTTATCCAAGTCTCCTCTATCATATTTTTTGTTGTCAGATGAGGTGCCCCATTGTTTCCGCTGTACGACACGCGGAGATGATTGATAAAGTGCACTATGTGTCATACGACACTCATAATGACTGTGTTAAGTCCCACAATGCATGCGTATACTGACTGAGTACATCTACGTTGTCCCGGAATACTGGGTCTTTACTCTCGCGCACAAGGACGGAAACGTTTTATTATTTTCTTCTCGTAACTTTCCGCGCTGTCGACTACACGTGTTCGCGACTCATCTTCGGCGAACTACCAACCGGGTAGCACACGCCAATTTTAGAAACTTGCTGTTGTCAACTACGCCAGAGCACGTGCATTTCCTGTGTTTCCACGCATAGAAAGGAAGCCTCAGTAATAGGTTGGTTCGTGGCTGCTTTGAAGGGAAAGCTTTAAAAAAAGCATGCAGTATGATGAGTGAACTTCGGTTTTAATGGACCCTTCCGGCGTCACACAGCTAGTAACAAATATTCACTTGTTATTGCTTGGACTGTTATCTGCTTGAATGTCGTAAAACAAGAAGGTACTTTAGCACAACAACGGAGGGCGTTGGATAATGCGTAGTGGTTATCGGTCAATATATGCGGAATATGCAAGTAATAAACCCGTCGGTGGCCCTCTGAAGTGGTTATAAGATGGAAATGAAGAGAAAAGTGAGCCACGTAACTGTCTGCATCAGGGTGCGACACCTCAGCAGTAGCTCACAGGGGATGGGGGTGAGGAGGGATGGAGAGATTAAAAGAGAGAGAGAGAGAAAGAGAGAGAGAAAGAGAGAGAGAGAAAGAGAGAGAGAGAAAGAGAGAGAGAGAGAGAGAAAGAGAAAGAGAAAGAGAAAGAGAAAGAGAAAGAGAAAGAGAGAGAGAGAGAGAGAGAGAGAGAGAGAGAGAGAGAGAGAGAGAGAGAGAGAGAGAGAGAGAGAGAGAGAGAGAGACGCGCTGAGACAGCGAGCGAGGACATATCAAGGGGATAGGAGAGATAGGAAAGATAGAAACACGGTCACAGGAGTCCGAGGACGGGGCCTCTTCTCCACACGGTGGCCCTCTTCTCCACACACCTTTACCAGGTTGTGGGTATTAGCGTATTAGTAAGTAGCCTTGGTGTTCAGAACTGGACGTTCACAAACTTAACAAGTTTTCCCGTACACAAACCCTGAACTCAAACAGAGCATGATAATGTCTTGCATTAATCTTCGGCCTAAGGGTTCATAAACCGATGTTTCGGTATCCTATTTGTTTCATCAACGCGCAACTGTGCTATCTACAATCGCGCAGCCTATCTCCGTGGCAAGCAAGAACTGAGCGTATGTCTCTGCTTGCGTGCGTTACCCACAGAAAAAAAAAACAAAAAACAAATAAAAACCAAAACAAATAGAACGCTTGTTAAAGCAGACTTCTCCGCAATAAAAGTCATTGTGAGGAGAAGCTCGCTTCGCTGTGTTATTTCACCTAGCAGCCGGGTAGCCTAACGTGCCTGAGAAATAAGGGTATGTCGCCGGACCACGCCAGTATTGTGCGATTTATTCCTTTTAGTAGTACTGGAACTCGATTTAGTCATCCTACAGCAGTGCTGCGCCGCGTCTGAAGAGGTCAAAGCACGTTGACAACATTTATCAACGATCTCCTTCGCAAACGTGTTGCACTTAGGGCGTGCTACGCGATCGCCATAAAGTAGATCAGTGTTGAGCAAGAAACTCGTCATTAAAGGTATTTCCGCGGAGCGCTAATGAAGCTTAGTCCTTCTTCAAGACGAGAGGCGGCGCTTCGCTCCTCTCAGCAGATAAGATGTATATCGCCTTGGCGATTCACAACTGATCCCTCTATTAGAGGGATCATTTGAGAATACGGAATTACGGCCTTCCATTGTATCGTTTCATCATTGCAATAACACATACTGTCACATGAGGCATGCTCGTGTTGTCGGTGTCAAAGGGCGAGGGGACGCGCGACCAGCTTTTCCTTGACCTGCGTGCTCCGTTGCTAGCCTATAGAAAGACACAGAGGCTTGATTCGGTGCTGACTTTGTTTCATCGTGCATGTTTTGCATGACAGTGTTGGTTTTGGGGCGTTAAAGTCCACATATCAATCAATCACGTGACCTGGTCAGTTTTAGAGGTGCGAAGCAGTTGAAATGATGGATGGAGCGGAAGCATGAAGCGTTCACCGCTGGCGTTCATCAAGCCAGCTTTACAACGGAGAGTGCACGGCCATCAGGCGGTATCCGTTCGCGTGTGTCGTTGGTTGGTGTGTTACCTCGTACGTTTAGTTAGAAACTGAATGCTAACTCAAATTTATACTGCGCATGAAAGTATAGGTGCATAACTTGGTGTAACGTTAAGATTTAGCTCTCACTGTCAACGCCCCATCTTCGAAGTGAAGCTGGATGGCTATTAGTGATTAGTGGTTTGTTTATCCGTCTCTTATTTTTTTTCTTTCAGCTACTTATTTAGAACCCTTCTACAGGGAAGGATCTGCGAACAATGGCCTTGTACAGTTTACGTAAGCAATTAAATAAGAAAATGTTACGCTGTACTGTAGACCATTCGAAGTACCTCGCTGAACTTTCGCCCGGCCTTCTCTTCAAAAAGAGACACACGCTGTACTCATCGGGAATTTTCACAAAACTACGCATCAAGTTCCGTAACAAAAGAAGAAATATTGAAACAACATCCACCGCAATTCGCAGTAACAGATCAATGAAACTAAGTCCGAACAGTTCACGTAATCACGAGGCGATGTTTTACGTTCCTTCTTTGTCAAACGCAGAAAAAAAAAAGCCTTTTGCAATGCACACATGTGCTTTTGACAACTAACATTTATTTGCGATTGCAAAACGTGTTATTACTTCCGTATGTCATTGTCTTTCAGCGAAGCAGCCAATTGCAGCTGTTACCTGTTTTCTACCCTAACCATTCACGTACTTTGTACGTTCCCAATGAAGCAGTCGATTACAGTTACAAAGATTATGTTGTCACCGTTTAAATAAGTCTTCCTTTTTCTTCCAGGCCGTCATGCAGCTCTAAAATAGCAAGTTGTTAGTTTTTTTCGCGTATATTGTTGGCTATAATGTTTATAATTGCTAAATATTTGCTAATGCATAGCTTATTTTTGGTATCTACTGTTGTAAACAAAGATTGCTTTTATTAAATTACAACGGATCAATTGAGCTGTCGACAAATTTTTTTCTTAGTTAACTACAAAAAAAGCCACAAGACGTCCAAATCGGAAAAATAGCAGAGCAGCTAAGTCAGAGAGCACAGACGTGACAATAACCACGTCTAGTGCCACGTCTGTGCTCTCTGTGTCTGTTTCTGCTGCTCTAATTTTTTTCCGATTTCGACGTCTTGTGGCTTCTTTTGCAGTTAACTATAAGTACGTACCAGCTTACCCAACAAGCAACTCTCCAGATAAATCTTTCGCCTTTGCCGTGCCCTCGTGTACATCGTTTGCCTTTTTCCGAATTTTAAACGTCTTAAAATAACAGACACAAAAATACGACAAAAGCATCTGCGTGTTTTTACCAGTCTTATCTTTTGCACCATTATAAATTCTAGTGTTTCGCACTATATGCAACTCGTCTTTAATCCAGTTTAGTTCGATTTTGTATTAGCACAGCACTGGCTTGATTCAGAGCAAACTGACTGTGTTCCCGCCACTCGTATGAAAAGGTGCTGGCTGTCACTGCGCTCTCTCTTCAGGCGAACTGCAACGAAACTGGCGTGAACCAGTTTGCGTGAAGAGCGAAGACTAATCGGCAGGAACGACCCTGAAGCTACCGCGGCTCTCCTCCTCGATTATCTCACGCGCTTACAAGCAGCTCTACACACACAGTGCATACGAGAGTTTGGCGGCACGTGCGGATTAACGCCGACGACGTTTGAAAGCGGTGCCAGCCGGCTGGGACCGGACACGACGCGTCCCATACATGTCGCCGGGTGCTCCATTCACATGGCACGCGCGAGCGCCCACACACGCTTGCTTTCGGGTGTATACTTTTACGTTTGTGCAGCGAATCACAGATGCGGGTCATGGAAGCACCCACACGGGGACTGCAGGAGACAGGAAGCATTGCTGTTGCCCGATACGCAGCAGAGCTTGATAACAATTGTTTAATACCCCCCCAAACTACATGATTATGAGAGACGCCGTAGTCGAGGGCTCCGGAAATTTCGACCACCTGCGGGCTTCTTTACCGTGCACCCAAATCTGAGCACACGGGTCTACAGCATTTTCGACGCCATTGAAAATGCAGCAACCGAGGCCGGGCTTCGATCCCGCGACATGAGGATCAGCAGTCAAGAGCCTTAGCAACTAGACCACCGCGGCGGGGCCTGCAGCTTCATTCCAAAGCGCTGCATACTCTATTGCAGGTTAGACAACGTGGTATAGTTATAGTCATCATAGTTAAAGAGTCGTTACGCATTAGTTCTGAAGTCAGCAATGCTGCGTATTTTGATTTTAAAGAAGTTAATTACAAGTTCGAAGCACAAGCAGTGCTTTATGTCGCTGTTTATTAAAAGCGGAGTGGGAAGACAATCTCGCTCGAGAGGCCCGAGACCAGCTTCCCTATTGTGTGCATGCAATATTGAAGCAGTCTATATAGTACGCATTGGTGTAACAAATTCCTTAAGTGCCCACGGCTTAATGTAAGCAGACGGGTGTATGCATGCACATATATTTTTTATTATCGTGAGAGAATTCCGAGACGCCCTCCACTCTATACGTACGCCACGCCTCCCACCGGGTAGCCTATATTAGCAATCATTCTACCATAAGTCACGTGACCTGGTTAGAGACCGTTAAAACGGATTGCCTTAGAGACCAGTCCATACTTTACGCCTGAAATCGTTTCATACCCCGTTAGAGGACGTGGTTTTAAGTATACATGAAAAAAAAAAACGTTTTTAAAAGTGGGGAAAACGTTCTACCCTCAAATGCGGACACCGTGCCTGAAGTGGATATGCAGTGTTCGCTTTCTTTCTATCTCCATCCATATCGCGCCCTCGAGAGGGTGCCGACACTTGATATACAGTGTCAGACATCGCCGACAACATTCTCGTGTATTGTTTCGAAAGCTTCGACAGCTGCATAGCAATGCTATCTGACAACTAACTTTTTTTTTGTCGTTGCCTTTCTTTCGACAGCATATACTACACTCGTTGGGGTGAAACTGACACTGCACGCACGTGTATCGCTCTATATTCTTTCAGAGTGCGAAAACACAGCTGCGTTTAACGTAGAATGAATGCATACTTTATGTAGTGTGAAGGCCGTTCAGCGCGTGTAAGAAAAATATGCGCTCTAGAGTATATGCTACGTATACAATGCATTCGGTTTCCGGTCGATGATATTGCAGCGCTGTCCCGCCGCGGTGGTCTAGTGGATAAGGTACTCGGCTGCTGACTCGCAGGTCCGAATCCCAGCTGCAGCGGCTGCATTTCCGATGGAGGCGGAAATGTTGTGGGCCCGTGAGCTCAGATTTGCGTGCACGTTAAAGAACCCCTGGTGGTTGAAATTTCCGGAGCCCTCCACTATGGCGTCTCTCATAATCATATGGTTGATTGATTGATATGTGGGGTTTAACGTCCCAAAGCCACTATATGATTATGAGAGACGCCGTAGTGGAGGACTCCGGAAATTTCGACCACCTGGGGTTCTTTAACGTGCACCCAAATCTGAGCACACGGGCCTACAACATTTCCGCCTCCATCGGAAATGCAGCCGCCGCAGGCGGGATAATCATATGGTGGTTTCGGCACGTTAAACCCCACATATGAATCAGCTATTTAAGCGCTCAACGGGACCCCTTCGCCGCCTTTGAATAGTGGCTTCGTTACCTCAAGATCTGAAAACAGCGCATGTTCAAAACAGACATGAAAATATTAGACAGACAAATAATTGGATTGAAGAGATGGCAGTACCGAAATTCTTCTAGTGTTTTTGAAATGCATCTGTATCGATTACCAACGCATGAAAAACAAACCATCAGGTTTTTTTTCTGCGTAATTAGAGGAAGTACACTAAAGAAATAAAACATATAGTATACTTGTTTACCAACTCACAAAGTGTCTGATTTACCATGATTATTAAAACAAGACAAAGATGTACCCAGCTTAAAAAAGTCCTATATTCTATACATCGTGTATTCATTCAGAAATTACGTCAAGAAAAAATATTGTCAACGATTCCCTAAATATACTCTGAGCAGTGCTGGGTGTTTTGTCTACGTTAATGTTCAGGAGAAGTACCATTATCGTCGTTCCTGTCGTCATATGTTGAAACAAACATTTCGCAAAACGCCGCACTGACGGTATTGCTTAGAGAAAATTATCTCGGGGATTATAATAAGCTAGCGAAACAGTGTGCGTGCTGCAAAGTCGCACGTCTAAATGCTTCACAAGTACGCCGAGAAGATTATACTGCTTTTATAGCGAGCTAGCCCGTTGGGGGAACGCCATGAACACAATGGCATCGCCAAGTTATCTTCGCGTACTTGTTATATATCTTGGTTTAACGAGTGAACCGTTTCTACAGCGCTGCATTTACTTTCTTTTTCTTTGAATCGTTCTTTTCTCAGAGAAAAACAAACAAACAAGTAGACTGCCATGAAAGCATGCAAATCAAAATGGTCTTGTAAAAAAAAAAAGAAGTGTATAAGTAATCTGCACAGCTAAGCGGGGCTACAGTTATGTACACTGTCAGCATGCCCGTTAAAATGCGAAGCAATGTCTGCACCAAAAGGAAGAGAAAAATGTGTCTAAAAAATGAAGCGCCGGGAATCGCGGCTATTCTGGGGTTTGTTGCTTACGTAAGTATAAATGTCTCAAGACTAGAAACAACGCGAGAAAACGAACTGGGGTGAGGATAATGGCGATTCCAGACAACAACAGCTGCCACTGCCACACTCACCAGCCACTTGCCGCTGAAGCGCCGACTCGGACTCAGCACGAACACCATGTTTTCCCGACGTTGAGGTCCCGCGTTGAAGTCCCGCGTCAAAAGAAAGCGTTCATCGGCGATGGACCGCCGCAGAGTCTTTTTAGAACAGCACTTCCGTCAACGCGCTGCGCGCCAACAAAGTGTTCCGAGTTAGGGGCGGGTAAGCCGCAACGAAGATGACGAGACGCGTTGAAGTCAGTCAGCGAGCTTCAACAGACGCCACTGGAAACGAACAGTCGCCGCCGACGAATGGCAACTCGCGCGTCGAACGGGCGACGGTGCAGTGGCAGTCGCTCGCTCCCGAAGCCGGCGACGATTTTGAAGAGGCAGAAATTCGATGTCCGGTGATTCGTAATCGAAAAACCGCAGCAAAACAGAGCGGCTCAGTTCAGTTTCACAATGGCAAAAGAAGGTGAGGGCGTGTAAAAAAAATAAATACGAAGAGTCAGAAAGGGATCGAAAAGCACACAATCACGTGCACGCCGCCCGTCTAGAACAAAGCGGTGCAGAAAAAAAAAAAAACCCAGTCACGTGTTGCCCTCCTTCTTCGCAGTAACACGACGAAGCACCGGACACCCGACCGATGGCGGGAAAGTCGACGCCGGTGAGGATTCGGTTGCCGACACAAAGGTGCGTCGCGGAAGACCTCGACAGAAGACGTCGACGCCGTGACGAGGCCCTCGAAGCGGCGACTGCGACAGTTCCCAGAAGATAATCAGTCGGGATCCCGGACCGCACGCCGGTCGCACGTCGCGATCCGGCCGAAGGAAATGGTAGGATCCCGGGATCGCCGTGCCCAAGAAGCGCGTCGAAGTCCTGTAAGCTGCCGCGGTGACGGTGTTCCCAGCTGCCAGGGAAGCCCGGAGACGGCGCACATGGGAACGGGGCGCCTGACGTTACGGAGCTTGCGGTTCTGTCTGACTTCCCGGCTGCTGCGCGTGGTGTGACGCGAGGGGAACGTCGCTAGCGCCGGCGGCGGAAGGCGTCGGCGTTGCTTTAAAAGGACGCCCAGGCTGCCGCTCGGCCCTTGGCAGCTGCCGCCGCCGCTGGCTGGTAGGAAAGCGCGCGAACAGCTGAGCCAGACGAGATCCAAGGCCCTCTCTCCACTCTCGCTCACTTTTTAATCGCGTTCTTTCTCTTTCCTTTTCGCGCGAGAGAATGTGTCGCATGCGCAGGGAAGCCAGCCTTTCGGCAGCTGTCGACGAGTCTCGGCAGAGTATCGGACCTGCTGCCTATGACGTATATATCAAGCGCATGCGCATACGTGCGCACGTTGAAGCGCGACATGAATTTAAGAATGCACCAATGACGCATGCAAACGGTATGAATGCAAAGTATGCGTGCGTGAAAATCTTTGGAATTAAAAAAAAAAATAGGTAGAGGAGAGCAGGACATTTGCGCTATATATCCGATGTTTGATCGGGTCGCTCAGTACCGACAGCGTATGAAGAATGTAGCTGCCCGAGAAAGAATCATCATGATCAGCCTGATTGCGCCAACTGCAGGACAATGGGATCTCCCACGTTCCGCCAGTCAACTCTGTCCTGTGCTTGTTGATGCCACTTTATATCCGAGAACTTCCTAATCTCATCTGCCCACCTAACTTTCTGTCTGTCCGTCGTGCATTTGCATTCTCTGGGAATCTAGTCAGTTACCGCTAATGAACAGCGGTTATCCTGCCCACGTGCTACGTGCCCAGCCCGTGTCCATTTCTTCTTGATTTAAACTACGATATCCTTAACCCCGGTTTGTTCCCTGATTCACTCTGCTCTCTTCTTGTCTCTTAAGGTTACCCTACCATTTTAATTGTTATCGCTCACTGAGTCGTCCTCAATTTAAGCTATCGCCTGTCAAATCTTCGGAAGCACGTCCAAAGGTGACACACAAGCAGCTTGTGGTATGAGATTAAGGCATGAGAAATATACACATGCAGGATCAACTGGTACAAGTTTTTGTGGAGGTGCTGGCAACTGTAACGTTGTCTTTGCAATAAGAGACACCGTTGTACATTTGGCACAATTAAAATTGCTGGTAAGTTAATGTACATGCCACGGGAAATGAATGCTATATATTTTATCACAGGAAGTTCTCTTGCTGCGCGTCACGAGAAGACACTGGC
This sequence comes from Rhipicephalus microplus, assembly GCF_043290135.1. NCBI lineage: Eukaryota > Metazoa > Arthropoda > Arachnida > Ixodida > Ixodidae > Rhipicephalus > Rhipicephalus microplus. The sequence continues at coordinate 58,015,894 of NC_134702.1, forward strand.
ACTTGCAGCGCACTTAATCGAAATGTGTAGCTAATTGATTGCTGTTATTTTAGAAGGTATACACCAGCATAGCGCGAGGAACAAGCTTATGAGCGCTGAAATCTGATTAGGCTTTCGCTTTCGCATTTGATCCACAACACCAACAGTCGGCTTGTGTCCATCCTGGTGGATCAGTGGTTATGCTGATCTGTTGCTGATCCGACGATCACGGGTTCGTTGCCGGGCGCTGCAGCCGTATTTTGGTGGAGGCGAAATTAATAGAGGCCCGTGCACTGAGCGAGGTCAGTGCAAGTTAAAGAAGTTCAGATGGTCGAAATTGCCGAGACCCTCTACGACGGCGTTTCTCATAATCACATCGTGGTCTTGGCTGGTGAAACGTGTGATATTATTAAAAAAAAAAAAGGCCATTTCAGCTGGCATTCAAACCCGAGACATCCAACTCTGAACAAGTTGTAATCTTGATTCTACGCCACACCAGAGAAAACGCCACGGAGTGAGTGACGCAACGTTATCTGCGCAGCGAGTACGGCTGACCGAGGCCGTTGGCAAGGTTCGCCGCTGCTCGTATCAAATGTGACGAAAGCTTTGCTCTTATCTCAAGAAGCACGGGTATTTAGGAAAGGTCTCGCGAGCACGAACCCGTGCTCCCAGTCGTAACGTTTTCCGCGGCGTGCATGCCGGCGTTGGCAACCAAGCCTCTGCGTCTGTGCAAACCAGGTGACTGAAGTCGCCTCTGCTGGTCGCAAGGTTGCAACCACAAAGTTATCGTGGTGACCGACATATATTTAGCGAGGATGCCACACTATTCGACGAGCGCGACAAGATTAAAACCTAATTTTAGATCGGGCATGTCACTCATGCGTGTGGTGTGCTACATCGCCGCTCACTTCGCGACAATATTAGGCAAAAAAAAAAAATGTGTGTATGAATATATGGATTAGATTCACGTACCTTTAAGCAGCTAACATTTGTTAGGTACATAGGCACTGCAATTTCATTTGCAATATTTATTGTATGTAACGACCAAGGTGCTTGGATTTACCGTATATCCGCTTGAAACGATGCACCACTTTCTGTGTAAGTGCCCTCGCTGCAGCGCTCACTGACTGCCTCTAGCTGCTGCGTTAGCCCGCCTTGACGACAGACCCTCGTTACAACAGCCAGTGCTCGAATGCCGACACTAAGGTACTCGGCTGCTGACCCACAGGTCGCCGGATCGAATCTCGACTGTGGCGGCTGCATTTCTGATGGAGGCGGAAATGTTGTAGGCCCGTGTGCTCAGATTTGGGTGCACGCTAAAGAACCCCAGGTGGTCAGAAATTCCGGAGCCCTCCACTATGGCCATATGGTGGTTTTGGGACGTTAAACACACATATCAATCAATCGAATGCCGACACGATCTGTCCTCGTACAGATGAGTCAAGGCCTTATTGAACTTTTAGCACGGCAGTGGCCTATTTATTAGGCTATAGCCCCCCTCTCTTTTTTTTTGCGCCTAATTTCTCATCTTTCTTCCCCAATCCTCGTTCCCTTAGTGCAGGGTATTAAACCCGATGCTAGAATTCTGGTTGATGAAAGAGAAAGGAAAAAAATGGAAAGAGATGAGACAATCGTCAGAAAGTAGGCTGACGCTTATGTAAAAAAAATCACTTGGAATCGGACGCGTCTACATGCAAGAATAAAGATGACGGCGGTATGTTGCTGAGAGAAGCCGAGCTCTTCAATCTTTTTTTTTTTTTTTTATTGGCATTTTTTTTTTATTGGCGAGCTCTTCAATCGCTGTGCTTAAATTTGAGTGGTTATGACGGCGACGACCGCCATAACCATTCCGTACACGTGGACGGCGGTTCTGAGGTCATTGTACTGTTGGATGGAAGAACAGAAGTTGTGGTGGCAACTATTGGCTTGAACTGCTGTATATACATCTATCGTGAACTGTCGACGCGATGCCTTGGACATCTGCCTCGTAAGACTCGAAGGCGCACGAAAGCTATGTGCTTTTTGTTCATTTAGGTCGCATTGATCCCCCCCCCCCCTCCTACAAACGTGGTTTTCGCATTGCCTCCAAGATCAGAGGTGTTGCAGGAAGAATCTCTTTGCACTTCAATATATACTGCGAGCCGCGATGACGTCACGTCATGTGACGTCACGAATATCCGCGATTTGTGACGCCATCATGACGTAATAAGACGACGATGACTTTATGCATCACCCCGTGTTGACGCCGACGCCGCCAACGGTCAGGTTTTGGATTCGGTTATAGGCACCTAAGGCTTTCGCCTTGAAGGGCCCCTAAACGAGCTGTTGATTCACATGACGTCAGGATGAAACAAGCTCTGGATTGTTCGATGTACGAGAGATATCTGCTGTGAATTGTCGCCTATCCTGTTTTTCCATGCAGTTGTGTGCCGGTTCTGCCTTGTCTCGAAAGGCTATTGCGCGCGATAAACTGATTTCAATTTGTCTTCTGCGTTTGCGACTGCGGGGACGTAACACCGTGTGGTCGAAAAGTGCCAAATCCTGACTGGCTCTACTCTTAGGGCTCGCATTCCACGTCTTTTATGAATAAATAAGTGGTGAGGAGGAGATAGCACTTGCAGGAAGGGCAAAAGGAGAAAAAAGAAAATCAGATGGCGAAAAAGAAAGTCTCGCTATTAATTCGGTGCTGTCGGGCACACGTCGACGCCGTAACAGTGTGTCGAAATCGCCTTGTCACGTTTATTCCCACTTTTCCGTTCGACCTTCCTCTTGTGTCTCCGCGGAGTCAGCAGCGGCATGGGACAAAGCGACAAGGGTAATTCGATCGGCTAGCGACAGAGACGCGTGCCGCAGAAACGGCACACCATGTGCAAAAGAGAGTTGCTGGAGAGAAAAATACTTCGCCGCCCGTGCTGCGAGGTCCCATGGCAACAGAAGGCATACCAAGATATCCTATATACATGTATTCAGTGTTTTGTGGCCGAAGTTCAAGACGCTTATTTGTCCGAATGCTCAGTTTCGCAATGTCAGTGCGGTATAGACGGCTCGAATGGTAGAATTTACAGCAAAATAATGCTGTAAATTTACTGACCATGTTTCACCGTGTCGTTTTACTTGTCATGCGGTATACGCTAAAATTCAGCACCATGTATTTTGGCTGTTATTTGTCATGATAAGATTCATGTAAAGACACGTGTTTTTTTTTATTCCGTCACAGTTGTGCGCAAATGTAAATGCACCTTACAACGTCGGCATGTTTTTTTATACTTATTGGGATGTTTGTATTTTATATTGAAGCTTAAACTGGTAAATGAATTGTTATTCTATTACTCTGCTCTGATGTTTTCTGACATCCGTTTAAAAAATAATTAATCACTCAATTCACTCATGTACTCCTTTCTCCCAACGCCGCTTATTTATTTCTTAACCATCATGAGTCGTGAATTTGAGAGTATTCGCTTAGGTCGTGTTGGCGGGCTAGTTGATTGTACACGATCTTAGAACACCAGCGCATAATTTTAGAGAACGTGTGTAAAGAAATGAGACCTATGCCCCAGCTGCCTGTCTTCCCTTCAACGGAACACCTTAATCCTCATGATGATGATACTTAATCCCTAGGTGCGGCCCTCGTTTTCTTCTATATTCAACACATTCCCGCTCGCGCCGAATAGTAAACATGCTTAGTCGAAACACGAGCATTGTCAGCGCATAGAGTCTTCATATGGCTTGCATAGTTCGTGGTTCATGTGGTATTTAACGCCGCTACAGTTATCAGGTCATTTGCTGCGATACGTTTTCTATCGATGTCCCACTGTTGCTTCTCTTCTCGCTCTTAGGGTCTCCTTGGCAGACACTACGAATGGAACGCAGCAACCTATAGGTTCGAAACTCTTGTATAGAACATCGTAACAAAGTTCCGTTAGGCAGTAAAGTACACAGCTCGTGGTCTTACGGGCATTGCTTGGATGATCCAGATACAGCATTTTCGAAGCCGCGCTTAATATTCTTGCTTCCTTAAAAGGCTGTGCCTACAGGACGAGTAACTTAGAAGTACTTGTTGTTGGGCTAGTTGGTTCGTCATACTGAGGGGTAATTCTAGACGCCTAAAGCACCACAAGAAGAATTATTCACAGAGAAAGAGCGTCAACGCTCTTTCTCTGTGATTATTTCTTCCTGTGGTGCTTTAGGCGTCTAGAATTACCCCTCAGTACAGGACGAGCGTCTAGGCAAATACTTGTATCACTGGCCTCACGAGTCTCCAAGGTGTCATTGACAAGAAAATATTGCGATGGGTGGGCATATACAGTTGGCTATAGTCGGAGTGCTTTCGGTGTTTCCCTTTCTACTTGCGCGTCCGAACCTTGTGAACCTCAGGCCGTTGTCGTGAAGGGCGAGTCAGGGCAGAGCCGAAGTAGGCGTGATGGCTCCCGTCTCGTGAACATCCAGACGATGCGTGCACTCACGAGGCTGCACTGTCGAGATGTACGGCGTGGACCTCGATAAACTGCCTTGCCTTGCTAATATCGGGCCATCGTCGTGAAAGGCGAGTCAGGGCGGAGTCGAAGTAGAGGTAAAGATGTACCTCGTCGACCTCCATCACTGACGTGAGTGCAGGCGTCGTCTGGAGGCTCGCGAGACGGGAGCCCTCACGTCTACTTCGGCTCCGACCTGACTCGCCCTTCACGATGATGGTCTGAGGTTCGCGAGGCCAGAAAGTCCACGGAGGTCGACGACATACACCTTGACAGTGCAGCCTCGTGAGTGCAGACATCGTCTGGAGGCTTACAATACGGGAGCCCTCACGTCTACTTCGGCTCCATCCACGGTGTAAAAATGTACGCCGTGACTCTGTCCTGGCCTAAGTCGGCCTTCACGACGACGGCCAAAGGTTCGCAAGGTTTGGACGCACACGTAAAAAAACAAACAACCCGAAAGCCCATTGACTACTCAATGGTATACCTACGCCCATTACAAGATTTTCTTGACAATGACACCTTCCAGATTTGTGAAGCCAGCGCGACGAACGTTTGTCCCGACACCCATTCTGTAGGGGCAGCCTTTGAAGCAGCAAGAACATGGAGTGAGGTGTAAACTGACCTAATGAGGGTGGCTTCGAGGCTTTTAAGATTAATATTCTGAATTCTAATCATCCACTCTAGGCCCCTATAAAACCACCTGCTGTGTATCTTCCTATCTGATGAAACTTCATTACGAAGGTACATACAAGATTCGCGGGGCTAGTATGTCGAGCTGCTTTGGTAGCATCTGCCTATATGAGGCTTGGAAAACGAGAGGAGAAATGAAGGCTGTACATCATCACAGACATATCACAGCGAATGCCCAAGTAACCGCTGCAACGTTAGCGACCACCGGAACCACAATCTACTGAACCAGATGCAGGCCATTTGAAGAATATCAGTGCTCACAGTGCTTTTATTTCGACTCGGCATTTTCATCTGGCGCGGGCGGGAATGTGTTGAATATAGAAAAAAACGACAGCCGCATCTTGGGCATATAGGTATCATCATAATAGGAATTAAGGTGTTCCCTTAAAGGGAAGAAAACGGGACAGCCAGGGCGTCGATCTCATTTTTTTTTACAATATGAACAGACAACAAGGATTCGTTTGTCTTCGATTGTACTCTGTACGGAGACTTTATAATTCAGATATTAAGAGCGCATAGCTCAAGATTTCACAACTACATCAACGCTTTTGTACTGTCTATACCCATGTACGTACAGCTGCTCTTTCTTACAGTTACCGTTTAATTCTAAGCTTACAGTTGATCAACGTAAGTGATTCGCTTTATCCTTTATTTCACGTTGTGCGTTCTACGCAGTGGCACTGTTCTGTATACACCATTTTTATTTTTCGTCTCGCAAAATGCATCACCTAGTCCTGCGCTACCATATACCAGAATGAACTTCATTCAGTTATGTACGAGCCTTGCTGGGAATCCTCTACATCGGAAGGAGGTGCAACGCAGCGGCCAATGGCTCCAGAGCTGTTGAACTGAGGAAAAAACGAGGGAATCGGGAGTTTGAGAAAAAAAGGGAACAAAAGAAAGACTACGTCATGCGAAGCACACGCTGAAAGCTACGAGCGACACACTGGCGCCATCGACCAGCCTGTCGATTTCGGCCCTGGTGCCGCTCGAAATGCCTCGTCTGAATAAGCGAGACACCACTATAGCGCAGCGCGTTGGCCGTGCTAGAGGGATTATATGACCCTATAGCCGCATCTGGTCCTGGCGCAGAAAGTTATTCACATGGTACTTCAATACATGAAGTGCGTCGGTATCAGCGGCATCACTCACCCTTCTTTCTTTCTTTCTTTCTTTCTTTCTTTCTTTCTTTCTTTCTTTCTTTCTTTCTTTCTTTCTTTCTTTCTTTCTTTCTTTCTTTCTTTCTTTCTTTCTTTCTTTCTTTCTTTCTTTCTTTCTTTCTTTCTTTCTTTCTTTCTTTCTTTCTTTCTTTCTTTCTTTCTTTCTTTCTTTCTTTCTTCCTTCCTTCCTTCCTTCCTTCCTTCCTTCCTTCCTTTCTTTGTATCTTTCTTTCTTTCTTTCTTTCTTTCGTATAGGGACAACACATCCTCTGCGAAGTCTAATCCAAGGAATTTATTATTATTATTATTATTATTATTATTATTATTATTATTATTATTAATTTCTTCCTATTTGGGTCTAGCGTATTTACTCGATTGTAACGTCGGTCGAACTGGGGTGGCGAAAATAAAAAAAATGCGTTACACTTGAGCAAATACGGTAACCCCCACCCCTTACTTTTTTTTAACGCCGGCGTAACATCAATAACTGGGCGTTCATTTAATGGGCCGTCGCGCGTTTGTTCTGTTTTTTTTTTTCTCCCCGATTTTTTTTTGCTTTTTGGCTTGTAGCCTTTTGGAGGGTGATTGATGAGACATGCAATCATTTAGCTATATCTGGTGTTGATGACTGGGTAAGATGACGTTGCATTTCGATGTAGAGACAGCGCGGCAGAGTCAGAAGATATGGAAAGGTATAGGTTTTGGTTTGTTTTATTTTTTCGCTTCGTTTCTTGTTCCCGGCGTTACTTTGTCCCCCTTTTTGTGCTCCCTGGTCGTTCCGTCAGGTTTTTTACCGCAGTGTACGAAGATCAACATGCATCGCTTAGCCTCACATGCGAACCGTGTTGTGAAGTCAGCTTGGCAATGCTTGAAAATCTGTGTCATCACTGATGTTTGGGGAAAAAAAAACATAAAGGCCTTAAAACAATTGCCTCCAATTTGTCACACTATCAACACCACAGTCAAAGCGACTGGGTCGGCCATATCGAATTGACGTGCTGCAACTACATCACCCACGGACGTTACAAAACCCGCACGCCTCTCGCAATACGTGGCGTACACGCAAGAAAGCAAGCAGCGACGCGTTCGAAAGAAGCGGCCGTGGCAAAGCATCCCAGGTAAAAGCTCATCACTCCCGCCGTGAGAAGAAAAAAATGCGCCCACGGCCCGGGGTAGAGAAAGTGACAAAGCACGCGGCTGTTTTTTTTTTTTTTTTTTTTTCGCGGAAGTAGGTCGGCGCCTAGCATCCGGCTGGAATGCAGCGCTCCTCCGCCGCTGACGACGGCGACGACTCGTTGTGTCCCTTGGACGTCGTTGGGACGTGCGGAGGAGAGGTCGTCACGAAGTAAGACTGTGGAGAGGAGGCTGGATGCAGGGAGAGAAGGAATGGGGACCACGTACCGCACCGCGAGCCATAGATGACCTCAACGTGCCAGCGAGGGGGGTGGGGGTTGCTTCAACGACTGCGCCTGGGGCGCTGTGAGTTCTACGACGAGAAAGCGTGAAAGACTTTGCGGGAAAGGGGGGTGGAACGCTTGGAAAGAAGGAGAAGGAGAGATTCGCAGAGTCACCGTGTTCTAAGTTTAGTTAGCGCGAGGAAATCGCGCTCGCGTGCAGAGCGGACTTGGCAGCGCTTACCAAGGTTGACGTACGCTGACGTGCATGTATATATATGCGCTCATTTCCGAGAGGCTGCATTATTTTTTCTTTCTTTTTCTTTCTTTCAGCGTCCTTTTATCATTTTAGGCAGAGGGCACCTTCTTTTTTTTTCATTTTGTGCAGAGAGCATTGTTTCCCCGATCGACGCCCCTACATATGTAAACACACACCGCACTCATTTCTGGGGAAATAAAGAAGTGCAATGACTTCAGGGCTATCGCCACAAGAGCAAAAAAGAATTGACAAGAACACGAAAGAATTGACGCCATTATTCGAAAGAGCTCTGACTCTCCCGGTGGCCTATACAACACAACACTCAGGGAGGTGGGTGTGCTCAACTCCCCCCCAGGAATTGCGGGAGGCGCACCTTATAAATCACTACACGCGGCTTACGCAGACGCCCCCCGGGCACCACCTGCTCAACCGTTTAAACATTCAACACACTTGCACTCCAGAGGAGGCAAGTGTGTTGCGACCTGCGTGCGGCGCGGGATCCCGACTATTATCTTCCGGGAACTGTCGTAGTCTCCGCCTCCTTTGTTGCCTTTGTTGTCAAATGACCTTTGTTGCCTAATGCACGCGCCTTAACCAAACTGATAAATGAAAAAAAAAAGTTAGGCGACCCCAAAGCTTCGTCTTTAGGAGTTGAATGCGATAGCGATATTCCGTTCCTTCAAACACTTCGTGCATGAAACTTTTTCGAACTTGCTATGCACCCACTAAATGCCCTTAAGGAAATAGGCGCAGTATGGCGCACGTGCCTTTTGCAGTGGGTGACCGGCTTTGAATCACGGAGCCATTATGATGATCACATGTTCTGACGCCCGATGGCAATGTACGCTTGTACCACGCATTATTACGGCAACATTTCATGTAGCAATGTGAAGCATGTATACAGAACGCGTGCGTTTGTAAATGATGAAAGCTACTTTCACTGCATTTTCCAAGCAGAGAAAGTTATTTTCCCTACATTCACAAGCAGAGGCGTGGCCCTGTGGTAGAACATCCGCCTGCCACGTAAACGACCCTGGTTTGGTCCCCACTCTGACCCAGGTTTTTTTATTGTTTATTTTATTTGCATCGTCTGCGATTTTTCTGTCATGCATAAAATGATGATTTTTCGCTCCCAACCAACGACGCCGACGCCGGAATTTCTGCGAAACGAGCTCTTTAACGCTACCGCGTTAAAATGTCGTATAAGAAGTTCTTTCGCTAAAGTGTTTCCTAATGACCATTGCAAAATTTTAAGGTAAAATTAATGAAAAACCAGATGCCTTTCGATCCGCGTCTGATAATAATTTTTCCAATTAGCGTAAATTAACAACTGTCGCACATTGATGTACTACGTTGCAGATGCAGTCTATTGTTTCTAGCCTTCTAACTTTTCCCTTTTTTACATTACAGAATGAATACGCACATTGACAAAACTGATCAATTGATGATTGATATGTGTGGTTTAACGTCACAAAACCACCGTATGATTATAAGAGACGCCGTAGTGGAGGACTCCAGAAATCTATACCACCTGGGGTTCTCTAACGTGCACCCAAATCTAAGCACACGGGCCTACAGCGTTTTCGCCTCCATCGAAAATGCAGCCGCCGCAGCAGCGATTCGATACCGCGACCTGCGTGTCAGCAGCCGAGTACTTCAGTCACTAGACCACCGTGGCGGGGCAAGGGACTGAAACTGTATAACAGCACACTGATATTCACTGACCATGCATCTTCATTGCTCTGTACCGGCGTTTAATTCTGTTCGTTTATTGTTAGGTACGTGTGGCATTTACGAAATCGTATTCTTTCCGCATAAGAATGGCCTACTATGCCCTCTGCGATGCCTGTAATTGTGAGGAGACGCTATACGGCACATACTGTGCGACTGTCCGGTCTACAACGTGCAGAGACAAGGTGCAGAGACAGTTATATCGTGCCTTGACAATATACAAATGCCTGTTGAATCTGTTCTTTGATAGCATGTCGTCGACAAGGGACGTTGCAGCTGAAGGAGACCACGAAACTGCGGAGGTTTTTGAGGAAGACGGACCTGGTCAAGCGGCTGTCAGAGTGACGTCGCGTTCCACGCCAGAACATTGAACTCTCACTCCCTCACTCACTAGGTGCATGCTTATTATGCAGGTGTGGTGTGATCTGCTATCTTTCTGTCATTTTCTCTCTTTCCTCTCTTTCTTTTAATCTCCCTATTCCCCTTCCCACGTATGTAGGGTAGCAAACCGGTTATACTGAACTGGTTGACCTCCCTACCTATCCTTATCTACCGTTCTCTCTAATTCTGTTTAGGCTACGTCCTTCCCTTTGTTTTCGGGGCATCAGTGCTCAAATTGACAGACAAAAAGATCTGACCATGCTTGAAATCTACAGGGCATTTCAGCAAAATTTTTACATTCTGCATGTATCATTACCGACGGCCACCTGCCAACGCCAAAGTGCCCTTTGTCGATTCAGCCGCAGGTATATAGAGATAATTCATTGCATTACGTTTCTAAGGTCACTTGTATAATATGTTATACCTCTAGAAATTTTCTTGCATGCGTACACGCACGCAAGCACTCATGCCACTGCGCGCGCGTCTTCTGCTCGCGTCTTAACGCGAAGCACCTTTTCGCGCATATAAGCGACGAGCGCACTGTTTCGCAAGCAGAATTCGTGGCTTTCGCGTCTCCCAGATGCCTCGTTCCATTCAATAGAGACCGCAGGCAAACGAGCGCTTCGCGAAATCGCCACCGATTGATGATCGCGCTCGTTGGCAAACTGCGCGTTCCATCTCGCGCTAGGCGATTTTCGCCGCGTTCGACGAAGGCATTCGCGTGACCATGACCGGGGTCCAGAGAAGGGGTAGAGAGGGTCGCGCGTTTCGAAGCCACGTCACCCGCATTCTTCCGCGCCACAATATTGAAGCTGTCAAATTTTTTTTAACGTATTGAGAAGGGTGGGTTATTTTTACCTTGAAAAAAAAAATAAAGGTTATTTGACTCTTTCTTGTGAGCCCTGATTTGACTTTCTTTGTAAAATAGACGTGCACTCTCTTAAGAGATCATTAAATACTCCCGTCGGGGAGTCGTGGAGCACACAGCCAAAAAAAGAGGCAACATGTCTCTCTAAAGAGAGATCGTACACGTGGGAAATGAGGGCTTACTGAAAAAAGCAAAAACAATCTTTTTTTTTTTTTTTTGCGGTGAAGGTATATATGACCACGTGTAGAGTACAATATCGCTCGACGGACCAATGAAAGAAAGAAAGAATGAATGAATGAATGAATGAATTTTATGTCAAAGTGTAGACTAGAGGATCAATTACTTGGCTAATCAATTAGTGAATCAACGGTTTAACTTTATTTGGCATCCTCGAGGAGATTTAACAATCCCATTGACATTACCGGCACCATGCCCAATTTAAGTTGAGCAATTTTTCCATGTCACAAGCGTAGCGGCGATGATCGCAGTCGCTCAATCGCCGGAGAAACTCTGCTGCAACCATGGAGGACACCGTTTCTTGACTTCACGTGTCTGATTCACCGCTCTCATCATTGTTTCACTTGTCTAAAGTTTTTGTTGTGTACGCATGCGTGGTAAGTATGGTTGACCTGTACATAAATATGCGTTGACAAATCAAGGAACAAATCAGTTGACAGTCAAGGCTCGTCTGTGTCGTTTCTCGTCTCTGCGATGCGTGTTTTCTGCTTTACAGGCATGACGCAAGCTTAAAAACCGAGAACAAAAAGAGACACAAGAGCGCCAACTCACTACTCAGTTTATAATAGTTTTTTTTTTCCTGAAGCATTAGCTTTTGATTGATTGAAATGTGGGGTTTAACATCCCAAAACCATCATATGATTGAGAGACGCCGTGGTGGAGGGCTCCGGAAATTTTGACCACCTGGGGTTCTTCAACGTGCACCCAAATCTGAGCACACGGGTCCACAACATTTACGCCTCCATCGGAAATGCAGCCGCCCCAGCCGGGATTCGATCCCGCGACCTGCGGGTCAGCAACCGAGTACCTTAACCACTAGACCACCATGGCGGGGCGAAGCATTGGCTTTTATAATGGCTCTTGCGGGACATGCGGAAATAAGGATGCGCCAAATAGCCCAACACAGCATACTGGTTAGGCGTGTTCTGTGTTTGCGCTGCTAATCTTAATTCAGAACACCTCGCCTTGCAGCAGAGGTAACATGGAGTCAATTGACAAATTAACTATACTAACCCGCACGTAACACCGAGCAACTGTTACCGCAAAGAAAAAAAATAATTTACTCAATATATCTAGACTCTATATACGCATATCGTGGTGAGCGAAGGTCACCCACAGAAAGCGAATACTATATTTCATAACGCCTATCTGTACAGTGTTAAATACTGATCATGATAATGATTATACACTATTCAGTCGGCTGATAATAAACGCTAACCTTTTGATATTGTTAAATAAAAATAGCTAAAGTTATAATCCTGGCCGCTTGGGACTTGGGGTGTTACCTTACTCAGCTAGTGCCGAACTAGCAGAGAGAGAGAGAAGAAGTGAGAATGTGAGGAGAAGAAAGAAAAGACACGGGTATAGCCGTAGTGACCTGTTAAGAGGAGCGATGAAATGCTCAAACAGATTAACCGCAAGCCTCAAGCGACTAAACGGCATGTGACCGCGTATGCTTGTACGAACGGTGATGTAATTAGCTACAGATATAATTAGCCTCCATGAAACTTGAAGAAAAAAAAGGCACAGAGTGCATAGGGGGGGGGGGGGGGGGGAAGGAGTCAGATCGAAAGGCTGCCGATCCATAAGAAGCAGGGTCGACAAATACGTCAGAGCTCAGTGCATTCGCATTCGAACGTCTGAACCCGTTCGTTATTTCGCCGATGTTTGCGTTCTCGCTCAAACAATTGTTTAAACATTCGTAACTATACGGCCGTGCTTGTTATGTATACAGACAAAACATGCCGCCATTGCGGAGATAAAAAATTGGGGGACTCTTAAGCTTGCGCCTTTAAGAGTTGAACGCGATAGTGATATCCTGTCCCAAGTGCAAGCTTCAAACAATTAGTGCATGTAATCTGTTCACACTATGTGGCATTAAGGGACGTCTGTGAGGAACGTGTGTAACGTGTGTGCCTTTTGTAGTGGGTGACCCGTTTTAAACCATGAAGTCATTACGATAATCACATGTTCCGGGGCCGTATGGCTATGTAAGCTTGTACCACGCATTATTACTGTCATATTTCATGTTGTACGGCGAAGCATATATACAAGCCACGTGGGTTTGTAAAGCATGAAAGTTATGTTTGCTGCATTTCTAAGCAGAGGAAATCATTTTCACACTATTCGCAAATGGACGCGTGGCCGTGTGATAGAACGCCCGCTGGCTACGCAAACGCGGGTTCGAACCCCACTCAGACAAATGTTTTGTTTAGTTTATGTGGATCTCTTAATTTTTCAGTCACGCATGAGATTTTTCGCTCGCTCACAAGCAACGTTGCCGACGTCGACACCAACGCCGACGCCCTAACTTCTGCGAAACGAGGTCTTTAACAATCATCATCATTATCATCACCATCTCGACAACGCCTATACTGCAGGACAAAGGCCTCTTCCATGATCTGCTAGTCTACCCGGTCTTGTGCTTCCTGCTGTCACGTTATACCTGCGAATTTTTTAATCTCACCGGCCCACCTAACTTTCTGTCTTCCCTTCGTGCGATTCCCAGAGAAAGATTCCCTTAATGACCAGCGGTTATCTTGCTTACGTGCTACGGCCGGCCCATGCTCATTTCTTCTTCTTGATTTCAACTAACACCGGTTTGCTAACAGGGAGCAAACTGACCTCGCGTGGTGTATATGTATAGACACTATACAACACAGCCCGGGTAGTGCTCCCTGGCCCACTCTGCTGTTTTCTTCTGTCTTCAGGTCACACCTATCGTTTTTATTTCTATCGCTCGCTGCGTCGTCTTCAATTTAAGCTGAACCGTCTTTGTAAGCCTCCAGGTTTCTGCTCCGTAGGTAAGTACCGGCAAGATGCAGATATGCCTTCCTCTTGAGTGTTAGTGGCTGATTACCTTTCATGGTTTGAGAATACTTGCCGTATGTGATGCACCCCGTTTTTATTCTACCAGTTATTTCACTCTCATGATCCGGCTCCATGATTCGCGTTAATATTCTAATATCGTCATGAACGCAGCCGCTCAACTGGCGGTAATTGGAATCCTGGCTACACCGATTGTACTGCGCTTATTTCTGTGAATAAGATTAGAATTCAACCATTAATATACTGTAACGTGAATGTTATATAGTTACCAATACATTAACATAACAATTGCAATTTAATTTTTTTTGCCACTAGTTTGTCGGAATATTCCTCGACATGATGGCACCTGGAAGCTCAATCAACACTCTGGACATCATTCTAGATGGCCAAGTCTCACGTACGTACCACAGAGCTGATATTTACGCTTACTAGTCCATCCTGAATGTGTGCATGCGGTAGTATTGTCGTTGATATAGAGCGGAGTAAAACTAAGCACGAGGTTTGCAATCGCACACGTCGTTTATTATCGCAACTTTTCGACTTCGTATATAGCTAATTCCTGGTTGACGCATGTGAGCTGTCTCACTCATATGGCGCTGACAAAAACTCGGTAAGATAAATTAGGTCATTGGTGTGCAGTTAAATAAACATACGCTTGCTCTTCACAATAAAAGTTAAGTTGTAAGTGGGAACTCGTTTGTGTCAGTCTGCATGTTCTCTTTTTGCTTGTTTTCATATGCGCTGCAGTCGCATATAAAAAGAAATACCACTTAGCCCATACCCAAACTTTCCTTCAGGGCTTAAAGCGCCACCGTTTTTTTTTCACTTGTCTCGAGCATTAATGCATGCATGCAGCGCGCACATTATACAAACTCTTTAACGTTACGGCTGGACCGCCAGCAGCCATGAAACGTGATGTCGCAATAAAAGATAACCGAGAGTGCGCGTTCGGAAATTCTCGCGTGGTGTATATGTAAGGACACTATACAACACAGCCCGGGGTGTCGTTGGAAGTGGTGTAATAAAATGCGCCAGACGCCGGCCAGACGTGAGTGGCATTCCTCGCTTATCCTTCTCTTTTTTTTCTTCTTGTTCTCTTACGGCTTTGATTATTATCGCAATATACCCTCCCTCTTGTGATACGAGACGCACACGTCTCCTATATAACGCTCAGCAAATTACGGCGTGTTGCCAGCCCTGGCTTCTCAATTGAATGGGTCGTGTTAAGCTACTTCTATCTTCTCGAGGTCATATCGCTTTCTAAGCTGCCCTTTCTTTATTGAAGGATCTCATACTGTGCCCTTGTGAGACGCGAAGATTGACGCCGCAGGACATTAAAAAAAATGTACAGGAAAGAAAGGAAGGTCACTTATAAAACTTCATGCATTGGCAATGAGTCTGACTTGTCAAGGGACGGGGTATACGGCAGCGGCCATGAATAACAGAAAGAAATTTAACGATTGTCGGTTTTGAAATGACACGGTGGCACCCAGGAATTTGTAGAGTATATATGTTACGATGTGATAGACAAGCGATCGAAGAAAATACGCATAACGAAAGCCAGCATAAGTGTGTGTGAAATGGGTAGAAAAGCGGGAAAAAAGAAAAAAAATTGAACACAACGTGAGTGGGATTGACTCTTGCAGTAATGACCGTATAACAATACGTATTTTTTAACCCTATGCCGTGGGCGTCGGTAGGGGGTGCTGCCCCCTTTTGCACCACCCTGTACACATACACGGGCAATCGGTATGTATACTTGCATATCTACAGTGTACAGTTGAATGGCGTTCTTGATAAGGAGTCTTCTGATGGGTTCGTAAATAGAGCCTCATTTCAAGAGAGAAGGTGGATTGAACGGAAATTATTGAATACTTACGTAAGAATATGGCGAGGAATGAAAAAAAAAGCAAAACTACCCCTAATGATATATTGAAGGCGACTGCTGGTCCTTTCGGCAACCAGCATTGCGTGTGCAAGAAAGCGTGGTCAAGTTCGTATCATATGATGGGCAACCCCTATCGGATGCTTCTTAAAAGTACTTACGCCGCTTTCGCTCACACAATGTGCCTATAGCCATTCCAAGCCGGTCAATTGTACCTTTCTGTACGCATGATACATGTAAACGAAATGAAATATGACACGAGGTTCCCAGATGCAAGAGACCGAAATGATGCGTCCCACGGCCCTCTGCTTTTTCGACGGGAAGCGGACATGCTTTAAAGAGAAGCGAGCTTTGTTAACATCATCAGTACCTGCGCAGCGACCTATGCAACTGCGCAAACAGTGGCGTCTCGCATACGAGTGAACTGGCAGACTCGGACGTTTCCACGTGGAAACTACAAGGATATGTCACTGAACAATGACTTTGGGTGTTTACATTTTTCCAATAATATGTTTCGTGCTTCTTTCCTCAGTTCTTCGCTTTCTCTGAGGCCGCTAACAATCCTTTAGCTTCTGTAAACACGCCATGTATGCAGTTTGACGCTCGATCAACGATGACGATAGTTATAGCGCGAGAACAAAACGACGACACAGAGACAAGAAGGACACGAAAGACACTCGTGTCTTTCGTGTCCTTCTTGTCTCTGTGTCGTCGTTGTGTTCGCGCTGTAACTATCGTCGTGCCATACCAACTAGCCCAATCTGCCACACTTCTAAGCTCGAGCAACGTCGCAAGTTCGCGACGCATAATAGCTACAGCTGCGGAACAACGTTTATCCGCTGACTCTTTATGTACAAGCTATAGACGGAATACCGCTGTCTGGCAGGACTACATGATGACGCCTATATAGTGTGGCAAAAGAGTCCACCACGGTGGCGGGGGTGCTCAGCTGCCGACCCGAAGGTCGCATGTTCGATCCCTGCCACGGCCGTCGCATTACGATAGAGGCGACATGGTGGAGGCCCGTGTATTCTACGATGTCAGTGCACGTTTCTGAAGCCCTTCACTACGGCGTCTCTCTTAATCATGTCGTGGTTTTGAGACGTAAAACCCCGGATATTAGCGTTAATGTGGCAAAAGGATATCGCGAAGGTGCATGGGACCTGACAAAGCCTGTAAGGACGCAAGATAGATACGCCGGTATGTGTTTTCTCACTTTTCACAGCCTCAAAAACTCGTCCTATGCCCGCCAGGTGGTATCTTTGAACGAAAAAGAGGAAGTTACATCCACAAGAGACCGGATCTATAGAGCTCACAGCCTTCATGTGGCCTTGAGGTCAGCCCGATTTTTGTGCCTTGTATTTGCCGTGATAAGGCAGTAGCTATCTCGAATTTCCACGTTGTTTTGCGCCCGGAACGTTGCTTTCCTTGTATTTTGTCCAGAGGGAGGATATGAACGCTCCTGTCATAAACTGGTCAACATTGCTTTTCTGAACTTGCGTATGGGGCAAGGTTATTGAAGTCACGCAACATACAAGTGAGTGCCGCGAAGGTTGCTCCAAAATGCAAAACTCCACTACGCGTTGTGCTTTGTTTAAGTTGTTCGCAGTGGCTGCGCTTCTATTTCGACAAGGCGTTAAAATAAATCAGAAATGAATCAGAACGTCCCATATCTTCTGCAAGCACTGCCTTGTGATGTCCTAATGATTTTTTCAACCAGTAAGTCAAATAGCTGTCCTGACGTGAGCGACGAACGTTTCCGATGCTTTCATAACCTCGTCGGTAACACTGGCTCAGTCGGCAAAGTGCGCTGCTATGAAAAAAAAAAGTGGGGTTTATGATGGTGCATACGTAGGTTCGTTGGTATTACATTACACTTGTTCCCGCGTTATATCACAAATGTCGGAAAGTGGGGGTCTCCCCCACCCCTAGTCACCTTGTAAGTGGCGGGGGGTTTGCCCCATACATAGGGAGGGGGGCGACGCCATGACCCTTCGTCCTCCCCCTGAAAGGGAACTCTGCTAACGCCTATGAGGCTCACTGATAACGAAACACATGAACGCCGTCACGTAACTGCTATGTCTACTCTTATAACTGAAGTGCATATAGGTTGTCAGATAAAGGAACAATGCAAGTAGGCAAACAGAGAACATGATGCTGCCAGCTGACAGTCTGGCATCGTCAACCAGGAACTACTACCACAATGAAACAATTTTTTTATCGTCGTTCGTCACAGCCAAGTAGCAATTTCGCCGTAGCTGCACGATAACAGGCATGGTGTGAATCCCGCTAAGCTCCTTGACATATTATCTGTACAACGTCGCAATCAGTTTCCAAGTGCAGGAACTTCAGCATACAATTCCGCGAAAATCCCATGTGGCTCGCCCCGGTCGCTCGGGTGCATTGAGTTCCACACGGCGATCATACTCTACGGGCCACGAGGGCTCCTCCTTGCCCCCGACCTGAAAACGCGGAAGGGGGACTTGGAACTGGAGGTCGTCGGAGAGCAGCGCAGCACGGCTAGACAGCGCGGAAGTTTTTTTGGAAGTCTCCCTCAGCGGTCACTCTCGACGGCGGCCCGGTCGCGCCGACCTTGGAGAGGCGAGGCCGTCGGCGCTACTAACACGTGCGAAAGGGAGGACCGGGCCGCCACCGCGCACGTGAGTTGCGCGTGCCGGCGGCTACGCGATTGATGCCGCTGACGCGTCGTAAGCCCCCCGGGGAGACTTCGCATGTCCAGTCGACGAAGACTCGTGGTGCCCAGCAGGAGTCTCGATAACACGAGGGAAATCGGAGAGCGGCGTCTTCAGACGTTCACGACAGACGTCAAGCGCTCGGTGCGATGCCGGGACGACCCGACTTGCGCAACTGTATGTCACGCAATCTGATGTGGTCCTCGGATTGGTCAACAGGACGAGCGCTGCTGCTTTGGCTGCCAACCTTGAGCTACCTCTGCAGCAACTTCGTGCTGCCTTGCATCAACAGCACGAAGCCCGTTGCGACTGCTGCATGCCATCACTCCAGTTCTCGCAAGCTTTCGGAGATCTTAAGGTCACTGGGACAAACAACACTGTTAGAACGTCAATAGGATTTTCGGTGCATAGGAGTGCGCATGCAAGTTGAAGAAAGCAACCAAAACATCGCTCTAATTTCAGCAACTGGACTGATTCTGCGTCTTTGACGCCAAACGTATAACTGTTGTCACGTCGGTAAGAACAGTCACATTTCTGTCCTCCTTTCGAACGTTTATTCCCCTTTGCCTCTTCATCAATGGCGGGACGCCCACGGTAATCAGCGCTGGTTAACCTCCATGTCCTTCTTTCGCGCTCGCCTTTCTTCCACATATTTGGGACTTGGCTGGATAAATAAATATTGCAGACAGATTATATAGATGAAAAGAATATGAGGTCCACTTGTATAAAGATGAAGGCGTCAGATCCCTTAGATAAAGGAGAAGGAGGGAAAAGGGTGGTTGAAGAGAACATGGTGTTTAATGACAGTACCAGTTATGGAACAAGGAGCGGAAAGCAGCAGTACCCAGAACCAACAGATAGAGAAAAGGAAAATGGAAAAAAAAGGCGGGAAGGTCAACGAAACACACGTCCACTTCGCTGCCCTGCGGCATAGCAAGGTGTGCAGACACCACACGTGAATGCTAGACTAACCAACATGTGGGTGGCCCAGCAATCGTTAACGCGGCGGTGGAAGAGTCAGAGACACAACAGAAAACTGGCCAAGCGCATTGCAGTCTTGAGCAAACAGATCACCGAGCACGCGGCCAAGCTCTGCAGGAAAGATTGGCTGAAGACCTGTGACGCCCTGCAGGGCATGCTCTCGGCACGGAAGGCATGGTGCCTCTTGAAGCATCTGATCGACCCGCTGAGTAGCGATACTGCGACATTGCAATTCCTACCTTGCCAAAGTATTGAACATGTACAAGGGAGATGGCCCTAGGCTCCTGGAAGATCTGCAGGCGAAGTACCTAAAGACAGAGAAGGGCCAGTACCCGGTGCCCGAGAAGTACGAGGAACCCCATAACGAAAAGCTGAATCGGCCGTTTACCATGACGAAAATGTGCACAGTGATAGACGAAAGCAACAAGAAAAGTGCGCCCAGCAGGGAGGCCATAACTTACAAACTACTTGGCAGCATGAGCGATGCAGCAGCCCGCGGCCTCCTAGAACCCATTGACGAAGCTTGGGAGAGCTCGCGGTTGCCGAATGGAAGGAAACCGAGGTCCGCTTTATTCCAAAGCCCGGCAAAGCCCTCACAATAGACAACATGCAGCCCATCCCCCTCATGTACTGCGCGGGAAAGGTGATGGAGGGCATGGTTCTTTGCTGGTTGCATTAGCACCTCGAAGAAACAGATTCGATGCCGGAGACGATGTACGGCTTCAGGCAACATCTCGGCACCAAAGAAGTGATGACCCAACTCAATGAGCTGGTCGTCAAGCAAGCATCAAGGCACGCACCGCGTGGGATATTCGCCCTTGACCTGAAAGAAGCCTTTGACAACGTGTCGCACGCGAGCGTGTTGCAAAATCTGAACAAAATGAAGTATGACCGCAAAACATTCAGCTACTTAAACGACTTTCTGTCAAGTCCAACGGCGACAATCAGGATAGGGGAGGAAAAATCGGACCCTGTCAAGTTCGGCGATCGGGGCACCCTTCAGGGATCGGTCCTGTCGCCCCTGCTCTTCAATCTGGCCTTCCTGCCCCTGCCCGATCTGCTCAAGCAAATCGAAGGTGTGCACCACGCGTCCTACGCCGACGACATCATGTTGTGGATGGCCCGAGCCGGATCCGATGCCTGGGCGGAGGAAGTCTTGCAGCCGGCGGTGACGACCGTGCACGAGTGTGCCGAGTCGTGTGGACTGAGTTGCGCTCCCTAAAAATAGGAGCTGCTCATGATCCAACCATAAAAACCTAAGAGAGAGCTGCCACCTAACGTGGCTATCACCATTGAAGGAATGGCCATCAAACCAACACAGCAAATTAGGATTCTCGATCTACTGCTTCAGAGCGACGGGAAGGCACAATCCGCCATCACAAAGATCAATAGTATACAACCGAACAGATTCTCGGCATGATTCGGAGAATATCGAACGGGAACCGGGACCTGAAAGAAGATGATGTGACGCGCTTGGTACGCACGTTCGTCGTGTCACGGGTAACCTACTCCGCCCTGTATCTCCAGCTGACGAGGGCCAATAGGGACATTCTCAACAAGATGCTTCGTAAGACAACGAAGCAAGCATTGGGTGTGCCAATATACTCGCCGACACTAATATTGCTTGACACGGGCGCCCGCAACACGGTGGAGGAGCTCATCGAAGCCCACCTCTCTAATCAGAGGATCCGGCTCAGTCACACGGAGCACGGACAAGCCGTGCTACGTAAGATAGAATGGTAGATTCAGCCAGTACCCATCAAGGCTGCCCTTCCGGAGGACTGGAAGATGACAATTAAAACCAAACTTCTTACCCGGAACATGACGCCGGGCAAGGACAATGAGAGGCACACCGCGCGGGCC
This sequence comes from Rhipicephalus microplus, assembly GCF_043290135.1. NCBI lineage: Eukaryota > Metazoa > Arthropoda > Arachnida > Ixodida > Ixodidae > Rhipicephalus > Rhipicephalus microplus. Next base: position 58,037,319 of record NC_134702.1, read on the forward strand.
AAAGCCATGACACAGAAGCTGGCAGAAAACCCCTTACGACAGTTATAGCGCGACAACAGAACGACGACAAAGAGACAAGAAGGACACGAGCGCTTTTCTCTTTGTCATCGTTCTGTTCCCGCGCTATAACTATCGTCATGTCATACCAGCTAGCCCTAACTGCCAAACTTCTAAGAACCCCTGAGTCATGTACGCGGATGCCTCGCTCCGAAAACACAATGACCGTGTGGCGGTGGTTGTTACATTCATTGACAGGCTAATCGTCAGCGCGTCCCTGAGGACAACAGACCCCGCGATTGCCGAGGAAGTGGCCGTGACCCTCGCACTCCTACAGCCGAACGTAGACACCATGGTAACCGACTTAAAGACAGCCTATGGAAGCTTTCACAAGAGGGTAATCTTATCCGCGGCACGAGCCATTCTATCCAAGAGCAAGCCTCCGGGAAAGCTCGTGTGGGTCCCGGCTCACTGGCAGGTATAGCAGGCAACACCGTTGCCGAGTATCACGCCCGAGAAATGTCAATCCGGGCCGATCATAAGCCGGAAAAGCTACCACACCCGTCTTATGAGACATTACCCAGATGTACCGAGAGGAAAAGTGCAGACTACCAGAACCGCACTCTAACCTGACCAGGAAACAACGGACGATATTGCATCAAGCGCAGGCGGGATCGCTTGCGCATCCCGTACTGCTGAACCACATGTACCCTGCGGAACAAGACACGCTCTGTTTGTTTTGCAAAATATAAAATGGCACCCTGCCGCACATATTCGCAGAGTGCACAGAAATCAAGAACCCCCGATCTTCCCTTCCCCCTGACACCCGGAACCCCCACCCCTTGAGAGACGGGAGACCTAGTATCCAGCCCCGCCCTACCGACTCATGGTGCACTGACAGACAGGGGCCAGGAGCCGCTGGATACATACGGGTCCCACAATTACGGAACCACCCCGTCTTGTGCCTGTGCGCACTACCAACAATGTTGGGCCCAATAAATGTTGATTCATCATCATCAAAAGAATAAAAAAGGAAAGAGCGAAGAGTAGTGCTTCGCTCGAAAGTGTGCAGCGACACCACAGTCGTTGGTAGAGTGTGCCTAGGTCTGTTGCTGATTTTGACTTGTATGCTCTTGAGCATGGCGAAAAGAATCCTGAGGAGAAAAAAATCGCGAGGAGATGCGAGGTCCAAGTGGACATACGTAAACCATTTGCCGTGGTCGTCACACGTCTGACGGTTCAAGTAGCGCAACAGTTCTTGAAGAGATTGTTCGTATTAGATTGGTCAGCCAAAACAGACCAATGTATGCTAACGCCCCCTCCCGAAATTCGGATGAACTGGTGTTTTTTTTAACGAGGACAAGTTATAAAACTGGGTGTTTTAAAGGTTTCAAACAAGTGCCCCCCTCCCCCCGGAAAAATTTCTTGGCTACGAGCTTGGTTAAAGTTATATTTATTAACTTACTTACAGTCAATACGCATGTGCTTGTGTATAATATATTATATAACCCACTGACAGTCTATACGCACGTGCTTGTATATAAAAAGGCGCACCGGCGACTAGTGTTCCGTCACTGTTGCCCGGTTTATTACGCTACGCCTCGTACCTCTACACATATACGATGTTTTCTGCGATCGCGAAGCGACCGGTCGGCTCGCGCCGCATCTGCACATTCACCGTCGGTGCAAAAGGGTGAGGTTGACTGAACTCGTGCCAGCCACTACCTCGGCGCCGCGCACAGGCCCGAACAAGTCGGCGACAGCGAGCCTGTACACACAAGCGCACGCACACACACACACCGCGGCTCAGAGCGTTACGTATACGTTACACGAACGCCTCCAGGTCGTTCCTTCGCACGAATTGCGTCGTCGGCGTCTGGCCTGAGTAGGTGAGCACGCGTGTGCGCACGTTGCGGGTTCAAAGGCCGCCCAGTGCGCTGCTAGGCCAACCTCCCGTACCGAGTGGTGTACACGTGCCAGTCTCTATGACGTGGAACCACCAGGAAGACCACATCAGTGAAGTGATGAAGCGAGAGTACGGACATGGAACCACCAGGAAGACCACATCGGTGAAGTGATGAAGCGAGAGTACGGACATGTAACCACCAGGAAGACCACATCGGTGAAGTGAAGAAGCGAGAGCAGTGACGTAAAACTGGACCGAATGCTGAAACTGACAAAAAAGAAGGAGAGTGAGAGGCCGGTGCTCCTGGGACGTAACACCGCCGAAGGAAGCAGACAAGGGGTTGTCGTAAATCAGACACCGCACCCCCCCCCCCCCCTACCGTATTCCGTCCGCTAGTATATTCAAATTAGCGAAAACCAGTCGTCCATGAAAAATGCAAGTTGAACCAGAGCCAGAATTGGTATTCTATTTACCAACTCGAATGTCGCGTGCTCTGAGCCTGCGTCGAACGACATTACTGCACATTGTACAGATATATAGTGCTAGAAGTGACGTCACTATTACGTAGTGCTGACGCCCTTGCGTGCCTTTGTTCAGTTTATAGAGTGAAAGAAGGAGACCACTGTGTTGCTACATGGGGCTTCGCTTACGCTTCTCTGTGGAAAAGAAAGAAAGAAAGAAAAAAAGAAAGAAAGAAGGAAAGGAACTTACAAACGAAATCGTACTATTTACTGGTTCAAGTCAGGGAGTGGTATAAAAAGCGGAAGGAATAAATTAGACGCGAAGCTTGCAAAGAGCCCGAATGGCTGTTTTGCAAAGAAAAAAAAAATTCATGCACACTATAGAACACCTTCTCTGGGGATGCGGTTCACGGCGGCCCGGCATTACGTGGTACCGCTTCGAAAGGCTCATCAGATCACCAGCTTAAGACAATCAAATCCTGGCCGTCCAGTACGCCCACGAAAGGTCCAGGAGGCTCGCGATCTCCTTGTCCAATATAGTGGGAATAGCCAGGTTGTCGCATTCGCGTCATGTACAGGATAAGCAATATTTTTTGAAGCAGGAGAAAAAGCAGTGGAAAGAAAGAAGGAAATAAAGAAATCCGGCAGTGTTGATTGTATATGCCATAGGAATATTTTAGTTTCCTCTTCTCTCTCTGACGCTTTCCTGCGCTGGAAGTAAATGGACACCACGCCAGTAAATGGAGAGAAAGAGAAAGAGAAATGTTGTAAAAGAAAGCTGGCCAGACCGCAAAGAGACAAAACATGCGAAGCAGTATATTGAGCGACCAAAACTGTGCACATTTATTTGAAAATGTGCATGAGCGATGGTAGCGAAAGCAAAAAAAAAAGTGTTCGGTTCTTTTTGGCCGTGAGCTTGGCTCTATAAGGCAGGTGCATGCTGCAGCTGTTCTAGTTTTCGTTCGGTTAACTGTTTTGTGTAGAAGTGGCATTGACGTTGAGGCACGTGTCGTATAAACCTGCAGTAATTTTCCGTGTGGCTGATCCAGTCACGTAGTGCGAGAATAGTTCCTTTCGGGGTGAGGGCGAGGCGCGTTTTACGTTACCGTTAAATTAATGAAAAAAAAAAAGAGCGCCTGCGTCCACACAATATATGTATATATTTTAGTTAAAATGATGAGAAGGTGAGGTTGGTGCCGTTATAGTGGCACCGGCTACTTCTCGCTTATGAGACAAAATATGTAGTACGAAAATGAGCGCACAAAATGCTATACAGTAGAACACACGAGGTGAAAATACAGCACGGCCGAGCAGCCCATGAGAGTTCAGATACGTCCAAGAGGTTTATATATACACAAGCATTGTATCACAAGTTGAAATAGAAAAAAAAGCAGATTCGCATGTGGACGTTCAAACTCTCCTTATTTATTATACCCTGCTCTAATATTTCCGAAAGGCTGTAATGCCCTCCTTTCGCTGTATTATTCGCATCTATAACGAGCAAAAAAGATAACGAGCAAGGTATTTTAACCCCCCCCCCCCCCCAGCTTACTAACGCTCCCATTCTGCGTACTATAGTATACATATACAAGGCTAAGCTTAATACAAATAAGATGCTTGTGACGTAACACTTCGCAGCAGCAAATGGCCGTGGCTAGTATATCGTTCCGTCACCCCCCCCCCCCCCCCAAAAAAAAGAAAAAAGAAAAACTGTGTTGGGGTTACCTGAGTAATACGTTCTGGCAGGCTAGTTAAATCACTGCTGAAAAATGTCTTAAATTGCGCCAGAAAACGAAAACAAAAGTAAGAAAACATTCAGAACACCACAAATGCTTCTGAACGAAACATTCAGATGTGCTATCCATTTCAACAAGACAATTTTGTGATTTGCTAAAGAGAGAATAAGATTACAAAATTGAGGAATGTACCGAAAACCTTGCTGCACTATACGCAATGGTGTATTTGGCATAGAGGTTTCATTGAGAGATGATTAATTTGAAGAAGACAAACAGAAATAACGCGGTTCTTGGCAGCATAGAGTTTCCTAATATACACTACGGGGAACTCTGGCGCTAGTGTCTATGGGAGCTGCAATGCACGGCGCTTCAGCGAGCATGGGAATGATGGGTATATATATAGTGCACAGATTTGTCTACTCTTCGTACTTCTGGCCTGCTTCTGGCTCCGTGCGTGTTTATGTGGCTTGGAGTTGTTTTCTCACGAAATAAGAATCGGCAGATGTTCAGATGTTGCGCTTCACTACCTTATTCTTTTAGGCTTACCGTTTTAAATCGGGTCACAAAGTTCAAAAGGGCTTGTTTTTTTTTCTTCGAAACGAAATCGAAACACAGCACTAAATGAAGCCACAGGTACGATTCGCCTCCCGTAAGTATACGATGATTAGGCAAATCCGTGTACTACCCACCATTCCCATGGTCGCTGAACAATAGTAGCGTCAGAGTCCCGTATAGTTAGTTTTAGGAAGCTCCATGCTTGGCACGATCTGCGCGATAACAACGCTGCGACGGCAGAGCGCTTGGCAATGCGCCTTTCGATTTGTACAGATGCAGCAACTCTAAGCCACCTTGCTCTGGCTGCTCGGTGGTCTTTCCGAAATGCGTGATGGGCTCACATTGCTGTTTCCGTTTCCCGGGCATTTCTTATACGCTCACATCATCTTGTGAATGTATATGGGGAGTGCAGCGTTATTTCTTTGTGCACTGTGTTTTCAAAACTGCCTATAACAGGACGGAACGAAAATTGCTTCAGGTTGGGGGGGGGGGGGGGGGGGCTTTGTTTAAAGTTGCCTATATAGAGGAAAATATTATAGTTACCGAAAAGTATATTTGTGTGTAAAAGTATTTCGTGTATGCGGGAAGGAGGGTTGGAGGCGTCGGGCTCAACCTGAGATTGTGTTGGTTATTTATTTATTTGTTTATTTTTATTTATTTATTTGTAAATACTGGTAGCACTCTCTTGAGGTTCGTAACAAGGAGGTATAGCACCAATTATCGATTAGGTAGGCGCCCACTGATACATCTTGCATTCATAACTGAGAAAAAAAACGCACTAATATAACAGAAGTATATATAAAAAACTATATTACTACCGAACAGCAAGACAGATTCCCATCGTTATAAAATAAATAAAGTTATGCTGAATAGTTACGATAAAACGCATGAATTTAAATCAACTTCAGACGAATACAAAGTGTCAGTATTAATATTATTTACAAATTATCGTCGCGCTCTATTCCTCGCTATAAACCCTCGTAGCAACAGCACCACCGAACACCGATATACGAATGGAAACAAAAGTCGTCCATGGAAAATAAAACTACAAGGTGAGGCATCTCAATCGTTGGATCAAAACTGAATCAATATTACGTTGTTATGATAATAGCGCGTACGCATAGCTGGCCACTGCAGGTAATACGTGAGTAAACAAAGGAGTTGAAACCATGGTCATACATCGTGGTTGTTGTGCATCTTTCTAGGAATACGCACCAAATACAGAATGTTCTAGAAAAAAATCCAGAAATACATTCAATTTAATTAAATATCGACAAGAAAAGGGTATGTGTATTTCCGAAAAAGCAGCGCACAAAAAGGACGCACGCAAAAACGATGCAAACACAAGTGCTGTACCAGTACTATGCAATGTTGTAAGCGGTAGTTGTTGTCTATAGTTGCACTGTTTCTTTCTCTAGCTTTCTGTTTTATACACATGCTTTGGGAGCCAAGTGGCTCGTCCAGTTTTATGAGCTGGTTGCGTCAGTATAGGATATGCTGCGTGGAAATTTACCTGCGCGTCCCGCGAGGCGCCCACTAATCTGTCCATCTTTCAAAACAGTTTCAGCGTAACGAGCCTCTTCTGCAGCGTTCACCCGCGAGGCCTGCTTTGCGTCGTATCGGTCACCGCAGCAGTGCTAAAGGGAGCATGTGTTTACGCCCGGAACGAAAACAACGCACAGGTCGGCCTAGGGGGTACAACTCCACCGGCACGTCAAGGCACCGTGAGAGGGGAGTGCCCGAAAAACAACGCTGACCTCGTATTTTTCCGAGCCGTCAGCTCGGCTGGCCCCTGGCCGAATAAAGAGCCTTCGTTCTCCTCTGCGTGTGGTGAGCGCGAGCCTGCTGACGTAAACAAAGTGGCGAGGAGAAATAGAGAGGGATAAACACTGACACCACCATAGCGGCAAGTACGTACGGCCAACGGCCGCCAATGCGATGGTTGTTTGCTTTGCGTTGCGAAGAGGTAAAGAGGGTAAGCAGTTTATATATATATATATATATATATATATATATATATATATATATATATATATATATATATATATATATATATATGTGTGTGTGTGTGTGTGTGTGTGTGTGTGTGTGTGTGTGTGTGTGTGTGTGTGTGTGTGTGTAACGGGGTGGGGAAGGGAAGTTTACAGAAAATAGGGAGTTTTAGAATACCATTTGCAAGCGCTGCGGGCGTTGCGGGCGCCACATGAGCTTTATAGAATAGCGTTTGCCGTTTGTCGTTTGCCCTGCTGCGATCCGCAGCGCACGATCGCAGCGACAGCGTAGCCTCGATACCAGCGATTGCGAGCCACATGCGGGCCGCCATCACCGCACGCAATTTCGGATTTTTCGCCTGCGGTCCGCGAACGCGAACGTCGACTCGCGTTACGACGCATGCGCAGTGGCAGCGACCGCACCGCAAGGGCTCGTGGTGCGCTATTCTAAAGGTCCCTGATATCTGTTGTGCAGTGGACGAAAGAATGATCATGGGGATTTCGTTGATCATTACGATAGTGACTCGTACGCTGAGAACGCGGGCGTAGCTCGAAGTCCACAACTCGGTCGTCCTCTGCGTACTATAGTTATCAACGCAATCACCATCGTCATTCTTACCCCCACTGCACAGCAGATATTTTATTCAACTGTAAACTTCCCGCCCATTTACCCCAGTGTAGGTTATAGCGTACCAGTCATTCTAGACTGGTTAACATCTCCGCTTTTCCTTTCCCTCCTGCTCTGTCGACAAGGAAGGCAGCAATAACATTCATTCGCGTCGTATGCGCTGCAGGGATGTTCGCGGTGGTAAGCATACGATGCTCAGAAACGCCATTTGTCGAGCATGACAATGCTTACAAGTTTATCCTCGAACGGAGGGGCAGTTAGCTAAGCAGTTGTGTTCTTTTTTTCTTCACTTCTGCAATGTATACACGTGTATAGCATCGCATTTGTTACCTCAAATAAGCCGGAACACGCTGCCCCTATTCGCGGCGAGATCGGGCTGCAGGTGGCAGCACTGTTCCCGCGCAAGTGTGGATAGGCGGTCGGTGGCTCATATGCAATTACACGTATACAAATACACGCAGCAACGCTTCGTTCCGTGCGGTCTGAGCAGCTAGTCGGCGAATAAAATGCGTTGACCAAAGTTTACTGTTAATATCTACGCTATTCTCTACTGAATCGGTGCACGACGCCTATGCAACGTTAACATTACCCGCGAGTAAAGGCGCATTCTGTCTTTCGTAGGGATGCTCGCCCTGGGTGACTCTCTTCACGCTTTCGCACTAAAATCACGCCTTTGCTGTGTTGTTTGTACGTGGTTAGCTTGTGTTCTGCCTGCTACGCACTGCTGTAGCGTGACTGAACTACTCATTTACATCTTTGTCATCTGTATACTACAAAAAAGAGAGAAAGAAAGATCGTAGAAAGCCCGCATATCTGTGCGATTCTTACCGTCGCAAATTTGCACCTTGTACGCAAATGATTTCTTCGTCCTCTCATTCTGTTCACCATCAAATGTGAGACAGTCGATAAGTCTCATCAGGAAAGCTTGGTGGATGACGACGCTTTGTGCTACACAGCGTTTACAACGTGTACGCACGTGTTATTGCACCAGTAAAAATTTTATAAAAGAATTCTGCAGAAAGCTTTCGTCGATGGATTAAGTGCACTTCCTTCCGTCGGTCACGAACAATACCACACAAGCGCTGAAAACAGCGTGAAAAAGACGAAATGTTCAGTGAAATAATACGACATTATATATAAGGCATGCTGTCTGAATTATTTTCAACGTCTGCGCTCTTTAAAGCGTTCTTAAATTAAGCACACGGTTGCACACGGTAACTTTGTTTTAAGTACAGTTTAAGTACGGATGTGTCATAGTTTATGTGATAGCAATATTTCTATGTTATGGTACCACGACCACATAAACACAACTAAGGCTCCTCGCATGGTCGATAAACTACATTGCCGCTGTGGTACACCTACCAACAACGCGCAAGTGCATGGCCTATAAACCCCCCCCCCCTCCCCCCCCCTTTTTTTTCCAACTAGCCGAGTCGCTACATAGCGCTGCATTCATACACCATTTAAGAGTCGTCATGTTTGGGAGGATGCCAAGAGCATTTTGCGATGTGCTTGAAACAGAAAGCGGCACTTACTATGAAATTATTCTGGTGAATGAAGGGTACGACGACAATAAACAGCACTCTTGGAAGTTGCCCTCGCTGATCTCATTACAATGCATTAGCAGCCGAGCAAGATTAAGTGCTTTCGTACGTCGTTTCAAGCATGCGTAGAAACAGTTATACTTGCGCTTACAAGACCGGACAAATCACACTTTGTGAACGTGCACGACGTACGCGCACATCGAAACACGACGTGGCTAGCAGACGAACCAAAGAGCAATCCACACTTTACCGCTTCGGCTAGCTGCCGCCAGGCGGCGACTGCGCTCGATCTCGCGGCCACGAAATTTCGAGGACCCGTCGAAGCGGGAGGAGGCCGTTAACATCGCGGCGAGAACATAAACCAAAGTTCGTGCTGACGCCAATTTTCAGCGTGGTCTCTCGCCGCGTCAGCTTTAGGGCCGATGAGTGAAGGAACATGTGGCCATGTTCATGAAAATAAAGACGCTGCCAGAAACAGGCGCACGCTTGCGTCGGCTCTTCGATTTGGCAAAGCCTTAGCGCACTTTCGTTAAACGGCGGTGGATATCTTTTGTGTCGTCATTTGTGCAGCATTTGGTGTTCTGAGCCTCTCTCTAGGATTGTGGAATCGCAGTCTTGTCGATATCCTCAATTGAGGGTTGGTGCTTTCTATACTGTGACCCCGTGCGGCATTTGTACATGTCACTTTCCGAAAAATTAATTTTGGAATACCGGAAAGGTCGAGCTTCACGCCGAAAAGCGAGAAAGGCCCTCCTGAAGTTTCTGCGATCGACCCGCCTCGACGAACGTTTGTGACGTTTTAGTGTGCTTCTGTGTTTTCGCTTCCGTCCCGCTCTCTTTCTCTTATTCCCCTTTCCTCACTTTTCTGTTTCCTATTTCCCCTTTCCCACTGCAGGGTAGCAAACCAGACACTTGCTTTCTTGTTAACCTCCCGGTCTTTCTTTATAGCTTTTCTTGTCCACTTCCCTAATTCCCCACTGTAGGGTAGCCAACCGGATGTCTTTCTGGTTAACCTCCCTGCCTTCTCCCTTTTGTTTCTTCCTTCCTTCCTTCCTTCCTTCCTTCCTTCCTTCCTTCCTTCCTTCCTTCCTTCCTTCCTTCCTTCCTTCCTTCCTTCCTTCCTTCCTTCCTTCCTTCCTTCCTTCCTTCCTCCATTCTCTCTCTCTCTCTCTCTCTAAAGGAACACTGAGACCTCGATGAGGATCTAACAGGGACGCCTTCGTGGTCACTGCAGCGTGCTCTGTGTATATAAGTGCCAAGGGCGTGCCATATGTGAACAAATTGATTTCTCGTTATTGTGAGGCCACAGCCTCCAATCCACTATTACATGTTTCTGCCGTTTTAAGTACTATAAAAACAGTTTTCTCAACCACGCCAGCCGGACGACCAACCACTCTCTCAAATAAAACAAGGTTCTAGGGCGCTGGCCGTCACAGCCTTCAAAGTTAATCGCTGTATGGTATCCTAAAGAAGCCAGAACGAGTGACTCATTGTTACTGCTCACTAGCAATATTGTTGTGAACCTCATACAATGTCACAATCATAGTGGCATTGTAGCATCATCATGCATTATGCAATCTCTCACACATGCAATTTTCTCTTTCCCAAGTACAGGGCGGCGAACTGTATAGAGATGCATTCTGGTTAACATCCCAATGTTTCCTTTACCTTTGTTATTCAGGTGGTGGTTTTTACTGCGACCCACACAGTTATCTGGTGTGTTTAGAAAAAAGTGCTTAACGATTTAGAGTACCACGTACTCTACTTATGGGAGAGCATGCACGAGGAGGTTTACTGCATGAATGAAATTTAGAGTTGGAAGGGTCGTACGTTATCAAAACAGAAATTCTCCATTGCCGTGTCTTGGGAGACGTCGTTTCTTCCTGAATGTCTTGGCAGGGACAATTCCGCCTATGTCAATGTTAGCTTCAGGAAGGTACGTGCATTCCTTTTTCGTACTCACAGTGATTCCTCTTGATGGCGAAAAGCCTCTTTTATGAAAGAGAGAGGAGGAATATTACAAGGGTAAGGAGGTTAACTAAACTACGTCCAGTTTGCTAACACTACATGGGGAGAGGGGAAAGGAGAATGGGAGAAGGAGATGCACATGGCCCACCGCACACACATGCAGTGCAGGGTTTCACGGGCGGTCGCTCAGTGAGGTTTGTCTCTAAGAATTGTAGAAAGGCTCGTGTGGTTTTCTAGGCTGATTTACTGTGACACCATGCACCCGAGATAATTTCCCGAGTGGAGGGGCGACCATCCACTCTCCTCAAGGCACCCTGGAGAGTCCAGCGATCTTGTTCAAAGTCGGGACAGTGGCACAGGACGTGGCCTCAATTCCTTATCCCAAACACACACCCCGTCAAAGACTTCGCGACGTGACGCTACAATACTGTGTAGGTTGTAGGTCCGGTGTGGCCTTTACAAACTTAATCAGCAACCGCATTGGTATGGCTGACTCACCCAATTCGGGGATCACTCCAACAGCGTAGAAGTATTTTATACAATCTTTCGCTCAACTAACGGCATATTAGGCGGTAGAATAAGCTTTATTAAGATAAAGAACGCAGTCCACAAATTTTAACTGCCTGTCAGGTCTCGCCGTCCACTTTACGTAAGCGCTGAGCGAAATTATGAAATCCCACCATATCAACCGAAGAGAAAGTTTAATTTATATGCAGTCCCTTTTCAAGTATATCGGTCGCCTGCTCATGCTTCTTATGTCTGCTTTCTCCTCCCCCAATATAGGACAAGAAATCACGTTCAACCTGCTTATCTCCATGCATCTCCTCTTTTCATCTCTCTAGCTCTGTTCGAACGCTCGCGGCTCCAGTTTCGTTCCCGCTGCTCCTAGTATACGACTCAGTGAGTTATTTCAGTGCGCCCTGAACTCGTCTTCAGTCTCTTCCGCATCTGTTTACGTGCTTGACGACACGCACGCGCACACAGTATACACAGCGCGACGCAGTTGTTGAAGCTGCAGCTACCAGTCTTCTCAACAGTGTCGAAACAAGGCTTTCGGGCGACGCAAAACAAACGTCCGCTAATGAAAGAACTGGGAATAGCCAGGTGCAAAACCTATTCCGACAGCTTTCTTGTTTTTTTTTAACATCAAAAAGAAAAAGAACGCGCGTCCAGGCGAACCAGAACGGGCGAAGTAAAAATAAGCTTTCCTCTCCTGTCCGAGCAGGAGGTGCAACGGGCGTGGGAGTTTTCTCATTGGGGAACGCTTATGATGCAGCCTCGTTTCTGTGTATAGGCGGATTCAAGATAGCAAGCTTTGTACCAAAAAAAAAAAAAAACTTCCGGTCACCTCATTTAGCAGCTCCTAACTTCAAAACTGAAAGCCCGTTCTCATGTTCTTTCCAGGGGTAAGGGAGTCTCTTTGTAGGTTTTCAGATAAAAGGAATGTGTGTAAAATTCAAAAAAATCTCTTATCATTTTTATGTGGCCCAAAAGAACATTTATTTGAATATATTTTGCCAAATAAGTGAAGAAAAGTGTAGAAAATAAAGGGTCTATTTTCTACAGCTTTTCTTGCCCACCGTTGTTATTAGGGCGCATCGCTGGACGAAACCGGATGTCATCCAGGGTCTGCGTTTGTAAACAGTGAAAGCGTATAAAGATTGACAGTTCGCAAATGGTACGACTCTCACTCAAGGGTAAGTCGAAGTCGTAGTACGCACGTTACTGCGCGTCTCTCTCTCTCTCTCTCACACACACACACACTCACACACACACACACACACACACACATATATATATATATATATATATATATATATATATATATATATATATATATATATATATATATATATATATATATATATGTGTGTGTGTGTGTGTGTGTGTGTGTGTCATAAGGGAGGCCTTCCGAGATTTCGACCATCTGGATTTATTTAACGTGCTCCGATAGCACAGTATACACACTGGTAACAAGGGGCACTAAGAAATGAAAAATCCTAGAAAACTGGGTATGATACCGAGAAAAGAATAGGGCCTACTCATTAACGTACGGCTTTCTCTTTATCTTTCTTAGCAACCGAACACACTCGTAGCACTTAGAAGTTTCAACGTTCAAGAGGGATGATACGTGCTGTTTCGTCGAAGGCTTATCAGCGGAAACTTGCATATCACACAGCAGGCTTCCTGCGACGTAACCGACACGCGGCTTTTTTCCCACAGATTTCATTTTGAGGGATATCACTCTGTGCTTATCTCATCACGCCCAAAAGTTTCTCTCGCCGAGACTATCTTACGAGGCGTTCGCCGAGTGGTTCTCTGTATTTGCGTTTGCGGGCTGTCACACCGCGCCAATCGCATTATGCCTTACGCTTCCTTTCTCAGCAGCTCTCCTTCGTAAGAAGTTCTCTCAATACAGTTCTCCGTATTCTCTTTGAACTTCAGCCGAGGAAGCGGTAGACAGACTCCGCGAACATTGCTGATGCGTTTAGATTGGCCAGGTGCCACAGAGCTAAAAAGCAAATGATCTCGAAAGAAGCTCGCGTATCCCCCCCCCCCCCCCCCACCGTCAGCCCACCACCTTTAAAAAATAAAGCGGTGCTACTAGAACCCCTAATTATCACTGCTTATTCTGCCTACTCACAACGTTCCCAGCTTATATCCATTTCGTCTCCTTGATTTCAATATTAGCGCTATTAGTAAACGTCAAAAGCGTTATTCTTGTCGTTCAAAACGTTTTTGAAAGTGAGTATTTGTGCTCGTTCTGCACTTCTTTTTCTTTGCTTTTTTTCGTGCTACGCTACAAGCCAGTTCATACCCGCAGATTTTCGTTCTTGTGTACAGCCGCACGTGATTTCCAGGATATCGCCCGAACGTCGACCAAAAACTACAACCGAGCCACGTCACAGAACACTCTTCCGAGAAGAGGTTGGTATCACGCAAGCTTCACTCACTCTTTATGCTCTTCCTTGATCCACGATCACTCCCGTCTGAGGAAGATGTTTAAACAAAGCAGTTTCAAGCATCAGGTTTAATACATCTTTCGCAGCAGTTTTGTAATCACCCGCGGCTATGAAAAGCCCACGAAGAAAACACACGATGGAGACGAATAGAAGGCTCAATCATTTACAGAAAGGGTGTACAGCTCGTCGTAGGGATGATTGATGTACCTTGGAACAGCCAGCGAGGAAGAGAAGAATCCGTAATCTTGATTTTCACTGTTCCGAAACGTACCGCTATAGGCCCCTGGGACGTTAGGTAGGTCGACGCTCGCGAGATAATCTTCATATTACGCGCGACTGTATATACGCCTGTGCAAACGCGTATCCAATGCATGGCAGTCGCGAAAACAAAATCACCCGTAGGTCTTCCTTTTTACAAGCAACGTTCTGTGTGTTCGGCTGCAGAATGAACGATTGATTGATTGATTTGTGGGGTTTAACGTCCCAAAACCACCATATGATTGAGATACGCCGTAGTGGAGGGCTCCGAAAATTTTGACCACCTGGGGTTCTTTAACGTGCACCCAAATCTGAGCACACGCGCCTATACAACATTTCCGCCTACAACGGAAATGCAGCCGCCACAGCCGGGATTTGATCCCACGACCTGCGGGTCAGCAGCCGAGTACCTTAGCCATTAGACCACCGTGGCGGGGCTGCAGAATGAACGAAGCTTTCAGTTGGCGCAAAGTGCTTTTGGCCACCCGTTATATGTATTTCGCAGTGGCGTATAGCCAGGTATTTTTTTTTTATTGCCTTCACCATGACGTGAGACGTATGCAGGCGGGTCTTTTGATGTGAAGGTCGTTTGATGTGAGCTATTATGCAAAATATAAAAAAAAACTATTTAGAGAGGGTCACATGCCCAGTGTGACAGTTCCCAGGCAACGCACCTGCCAGTAACAACTCAGCGAAACAAAAAAACAAAATGAACCGAAGCACATGGAGCTCATGCGCCAAATTTGTGAATTTACCTCCTCGGCTGTCGAGAAAGGAAATATATAGCGTGCATATTTTACACTTAAAAGAAATAGGCGAAGAAAAAAAAAGATAGAGGATTTCTTCGAAACTTCAATAAAGGGTGAAACACTTTTTCAGCCTTTTTAATTTCCACTAATATTCACTCAGCGGGTATTAGCGAAGATGATGCACGAGCAGCTTTTGACAGGCTACCGTGCAAATAAGATAATGCACGACATATGAAACATCCAATATACGTAATTCAAGTCACTAAAAAATGGAACGACTGGCTTAGAGGTAGTCTATAGATGTGGAACGCCGACATACTTGGTATACAACGTAAAACTACAGCATTGTATAACATGACATGTCGGTGGTAGGTTGAAATATTTAGAAAGCTGACAGGTGTACCTCATCTCTGCAGCTATAAATAGCCCCAGTGGCAAAGGCTGGGCTGGGGGTGGATGAGATGGAAACGATAGCCAATACGGTGGAAACAGTAGTGGTTAAAATGGAATTAATAGTGGATGATAGAAAAAATAGCGCGCAAGCTGGAAACTGTGGTGGTGGCTCATGATGACAAAAGCGAAAAAATACTGGTTGATGGTGACGATGCCAAACATGTTCCAGTGGATGACTTGGTCAACAAGCTGTATGATGGTGACATGGTCAGGAAGTACGGAGCGGCAAATACATCGGCAGCACGATGACCTCGTCTGTTCATGTAACTGGGTGCGCATGGCAGCGTGTGAAATACCTGTGACTTCTACAGTGTTTACCTGTCAAATCTGCGGCAAATAGGTTAATAAACCAAAGCAGCCAATGTCGATCGTCAAGCGTTCTATAGCAAGTTTTCTTCTTTTTGTTTATTCGTGCGGCGTCCAAGAGGGTCGAAATTGTTCTGGAGCACATCAACAGAAAGTGGTTACATTTCGTGTGCTGTTGATGTTCAGAAACGAGAAGACCTCGCCGAAGGTCGTTCATCGTAAAACAAGCATCAAGCTAGGCGCCCAAGAAGACATGAAACCCCCGCACACGAATCTGCACCGCCCGTTCGACGCGTTACGCATGTACACAAAAAACGTTGGATCGAAAATGTCATTCTTGTATTTTTAGGCACATATGGAGAGTGACTTGACAAATGCATTATTCGATGACATGAACAGTACATGACAAACGCATGATCCTGCATTATTCTGAAAGAGAATGGTAAAGGCAATCTAACAGTTTGAAGGAAACTATCAACGAAATAGCTTCCATGAACTATATGAGTCGAATTTTATGAGGAGAAATTTATGTGCAGGGAAATAAAATCGTATTTATCCTGCACCACCCCACAAAGAGACCTTCTCTGAATATGGTCGTGGGTTTCATGAGAGCCATTTGTTATGTTGTTATTTCTTGATAAGAGGGCATATGCTCTCCTAAAGTGGAGTACTAAGTACTCTAAATCGTTAACAACTTTTTCTAAACACACGCATACAAAGTACAAAACGTGAGTTAGAGGACACGTTAACATTGTGCGAGAAGGGCACCTCTTAAGCAATGGGTAGAAAAATAGAATCGACACGTTTGAACAGATGGAAGAAACAACCAGAACCAATGAATTTCCTTCATGGTGGTTTGAATGTCAATTTATATTACAAATGGCAGCCGCTTGAACGTTCTAACAACAGACTTATACGAGCGCGAACCCTGGTCATGAGCCGGGACCCGATTCCGTTTAAATTCTTTGCAACGCGAACCTGTTACAAACCTTTGCCTGGTACTGTGCGACTTAAAGTGAATTCGAAAAACAACAACACAACACTAGGTGGAAAGCTAAAAAATCTCGCAAATTCTTCAATACAGCGCATTTTGTCCCACAGGAATGTGTTAGTATGGGCAATATTTTGAATAATAAAGAAGTGTGTACAGCACTGACAAAATATACTTTGTTTCAAAGCGTATACAACAGCAACGGCGCTTTAGCGCTTAGCTCCGTGTGTTTCCTGGCCGAGGGGTCGATTCTCTCGCAAAGACCAATAGAGTAGCGGCGTACAAGTTTGGAAAACAAGCAAGTACGCATTCGATGCGCGTGCGTCACCGCACCGTTAATAGTTACCACCTCCGCCAGGTGTATACAGTTTCGCGCAATCTCGCTAAAAGAAGGGAGTCAGTCGAGTCCCTTCAAGGATCGTTTACCGCCTGGGAACGTACTTGACACGACCTTCAAAGGAATCGCCCGTCTACTACGCACTTGTGTACACTACGCTGATACGCGACGACCACACTACATTCCACATCTTACGCAGCTGGGACCACGCCAACGCTTACGGGCCAACAGGAGAGGAGGAGAAGGAAAAAGGAGTACACGAAGAAGACGTATAGTGAGTGTGTGCGCGCGCGTAGCGTGTAGGTTGTACGTACGTACCAGTCTGCTCGAGATCTCGGTTATCTCCATGACGTCAGAGGCGGATATCGCATGTAGGCCACAGCTCTCTCTCTCCTCCGTGTGACGTCAGTCAGTTGCGCGGCGTGAATCCTTAAGTTTCTCGCTTGCTTGAGTCGTACGTGACACAGACACACACGCACACACTCGGACGAGGCGTCCAGCTGCGTGTCTGTGAGGAACTCGGAAGACGAAGTCACTCAGCGGTCAGACACGACCCAGCTGCGTTGAGATCCATGAGTCGTCACCAGAACGACGGCTTCCAATGCGCGCGAGCACCGGAACGACGTTCGAAATAAGGCGTTACTGTGATTTATGATTCCGCTTCGTCGATTGGTCGAGATCGCACAACTTATTCTTCGTTCGTCCAGCCGGCGGCGTACACAACGACCACGGTATGCGCGGCGGTCGTCGTTGTCGTGCTCGACACCGCGTAGGTGAAGGTTTCCCACTGCGGGCGCTGGAGGTTTGGGTGCTCCTCTGCCAAGTTGTTGGCAACGGGTTGCGTTGTTGTCGCTCGGTCTTTAGAGAGAGCGCCTTTCTCGCCGCCGCTGGCTCACTCTTGGCGCGAGGGATTTTTCGGAGCAAGGCTGGGAGTATACAACACGCTCCGACGTTTGCGCACCGACCTGACCTCACGCTTTCTTTCGTCGCCGCCGGAGACGCGTCACTCGAAAAGAAAGCGCGGTGAGCAAGAAACGAGGAGAAAAGCCAGAAAAAGAAATTGACCGGTCACTACTTATGAGTAAGAGGGATGTCTCGCCGCAAAGATGTACGTGGAGGAGGGTTGATGAGAGGTGCTGGCGTAGCTGGTGGGTGCGTCAAATTTTCGCGATATGTTTCAATGTTGAATGTGTATATATAAGCGTAAGCATGCAAACGCATGATGCTCGAACACCTGTAAAGAATACTTGAACGACATCTCCACCCCCCACTACTCCTATCCACCGCGAAACCAATTTCTGGCTACGCCACTGAATAATGGCTACTGCAAATAGCAAAAAGGCTATTGATATCACTGAAGTCAATGCATTTCCTTCTCCTTCTGTCTCTTTTAGGTTTTAGGTGGTTGTACCTAAAAAAAAAAGTATTTACTTGTAGTTTAAATCATTCTGTGCTACAGGTTCATATATGAGCCTCGTTTGGCGTTAGTCGAAGCAGTCGGGCTGCGAATACTATTGTCATGATCATCAGCCTGACTACGCCCTCTGCAGGACAAAGACCCCTACCATGTTCCGCCAATCAACGCGGTGCTGTGCTTACTGCCGCCACTTTATACCTCAAACTTCCTATTCTCATCTGCCCATCTAACTTTCTGTCTCCCCTCACGCGCTTGCCTTCTGTGGGAATCTAGTCAGTTACCCTTAGTGACCAGCGGTCATCTTGCCTACGTACGCGCTACGTGCCGGCTCATGTCCATTTCGTCTTCTTGATTTACTATGATATCTCTAACGCCCGGTTTGATCCCTGACCCACTCTGCTCTCTTCTGGTCTCTCAAGGAATATTAATATATGTTGGCTCGACGTTATCATTGACTTTGTTTGTTTACCTTCCTCTGCTATGCGGTAGTCAGTGAGCGTCGATTCACGCCGCATGTATAGGCCGCGCCTGGTTAAAACTGGAGGGCTCATGTCATGTCGTCTGTAAAATTGTGAGCGAGTTGCAGCAATGCGCAATGCTGTGTGGCCGCACAATGTGATGCACCGTAGAAGCAGGACATCTTCAACGGAACTTGAACCATCGTTAGCCGGGCAGCCTTCTATCGACACGCCTTCCTTCTATTCAAAGGCTAATGACTACGGGTCTCACTAGAAAAGGCTACACGGAAAAAACTAAGTTGTATCGACACCATGTACTCCCTCGAGGCACTGGTCTCATGAGTCATGACTGTGCACAGGATGGCGTCACCAGTAAAGTGTTGTCACGCGCGCCTGTATAGCGCTCGCAAACTGCTACTACTGTATAGGACGCTGAGATGGTCCCGGGCTAATGCCAATAACGCCAAGACGCGGACCCCAAGCACGGCTATATTTAGGTGGCAAAAGCGACCCGGCCCGGCTTGCCTCGCTTTCGAAACACAGGTACCCGTCATAAAACGTGTCTCGGGACGGTTTCGTTGTAGCCCGTTTTTCCTTTGTTTACCATGTGGCGGTATCGTCTGAAGGCGGTGTCACCTATAGAGTCGCGAAGATCAATATGTGGCGTGGGCCATTCCGTACGTTACTACCGTGATTCGCTAAAGCACAACCTTCAGGAACGAGGTGTGACGACTGCTCTTGAAGCGTCTAAACGTCACCGGCCTACATTGAGCACGACTGGTGATTACCAACTGTCGAACTTTTTAAACGCTATCGTACGTCGTGCCTGGGAATACGTCGAATACAGTTTTAATGCCGCCACCTTAAAAAAAAAAAACGCACTTTCCCTTTCGATGTCGAGACGTGGTTTCACACCAACGTGGCACCGTGCTCGTCCAGGGCACTTGTGTTTGTCTCGTTGCACTTTATTTTTACCGTAACACGTATATACACTGTCTGACGTGACGGAAAGACAGGAACTCGCCACTCTTTAGCAGGAGCTCCGTCATCTGATGTAAGTAGCACGTGACGCTCGTAAACAACGACGAATGAACTGTCGTCTAGCGACTCAGGTTGCATGCAGGACGCAGAGTTGCAAACCCAACGAACAGTGCTTCAGCGTCTTGGTAATGGCCGTTGCGGTGCGATGAGAATGGTTTGCAGATTATGTGTGACGTAAAATTTAAAGTGAGACTGAGATATTTCACACGTGTTGTCTGACTCTAGTGTGTGGGGATCGATTACGCTGCACAACAAGGAAACCAAACTGCCCCCTTTGCGATGCCTAAAAACTATGTCAGTTCTTTTTCAATGCTTAGCAGCGTTGAGCAACTGTCTCGAGTGATTAGTCAAAGGCCATAACTTAAAGATAAGATTAAAAACGATGGAGGCAAAAGGAACGTTGAAGAGCTAACCACCGTTCAACTGCGCGGAACTCTATAAAGAATTATGCCGTCTCCAGCTAAAGAGAGGCATGTTTGGATGCAAAGCAGCGGGAAGATAGTGAACGGTGCCCACAGAAGCTCGTCTACGTCGCCTTAAGCAGGTGCACCAACATTCAGAACCTGTGCTTGACTAACGCTGCCAGTGACCATGACAATAGCACGGCTAAAAAGCCGGTCCCTCAACACACTTGACAGAGACATCGAACAAGATCCCGTGCTAACCAAAGCAGACGCACTCTGTCTCATGGAAACATGGAACATCGCAAGACCGACGATCAACGGCTACGAAATGATCATGTGTATCGAGGAAGCTTCTCGTTTCCGACTCGGAAGAGAGAGGGAAGAGCGTAGGAGAGGGGAAAAGAGGGAGGAAGATGCGCATACAAAGTGCGGGAGCAGACGTGCAAGAGAAGGATGAACACAACCTCGAGCAGAAGGCGCGTCACATCTAAAATGCCACGCCTCCACGAAGAGAGTCTCCTCATTCAATGGACTCAACGGAAAACTGCAGTTGTCTTTCTTGCCTATTCGTGGAGAGATCATATTCATACCTTCAATTTGTAGTTTTAATTTCTTGCACCTTCTCATTCTCTGCCCAGTGTTTATTAAAATAGATCGCCCTCCCCTTCTTCCTCTCTGGCCGACGCTTATGATTAGTAAGCTAACATGCAACTCTTGCATGTTTGTTCGTTGATTACACGGTGTAACAATCTCACTCGCAAACCACCACCTCGTATGCCAGCTTTGGAACACATAAACATGGTATTTAGTGTAGCAAACAAAAGTAAAGCTACTAACAAAACAGTAAATGCGCTTGGTTGAACAAAATGCAGCTGCCGCATGAAAAGACCTGGTCTCGAAACGGAAAACTTCTCACCCTCCCGTTAAAAGGTAATATTTAGCGCAGTGTAACGCGAACAGTGTTACAGAAATTTGCCAGACAAAAATAACACTAAATAAGGTTCCTTTATAGCACGTACACTATCAGCGTGATGAGCATTCGAATGCAGAAGAACCAATCTTCCAGCTATACGGACAAAGTCGTCAACAGTAACCTGCCCATGTTTTAGGGACAGCTTCTTGCTTTCCCATATATAGTAAAATACATCGTACTCAAAGTCGTTGAACATTTGTTCTAAACACTCTCCCATAGTAAAGTACGAAGTATTATAAATCGTTAAACGCTTTCTAAGCATGCCGTAGAGCATCGAGTTGAATCGTTGAACGCTTTCTCTAAACCCATCTACATTTCATAGAGCTAATAGGGCTGGGACGGTTTTTTTTTTGTTCTCCCATATAAAGTACCAAGTACTCTAAACCGTTAAGCACTTTTTCTAAACACACCGTAGGGTACCAAGAACTCAAAATCATTGACCACTTTTTTCTATACACGCCGTAGAGTACCAAGTATTCTAAACCGCTGAACAGTTTTTCTAAACACACTACATTTCATATAGCTAATAGGGCTGCGACGGCTTTCTGCTCTCTCATCTAGAGTACCAAGTACTCTAAATCATTGAACACTTTTTCTGAACACAGCTTTTTATAGTACAGTACGCCGTACTGCCTGTAATTTACTATTTGTTCTAAGCACTACATGTGTGTAAGTACGGTCTCAGCTTCTTCACACGTATACTCCACACGGGACGGCTTAGTGCTGTTCCGTGGTAGAGTACTAATAAAGTACTTTGAATCTTTACCATTTTTTTTCGAAACACATCGTACTTTCATAGTAATTTCACAGCGGACGTGGTACAGTATACAGTTCTCTTAATCGTCAATTGAACATATATGTTTAAGCGTGTGTTGCCTCCACGGCATTTCATGTGCTCATTCATGTTTATGTATAACGAAAGTCTGTTTTGTCATTCTCGTAAATGTATGTCTAGGAACAAATGTTATGTTGAATTGCTATTGATATTAATCGCTATTGATATAATTTTTTTCTTAGCGCAATGCGCCGGGGGATTCCCCTCCCATTGTGAAGTCCATATAGAACTTCCAATTGGTGATCCTTCCTTTCTAAACCACCTGTGAACTGCGCTGACGAACAGCTGCAAAGCATTCTGGTAGAGAGTGTACAAAGTATGCTGAAGTGTTTTTCTTTTTAGAGGCACGAGCAGCAAGTGACTCTTCTTTCTTTTCCGAGTACTTCCAGTTGAGCGCTTATTTTCGTTTTTTTTTTTCATCAAATATGCAGAAAAATTGTTTTAGGAAATTAAGACGCTCTTCAATGTGGAACTGGAGCAAGTAAAGGTTGGCGTAAGCATGCCTTTCTTTCTTTCTTTCTTTTTTCTTTCTTTCTTTCTTTCTTTCTTTCTTTCCTTCTTTCTTTCTTTCTTTCTTTCCTTCCTTCCTTCCTTCCTTCCTTCCTTCCTTCCTTCTTTCTTTCTTTCTTTCTTTCTTTCTTTCTTTCTTTCTTTCTTTCTTGCTTGCTTGCTTGCTTGCTTTCTTTCTTTTAACTTTTTTACCATTGCGCAAAGCTCCCTTCTGACTGCTATATTATCCTAGTATCCTAACGTAAGCGCTCACTTCTAATATAGGTGGCGGCGTACTCCAGGATGCTGCTCTGGCACTTTTATTGCTCTCTCCAGCGTTTGTTTGCCTGTAGAACGAACCAACGAGATGACGATCACTTCATCATAGAAGTGTGGGTTGGGATCACAATTTTCTCAAATTCGGCAATTTTCTGGAGTGCGCAATACCAGCTACCGACCTTGCCTGTTGTCCAGCAGATTGGTTTTAGTCTGGCCCCACACAAAATACTTGATGAAGCCTCCATAGCAAGTGATGATGAATGTGGTCGGTCGAGCACACACCTTGGTTTTAGCTCAGTTCTCGTTGGGCAAGCAGAGCGCGTGTAGTGGTCAAGGAACCCGCTGGGAGTACCCCAGATTCAAGTCCCAGCTCTGGGAAGAAAATTTGTGTTGTTTTCTTTGTAATTTCTCTAGCGCGCGCCAGCTGTGGATGAGGATGGTTTCTTTGGATCACCGTTACCAGCTTCAGTTACTATATGGCTTCGCTTATTAAATAAAACTGGTAAGCAATCGATGATTCTGGTTCAGGTTGAGTTATATGAGATACATGTGATGTCGGAGCATAGGTTTACTTAAAATAAAGTTCAAATATTTGTCAGGATAATTAAAATGCAATAACTGACAGAGTTCATTGATAAAGCAATGAATTCTTGTAAACAACTGAGGTCATTGGTGCATGCAAGAGATCATAACCAAAGGTTTGCACAGAGGAGAGGGTGGCGGGCACCCACCATAACTTTAGTATGCTCCCCTTTGCGCCCCCCTACCCCCCTTGTAGTGCGTTCGGTTGCCCCCGACCGCACTACCCTTTTACCCTCCCCACACACACACAGTAAAAAAAAAAAAAAATCGTAGCGCCGCTCCTGCCCTCGTTTATTCTGGGTGCCTCGGACCTGCGAGGTATTTTTCCGCCCCCTGTTTCCTCTCCCGTATTTCCGACTCACGCACGTAGCCTATAAAGGCTGACGCCTGCTATATAGGAAGAAACAGCCAAGCAAAAAAAGAGTGCGATACGTTTGCCCTTGGATCCTAATAGAAGTCTCAAGGTTCGAAAGGGCGGGGAGGTCACGCGGAGCAGAGCAGTGAAGCCAAGTTCAAGCGGTGAGTCGGTGAGAGTGCACAAGAAGGCCGGGCACACGTTGAGACGGCTACATCAAAGCTGCCACTCAGTGCCATCACCTGTCGGCTCGTATATGCGCGGGCTGCGCACCGCCTCCTGTCGCTGACACTTCTATTCTGGACACCTCCACTGAGGGGAAGGGATACAGACATCACTCGTATAAGCGGGAACAGAGCGGGAGTAGTGTTGAGAGCTTCACGGCGCTACATTCGGTTACTGCGTTTATTCGGCTTCTATACACCGCGAGCGAGAGAGCCCTTGGCGCGGCCTACGGGACGGGACGTCTTCTAGCACTGTGGTGGTTATTCCGATTCAGCCTCTAACTTCCGCGGTGAGCGTTAGCAAAACTCGGGGTAGGGAATATAAATAGTCTTGGTGATTGAATGAGACGACGCCGACATACATACGTGTGCTTGCCTGGGCACTTTGTTTTGTCACGTGTGTTTTAAGGTGTCGATTTTTGTTCGTGGTTTCTGCATGACTGGCGTTGGCTTGCTTTAAAGCAAATATACTGCGGTATAATTATCTGCTCATTCGTCTTTTCAGTGCTATGAAGCAAAATGGTTTTGGTTTGAAACGACTCGGTAAAACCTGGGTTTTGTTTAAGAAAACGGGTAGACGCTTCTGAGTAGTATGCACCCGACTACGCAACACATGTGCGGCTCTCCATACAAACTCACAGGTGGTAAACCCATGAGTTCTCTCGAACAAATTGTGAAAGATTCAGAGCACAATGCACATTGATACGGGATAGCTGTATACAGCCACCCCTAATCAGTATGAGATGAATACGCGTGTTTAAAAAAGTTTTTGCAAACACGTGTATTCACGTTACAGCACGTGCTGTAACGTGTTCACGATACAGCACAAAAAGAAAAAAAACCAATGGTGCCCAGACTGACGCCCTAAAACTGCTGTCTGGCGTATACTTGGCAGTTCCGCTGCCAACATAGCCGATTGCTCTGACGCACTACAGCAAATACACAAAAAATTGAAAAGGAACTAAAAAAAACAAGGCGCGAAAAGAGGACACAAGTGGTCATCATTAACATTGTTCTTTACGGTGCTGGCACTTTTATATTCTTGAAAATAGATGTCATCATATACAGCGACGTACACGAAATACTGCTTCGAAGCTACAAAAGAGAAAAACAAGAAAGAAAACTGAAAAATGATAAAAATGCTGCTGTCTGTATTCTGACAAAGCAAAAACTCAAATGCTTGATAAGACGCCGTTTGGGAGCTTTAGCTCTGCGAAAAATAAAATACGTTACATTACGCCCCGCATTCGCACGAGAGCCAACGCCATATATTTTAAAGACGAATGAAAGTAACTTGACCAGAGGTCCAGTGTCTCAGAAGCCCTGTCCACGTGGGTGGTTATATAAGAGCGCCGTAACTTCTCCCGAAAAACGGCTGGCTTCGTTGGCCAACCTAACGAACACTTTCAATGTCGTTCAGTGCCCTTATTTCAGGTTTGTCGCGACCGAAAATAAGCAAAAGAATACCCGCGCAGTGGCCATAAACATGCCGTTTCATTCCTTTTGAGTCATTGTGTCTACGCGACCAAGAAAATTGACAGATCACAAGTACAGTGGGAATCGATGATATGCGAAGCATGAATGAGAAATGTTGATATGTCACTTTAAAATCAGCACTACGCTACGAGGTGGAGGTAACTGATGCCGTACATGACTTCCGTGACAAGATTATCATGTTTGAATTTGTCGTTTACCTTCATCATCTATTCACGTCACGTGATACCAAATTTAGTATATGTGGAGATAACGAAACAGCCACTAGCACGCTATGAGCGTGGTATGTTCTCATGTTCCTACATGACACGCGTATCATGATTATTATGTTTGCAAAAGTCACATACCTTCGTCATCCATTGGCGTCACGTAATGCAAAATTTGGCACATATGAAGCTAGCGTAACGGCCGCGAGCACATCATGAGTGTGGAATGTAGTCATGTTGTTACATGACACGCATGTCGTGATTATCACGTTTGGTTGTGTCTTTTACCTATGCCGTCCGTTCACGTCGCGTAATACCAAGTTTGGTGCCTGTGAAGCTGGCGAAACGGCCGCGAGCGCATCATGAGCGTGGCATGTAGTCATGTGTTTACATGACACGCATCTCATGATTATGCTGTTAGCACCCGTCACATACCTTCGTCATCTATTCACGTCCCGTAATACCAAATTTGGTATAAGTGAAGCTAGCGAAACCACCGCCAGTGCATCATGAGCGTGGCATGTAGTCATGTTGTTACATGACACGCATCTCATAATTATCATGTTTGCACCAGGCACATACCTTCGTCACTCATTCACGTACCGCAATACCGAATTTGGCATATGTGACGCTTACGAAACGGTCGCGAGCGCATCATATGAGCGTGGCATGTAGTCATGTTGTTACTTGACACGCATGTCATGGTTTTCATGTTAGAGTCGTCGCTTGTGTTCGCCATTCAATCATGTCACACCGTACCAGTTTTGCAACATGCGATATGAACAAAACTACCGCAAGAGCTGCAGGACCATGAAATGTAAATCATGACACTCATGACATACATGTGATGATTTCCACGTTATGACCAGTCAAATGTGGTCTTCATACAGCCATGTTATGCCATACCAAGCTTAGTATCGAAACCATTATTGAAATGGCCAGGAAAGCTAAAAGTCATAGATAGATAGATAGATAGATAGATAGATAGATAGATAGATAGATAGATAGATAGATAGATAGATAGATAGATAGATAGATAGATAGATAGATAGATAGATAGATACGCTTACAGTCGCCGAAGTTCGCTAAGAAAACGCTTCGCATTTAAAAGGTCAATAATATATTCAAGATAATATGCATCGTTTACAAGACATACTTTTGTAGAAATATCCACATCTGTGATTAGAAATTATGTATTTAGCCCATGTATTTAGAAATTCTGTTTAACGATTTTGAGTACTTGATACTCAACTATGGAAGAGCAGTAAGCCGTCCCGTAATCTCCTAATACCACGCGAAAGGAAGTGCTCGTAATGTGAAACTCACCCAAAGGAATTAGCTACTTTATGTTTAAATCTTGCTAAGCCTTTCTTTATCCCTGCTTTTTTAGCTCGCAAATGTAAGCTCAGATTGTTCTGAAAATGCACACAAATGCACACATTTAGAGCGTGCAAATGATACGGCCTACGCACACTTTTTTTTATACCGAGAATACATAAGTTATGCCGATTAAGTTATAGGCGGTGGCAAGTTACCCGCTCGTTCTTTAACAGCTTCGAACTCTGCGGTCCAGAAGTTTATCGCATTCAGCATTGAGATGCATCACATGGACGGGACTCAAAGATACAGTTACTCTAACGGTGAAATATGCGTTCTTTGACGGTCACTAAGAACTTCAGAGCATCACTCGTTATAACAGGAGACAAATACAAAGGCCTTGAGGTGTGCGCTTCACGACAAGTTGACAACCGGCATCGTTTCTGGTGCGACAAACGACTTCCGCGTTTCTGTCGCAGCTTGCGACACCCTTGACGTCACCGCGCTTCGCCTGCCGAAACGCTTATTTTTCTGTGACCATCCTTTAGCACGCTTTTCTTTTGTTTGCTGAGGAATGAGACACAAAAAGTTATCAGCGCTAACAGAAGACAAAAGCAAACAAACAACGGGAACGAAATGCAAAATTCCGGTGTCTGGTAGAGACAGACTGGCAGGAGAGAGAAAGCAGCACACTGGGGCCTGATTTATTTCCATATGTTTTGTCGGATTTGCAAAATTTCGAAAATGTAGAAATACGACGTGAACAAAAGTCATGCATCTCATTCGAATTGTGAGAAACGACAAGAGCTCGGGTAGGTTTGGAAATCCCCTGCTTGTAATTTATTTGATTCTTTTTAAGGGACGAAGCTCCTGAAGCCGTGCGTTTGTTCATCTTTTGTGTCTCGTTTTGGTACATGACCGCCTAGTTCTATATTAATCACTCAGCACCTGACTAATAGCAGCAACCTGCGTCAACATGCACAATCTTTATGTCTCCCTTTTTCGGGAGCGAAACTCTTTAAGCTGTGAGTCGTGCGTCCGCGGTGTAGTAGTAGTAGTAGTATAAGTAGTAGTAGTAGTAGTAGTAGTAGTAGTAGTAGTAGTAGTAGTAGTAGTAGTAGTAGTAGTAGTAGTAGTAGTAGTAGTAGTAGTAGTAGTAGTAGTAGTAGGTAGCCACCTCCACGGCCGGACTAGAGTAGTGGCACGTGCGCACCCTTTTCAATTGAGGAGGAAACCCGCGCACGTTAATCATCAATAAAAAGAAAGTTGTTTCTCATGATATAACTTACAGAGACGAGCATTGGTGACTTAATTTACAAAAAATTTGCCTTGAATTTGATGCTTACTAAAAAAAAAACTAGTATCAGAAGGACGAACTTGGAGCACCATCTGACCAGAAAGGGTTGCCACGTCAAACTCGCTGCGCGTAACATCCTTGCTTTTAGCAAGGTGGACAAGGGTTGGGCCGCAGTGCCATAAATATAGTGAACTAGTATTGGCTGCGAGGGCCTCCTCTAGAGAGGCCAACGCTGCGATCAAGAAAGGGAAGTTTATTGTACACTTTACTTGTACATACACAAACGAAACATCGAAAACAAGACAGGGTACACATCTTACAAATGAGCACCTAAATCTAATTGATCACTGGGTATCCAAATGATACAAGTCAAAGGAAAATCGTTTTGCCGTCACAGATAAGGTAGCAGTTGTGGGATACAGCAGTTTTGCTTTCGCGGCACCACTTGTATCGTCCCCCATGGCTGCACCGTTTCTTAGTCACGATTTTGCGATGCAAATCAGACACGAGAGTGCCACCGGAGCACCGATTCATAGTTTGCTTGCCCGTATTACCAGGTCTTACCGCTTCTTTAAGCACTGAGCTTCAATACAAAGGGGAGCACACACGGTGCCCATAGCAAAACCGCAGGAAATGCGGTATTCTAGCAGACAACGCAACCCGGCATCCTATGAGCGACGTCATCACGTAAGTGGTGCCATAGCATGTCCTCGAGGCCAATATTCGCGGCGAGATCGGGCTATAGGTGGCAGCACTGTCTCGCGAAAGTGTGCGGATAGGCGGTCAGCGGCACGTATTATAAAAAAATACACGCAGCGGCGCTTCGTTGCGTGCGGATTGAGCCGATTGTCGGCTGATAAAATGCGTAGACTACAGTTTACTGTTAATATCTACGCTCGTCTCTATATACTCAATCGGTGGGCGACTCTTATGCAACGATAACAATACCCGAGAGTTAAGCGCATTCTGCCTTTCATAGGGTATGCGTGGGTGAGTCTCTTGACACTTTCGCACTAAATCACGCCTTTGCTGTGTTGTTTGTACGTGGTTAGCTTGTGTTCCGCCTACTACGCACTGCTGTAGCGTCACTGAAATACTTATTTACATCTTTGTCATCTGTATACTACCAAAAAGAGAGAAAGATTGTAAAAAGCCCGCACCTCGATGCGATTCGTTCAGTACCACCGTTCGCACCTTATACGCATGTGATTTTTTTTTTTTCCCATTCTGTTCACCACGAAATGTGGAACAGTCGATAAGTCTCATCAGGAAAGCTTAGTGGCTGGCGGCGTTTTGCGCTACATAGCGTTTACCACGTGTACGCGCATGTTATTGCACCAGTAAAGATCTTATATAAGAGCTCAGCAAAAAGCTTTCATGGATGAGTTACGTGCATTACAGTGCTACAACAAATGTCTGGTTAATGGGACAAGCATGTTTATTGTTGTTTTTTCAGACAAAAAATGGCAGCATATCCACTGAGTGAATGATGGAGAGCGAGGCGAAGCATCCGTCCATCCATTCGTTCTTGCTTCCGTCCGTCCATGCGTCCGTCTGTGTGACCGTCCACGCGTCCACCCGCCCGTCTGTGCGTGCGTCTGTTCGTGCGTCTGCACGTCCATCTGTGCGTCCATCCCTGCGTTCATCCATGCACCCGCCCCTGCGTCCGTTCATGCGTCCATCCGTCCGTGCAGCCATCCGTGCGTCCGTCCATGCCTCTGTCTATGTGTTCGTTCGTTTATCTACCCAACACTTCAAGTACCCCCACCTCGCATCTTTTCATCATATATTCCTTATATAGAAGCACCGCCACCCAGCGGACATTCCGGACTAAACGAGAGGTGGCACACGCACACTTTCTTACCGCTTACGCTTCGTGTCTACTTCCCACCTTTAACCACCTCGAGTTCATGGTATATACTACTTCACTGTATTCATGGCACTGTGTCCCAACGCTCGCTAAACCTTCCTAAAACCAAGGAGGTTACGCCCAGCGAGTATAACGCAGCAACCCTTTCCTGTCAGATAGTGCTCAATGTACATGCCAATGGCTGCGAATGGGGAATGAGAGACAGGAGAATTCGGCCTTTACTTTCTTACGGCTTGCGCTTCGTATCCACTTCCCACCTTTAACCTCTTGGAGTTCATAGTATATACTAGTTCACTGTATTCGTGGCACTGCGGCTCAACGCTCGTTAAACCTTTTTAAAACCGGAGGTTTCGCGCAGTGAGTATAACGTAGCAACCCTTTCTTGTCAGATAGTGCTCAACGTACATGTCAATGGCTGCTAAGGGGGAATGAGAGACAGGAGAATTCGGCTTTTAGTTACCGCGCACGCTGCGAATTTTTTATTGTTCAACAATGCACAGGAGAAATCTCCCACCGGCACCACCTTGCATGTCGAAACATAAGACTGGTTACACACTACGACTACTACGAGGGATGAACGGGTGCCGCTTTAAGGATCTTCGCCCCTAACATTACCACTGCTTTTCGTCAGTCACTAACAATGCCACACAAACGCTAAAACAATGTAAAAAAGATGAAATTTTCAGTGAAATTATACGACAATATATACAGGGCATGCCATCTGAATTAATTTCCAACGTCGGGGCTCCTTGAACCGTTTTTAAATCTAAGCACACGGTTGCGCACGGTAATCCTGTTTTAAGTACAGTTTAAGTACCGAAGTCTCACAGTTTATGTGATAGTAATATTTCTATGTAGCAGTACAACGGCCAGATTAACACAACTAAGGCTCCTCGCATGATCGTTCAACTACAGTGTCATAGTTTTTTTTTCTTTTACAACCGTGTCACTATAAAACACTGCATTCACACAGCATTTAATAGTCCTAGTGTTTGGGAGGATGCCAAAAGCATCTTGTGATGTGCTAGAAAAAAGAAAGCGGCACCCACTCTGAAATTATTCTGGTGAATGGAGGGTGACAGTAAACGGCACTCTGGAAAGTTGCACTCGCTGATCTTATTAATAAGCATTAGCAGCCGACAAAGACCGAATGCTTTCGTACGTCGTTTCAGGCACACGTAGAAACAGTTACACTCACGTTGACATGACCGGACAAACCACACTTTGAGAACGTGCATGGCGTACGCGCTCATAGAAACACGATGTGGCTAGCAGACGACGCAATGAGCAATCCACACTTCACGATTTCGGCCAGTTGCCGCCAGGCGGCGACTCTGCTCGATCTCGCGGCATACAGCCATGAACTAGAAGCGGTAAAAGGTGGGCAGTAGACACGAAGCGCAGGCCGAAAAAAGTGAGCGAGTGCCACCTCTCGTTTAGTCCTTGTAATGTCCACTGGATGGTGGTACTTCTATATGCTGAATATATGATGAAAAGACGTGATATGGCAGTACTCGGAGTGTTCACTAGATGAACGGATGGACAGACAGACAAACGGACGGACGCACGGATGGAAGCACGGACGGAGGACGGATGCATAGATGGACGGACGCACGGACGGACTGATGCTTCACCCCACTCATCATGATGCACTCCGTAGATACGCTGTGATTATCTTTTTAAAATCTGGAAGTGCAGCGGACTAAGGAAGTGCCAAATAATCGTTGTATTTGTAGTTTTATGTTCATGAAAATAGTGTTCCGTTGATTGATTGATTGATCGATTGATTGATTGATAAGCCCCGCCGCGGTGGTCTAGTGGCTAAGGTACTCGGCTGCTGACCCGCAGGTCGCGGGTTCAAATCCCGGCTGCGGCGGCTGCATTTCCGATGGAGGCGGAAATGTCGAGGCCCATGTGCTCAGATTTGGGTGCACGTTAAAGAACCCCAGGTGGTCGAAATTTCCGGAGCCCTCCACTACGGCGTCTCTCATAATCATATATGGTGGTTTTGGGACGTTAAACCCCACAAATCAATCAATTGATTGATAAAACGTGCGAATGACGATTTGTTATCTTCGATATGTTTTTATTTAATGCCCCTTTCATGATTTCTACCATTCTCTTCAAAACAAACGCTATAATGTACGTAACGTTACAAATCGTTACGACACAACACAAATGGGAAAACGGCATTGCGTGAATGGACGCAGAGAGTCAACGATAGCCGGGTTGAGAAAAACGCGAACGGTGTCACACATGAATCAGTGTTCCGAGCCCTGTTGACCGCTTTCTTATCACTTTACGAGCCACTCGAATACCACAGGCTCAGTTCAATAAAGCGCTCACCCGAAAGCATGCACTGTAGCGTGCGACTTGCAGAAAGACTGTGTTGCGCAGATAAGCGTGTCAAGTACACACCGACGCGAGAATGGGAGAACGCAGATAAGTGCAAAACACGCGCCCTCTCACAGAGGGAAAGCCCCGCTCAAGAGCTGGGGAATACCCCGCTAATACGGACGGCACTGAGTGGGAAGTGACCGATAAGAGAGCCGATTTTCTCGCCCGTTACACCTGGAAAACACGCGCGTAGTCATTGACATAACTAGCGCACGCGATCTCGCCAGTACTGCGGAAGTTCTGTGGACTGGGCGGAATCGCCCAGCACTGCCTGAAATTGACATGCATGAAACTATAACAAACAAACCTAGGAAAAAAAGACAAAGATCAATTCATAAAGTCTGAGATACGGCGGAAGAAAAATATAAACTGGTCCGAACTGGAAAGTAACGGTCAAACGAAGTGACAAGAGGACGTAATGCAGAATGCGCCAGGTAGGTTTGGCCAAGTTTTTTCCGGCAACTATACCTTGATTATCTCGCCACTGGGTTCGTCATGTAGTTAGAGGGGCATACTGAAGATAAAATTGGTTTTTGTTTCGTTATTTGTATATTGATTTTCCACAATTGCGAAATCAACCCGTTTGCCGCCAGCAGACGCTTGCCAAGCGAGGAAAACGCGCGAAAAAAAAAATGGGGTTGGGGGGGGGGGGGGGGGTCACCATCTTGTGATTCTCGCCCCAAAAGCCGCAACATTATTGGTTTGACGGCGTCAACTGAGGCCTTTACGTATTTTCCAGTAGATAAAAAAAAAAAAACAAGCGCATTCACTTTAAGGGGCCTGAGACTTGAAATACTAAGTTTCCGGAAATTTAGCCTATCAAATTTCGCTAAAGTACGACACGTACACTTTGAAATCAATGACGTCACACGTCGACATCTCAACGCGAAGTTTGTAAATGGAATATGACTTCCAATTTCTCGTCAATTAAAAAAAAGCAATTGCGGGACTGTTAAGCTTCGTCTTTGAGAGTTGAACATGATAGCGACATCTTGTTCCTAGTGCGTACTTGAAACACTTAGTGCATGAAATCTCTTCGAACTTGCTATGCACCCACTACGTGGCCTTAAGGAGATAGGTGCTGTATCATGGGACCCAGTTGTAGTGGGTGACCTGCTTCACACCATGAGGTTGTTATGATAATCACATGTTCTAACGTACGATAGCAATGTACGCTTGTACCACGCATTATTACTGCAATATTTTGTGGTGCACTGTGAAGCATGGTACAGGACGCGTGTGTTTGTAAGGCTTAAAAGTTACTTTAACTGCAATTCCAAGCAGGGGAAGGTATTCTTTACTGTAGTCCCAAGCAGAAGCGTAATATCGACAGCAGCGAAAACGTTTTCTTTCAAGCTGTAAAGACATGGCTTCATAAAAAAAAGTCGCTAAATCGCAGGCGGTGCAACGAGCCTGAAACAATCGAGCATTGTTTTGTTCATGGCCGTGGTGCGTACCATTTCTGGGACATGAGAACAACCGAAAAAGAATTTCTTATTACAGCGCACGGTGTTACACCTTTCAAGAAGACCATCAACGCTAATGCGCCATATGATTTATTTATGTTGTTGGGGCTTAAAGGACTTTATAAAAGAGCCGCATGATTGACAGACATGCTGAGCCACCTTGCTCGACAAGGTCTCCTATCCGAGAAGAACCAGCCACTGTGCATAGTGTTGCAAAGACTTTCGACCCTGTTCCGGAGTGGCTTGGACTTGTGGACATGTGTGTTTGTTTACCGGACTTTTGAAGGTTCATTGTATCTTGCGCACATGTGCATGCCAGCATAATTTTGAAGTGATGAATAGTATACATATATGTTACAACATTTGATTGCATTATTTCCTTGCATTAAAGAAAAAATAAAGCAGACGCGTGGCTAACGTCCGCTTGCCACACAAATGACCCAGGTTTGATTCTGACTCGGAACCAAACGACCCGGGTTTGATCCCCTCTGATTCAAGATTTTTTTGTTAATTTTATTTGCATTGTTCTCAATTTTTCGGTCACGCATAGGATGATTCTTCGCTCACCACCGAAAACGCCGACATCGACGCCGAAATCTATGCGAAACGAGATCTTTAACGCTGTCGTGATGAAGCCTACGATGGTGAAATCAAGGACAAAGTTTTCCGGGCACAATTTACGATACCTATTAGTTATTTAATCTCAACGTCCCTCAAAGCAAACTTGCTTTAGTTCCCGTGAATTTACATCTAAACGGAACAGCTTTGGTACACATCTATTGAACATGCAATGTATTGCTCCATGCTAAGAATGCAATACGTCAAGCTTGAAAGCCAGCCGCTACAAACCTCGGTGACTCACTGTGGTGTTCCGAGAGTGCCGAAAATCATGAGGACACGTGTTAGATTCCGGCCACAGTGGTCGCACTTTGATGGGGACACAATGCGAAAGCACGCGTATACTTGTCTTTAAAGGGGTCCTGCAACACTTCTTGAGCATGTTCAGGAAACGCTGCCGATCGGAAGTAAAGGCTCCCGACAACACGCCAGCCAAATACTATAGCGCAGCACGCGGCCTGGATTTCACGATAAATTATCAAAGTCAGCTAAAAATTGCTTTCCCTTCTCTCGACAAATCACGCAATATATAAAAAATCAGACGTAGCATGCCCATCTATCAGCCATAGGCTGATTTGAACATGGCGCGCTCACTCGTTACAGAGATCACCGCGGGAGGCCGCTACTTGTCCACGCGTGCGCGCGCGATCACACTGACAAAGCCGCGCATTCAAAAAAAAAGAAAGAAAAAAGTGATTTGATTGATTGATATGTGGGGTTTAACGTCCCAAAACCACTAAAAAAGTGCTAAAGGCCACAGTGTTCACGTGGCGTTTCTCTGTGGCCCTGTCATCCCTCTCTGCTTAGCTTCCAGCCCTTTCGTCGGGACGAGAGTAGAGAGAATGTGATTGGAGCGTGTGATAAATCTTTATAACTGCGCTTGTACTGGACGGGTTCTTGAAATGTTCGCGGCGTTGAATTCGTGAAGCAATAAGCTCTTCCAGTGAATTCATTCCATGGGGACTTGAAGAAGTGTTTCAGGGCCCCTTTAAAGGAGCACGTTGAAGAACTCTAGGTAATGCAAGTAAATCCAAATACGCTAAACCGTGCCCCTTAATGGCGTGATCTTTTTCACGTGTAAAACCTAGAATTTATTTATTTCCTATAGTGTGAAGGGGGGACAGGGGCCAAGCACCCAGATTTGCACTTATACAAGAGATTGCAGAGAGTCGTAAAACAATCAACACTTGTGAAAACAAGTTACCCGGTTTAGAAAAATCAACTGCGAATCCATCACGTACCTTAAATGTTAACTGAAGTATTCACTATTTTTTCAATGGGTTAAGCAAAAGCAAAGTGTGGTAAGTTACAGCTGCAATATTCACGACGAATGCGAATTTCACTTCCGCAATACCTTCGGCAGTTCAGTTGCGCAATGAAACCCGCAGGTTGCATTTTTCGCACAACAATTGTTTCAAAATTGGACGTGGCCTCCTGCTCCTGGCAAATTTAAGGGGTAACTTCCTGCAAAACACCAGACAGAGAACGGCTACGTGCGTTCGAGGAGCAGCTGCAGCCTGGTTTAAGCTAGAATGTGCAGTACTGCTCTATAGTGCTCAGAGAATGAAACACCGCATTTGCAACATACTTAGAGCCCATGGTTGCAATGCCCCCGCTGAGTGTCATACAATGGCTGACGAAAGGTGGGCCGGGTTGGACACAGTGACAACGTGTCACAAAAGATGGATGGATAAAAGTATGAAGCTATACATGCGAAGATGGTGACACAAAGACCATAGCTTTCAACGCGTGCCAGAATACATACGTCCGGTGCACCCAAGGAGGCTTAAAAGATTGGATGCGCCCAACATCCAACGTTGCATGACTCAAGAAATGTAATGAGCCATTCGCACGCTCCGTAGTTCGTCTTTGAAACGCTGAGCACTAAAGATTATTTTTTTCTCTGTTTTCTTTGGTAAATTACTATTCCTTCACTGTAGTCGAGTGTGTGCTAAGAGTTTTGTGGTGCTACGGGTAAAGATTTTTATTTACTAATAGGTCATCGCGAAGTAACCGCTTGCCTCAAATCTGGAAACTTGCATGCTCGGCGGACATACAATCGTACAATCGATTGAAACCTTATTATATGACATACGCATATAAAGTTTCACCATTTGTTGCATTTACATTGCCGTGATATGAAATTGAATGTAAATAGCGACTTCGTTTTTCACGACCTGGAATAATTGGAAGCATCAACTGTATAATAGCTAGTTAGGTAACCCTAATATCTTTCAACAGTCCTAGCTTATTGAAACATATCACGTTATGAATTCATCAAAGACATGCTAAAAATAAGGGAAATAAAGCGTCTTACTCAACGTTTTTCTTGCATCTTGTCCTCAGTCTTGCGAATATTTCATATAATTGCGTTATTTTTCTTTTTTCAGCTTGGTCACAATTATGTCATATGAGACGAAAATTTGCTGGCGCACCAACGAAGATGGCCCTGTTCTATTTCTCAAAAATTGCCCCGCCGTGGTGGTCTAGTGGCTAAAATACTCAGCTGCTGACCCGCAGGTCGCGGGATCGAATACCGGCTGCGGCGGCTGCATTTCCGATGAAGGCGGAAATGTAGGCCCGTGTGCTCAGATTTGGGTGCACGTTAAAGAACTGCAGGTGGTCAAAATTTCCGGAGCGCTCCACTACGGCGTCTCTCATAATCATATGGTGGTTTCGGGACGTTAAACCCCATATATCAATCAATTTCTCAAAAAATTCACATTTCTGCTAATCAGTTCTATAAGCGCACGAACAGCGAATACCGAGAAACGCCAGTGGAAAGTTTCGAAAGACATTTGCACTGAAAATCTCCGCAGGAGCAGGTTTCAGCCAATTGTTATGTTAAGTATATATTGGCTTGCTACCTTGCAAAGGTAGGAAGTCAGCAACGACAAAATAACTTTAAAAATCGAAATCCTTACAAATTAGACCGCACTTCAACTATACTTGCAGGGTATAAAAATATCAAAGAGAGCACCCACGGAAAAAGAACAAAACAGGTGGGAGAAGATAAGTATTGAGGCCGGTGATCCTTTTGCTTGTTTTGTTTTGGTCACATCCTGGCTTCGCATCGCACCTGTGCAATAACGTGCATCCGCGCGGACGACGCAGAACTGAGTCCGGAAGCTCACCGTGCCGCGCGTTACGAAAACAACCTCTATTAAATGGCGCGAACGTAGCGCAGAACTGCCTTCTCACGATACATACATCTCTCTCTCTCTACTTCATGCGTATAACTAGTTTAGACGGTTCTTAATAACTTAAAAGATTGAAATGATTATAATGAAAAAAAAGCTCTCAGGGTCCTTTATGCATTCGCCTAATAATATGTGAGGTTGAGCGTTTCAAAACCACCATATGATTATGAGAGACGTCGTAGTGGAGGGCTCCGGAAATTTCGACCACCTGGGGCTCTTAAACGTGCACCCAAATCTGAGCACACGGGCGGCTGCATTACCGCCTCCATCGGAAATGCAGCCGCCGCAGCCGGGACTCGAACCCGAAACCTGTGGGTCAGCAGTCGAGTGCCTTAGCCACTACACCACCGCGGCGGGGCTTATGCATTCGCCTAATACATCTTGATGGCGGATGCGTCTACTTTCTATCTTCCCAGTCGATGTATTGACCACCTACTCTCCCGAAAGCTGTCTGCATCTATCGAATCTTCAGAACATCCTCCGGGATTGGAGACATGGTAACCTTTATGCACCTCGCTTAGCCCTGAATTACCTCTGAGATCCGTACACTTTTCACTAAGCCACGATGTCGTGTTACGACGTCACATAGTGTCACCATCAGGACGCCACAAATATTAGCACTCTGTGACGCCATGACGACGTCCTGTAGCGAGGTCACCACGTGATAATGCTTTTTACATCACGCCGACGTCGGAAGACACCAACGCCATCAATTTTCGCTTTCGATGACGCCGGCTAAATATTTAGCCTAATAAAACAAAGGAGCTTCCAATGTTTCCATATCTCATAACGATCTCTTGTTGCTCTCAGATCAACAAAAGAGGGGCATTTTCCTTCGAAAGCGTCGAAAGAAGGAAGTAAAAACAAAAAACCCGCCGCATAATAAAGGCGTGGAACCGCGAGTGCTCCGGAAATAACAGCGTCTCTCCCGTTTCTCCCACGGTCGAAAAGACACGTGGTAGAGGGCAAGCGGATCTTCATTGCGCGTGTTTCAGTTCCCTTTCTCGGAGAGCCATTTTCGTGCACAGGCATCGCACCTATTGAAGGAGGATGCCGCGCCAGCGACCCTTTACATACCGCAGCTGTCGCCTGGTGGCATCACCCACCGTGGTATTATCCGAGCCGGAAAAGGAATAAAAAAGCGGTAGCTTGTTGGCCAATGCGCTTCGCTGCGTTGCTAAGCATAAGTATTCCCGGCCACGGAGGCCACATTTCGATAGAGACGAAGTGCGCTTGCATCTAGGTGCAAGTTAACGAAACCACGCAGTGGTGTTAAGGATGTCAACGCCATTGCCACAGAGCTACCGAGTCAGGCTAAAAATACGCATTAGCCCGCGTGCAATTAAGGTTATATGACGTATTACGAGCCAAAGCCACGATATGATGTGAGAGTATGAGACGCACCGTACTGGAGAACTATATACGGAAATTTCGGCCGTGCGTCTTGTGTTCTTCGAAGCACACTGGTGTGCTTCTTTTAAAGTACACTGTACAAGGGCTTCTATTATTTCGCCTCCATTGAAAGCAACCGCTGAGATCGAACCTGCGACTTTCGTGCCAGCAGCCAAGCACAGTAGTCACTGCACTACTGAGGTTAAATGAAAATTAATACATGTCTAAGCTCCTGAATTATAGAAATTCTTCGCTTCCAGCTAAGGCTCTTATACACTGCTCCAACTTCGCGTTGCTCTCCACTGAAGCTTTAGCGCGGTATTCAACTGTTGAGAGAAAAAGAAAGAGTGCTACTGAGGAGGAGAGACGGGTACGAAATAGCTTCCTTCGTCGCAGGTATATATAAAGAGCGCGCGAGACAAAGCAAACACTGAGAACTGAGATCGCCGAACAAACAAGACAAAGCCGAGCATCCACAATAGAGCGAGAGGAATTCCGTCGTCGCGAGGAGCAAGCCGAAACGCGCATCTCGAAAGGCGCACTTCAACATCACAAACAGAAGCACGAACTGGAGCCGGCTGCACCTTGCATCCTGATTCACTGCCGTGCTTCCGCAGCCGGGGCACGTATTTACCGCGGCATCAACGCGCGCGGGACAGCAGCGCTGCCCTGTGAACGGTGAGAGAAGGACTGCGGCCGGTATCGTGATCCGGGAGCCCAGAAATAGGCGTCACGCCCCTTCTAACCCGGCACCCTCGACCCCCCCCCCCCCCCCCCTGCCTCCCCGCCCTGATCATCGTCGCCGTCATCAGGCCAACTACCGTTTTGGAGGCACCCGAAACCGCACCTCGAGAATTCCTCTGACCCCACCACTCAGGTCGTTCTCCGTTGTTGTTTTTTTAACATTTTTTTTACCACTGAATGTATATGTAGTTTATAAGTTCACATAGCTATTTGTGCCACTGTAGACGAGAGGACGTTGCTGGGCGAACGCGATAGATTGATTGATTGATTGATTGATATGTGGGGTTTAACGTCCCAAAACCACTATATGATTATGAGAGACGCCGTAGTGGAGGGCTCCGGAAATTTAGACCACCTGGGGTTCTTTAACGTGCACCCAAATCTGAGCACACGGGCCTACAACATTTCCGCCTCCATCGGAAATGCAGCCGCCGCAGCCGGGATTCGAACCCGCGCCCTGCGGGTCAGCAGCCGAGTACCTTAGCCACTAGACCACCGCGGCGGGGCCAGAACGCGATAGATAAACTCGTGCATATCCTGAACTCACTCATCTCCACCAGTTCTCTACTCTGCACACCTGGTTTCGCATTATCGCTTAATGCTTCCGTGCGCGAACAGGAAAAGAAGCAGGAGTTCGACGCTGCGTACTAGTCAGGTCATATCTTTATACAGTTCACATTTTATAGGAGGTCGCCCGCAGTTGATAACTTCGGGTTCTCTTTCTGCATATTATTCTGTATAACTTGCACATTATCGCGAATAAATATTAATGAATAATTGATCAATTAATTGATTGATTGAATTATCAATCTACTGATTGATTGAATTATCGATCAAACGATTGATTGACACAGATGAGGTACTCACGAGAGGTACAGATGCGCGGAAAGGGAGACTGCGTTCCATCGTGTCACCGCCGTTTTTCATTTATCCCGCGTGGTATATTACTTCATAACAACGGTCGCGCAGACAGGTATAATTACGGAATGTTGTCAAATAAGTATATCTGCTTCTTGTAAGATTTAATGCCGCAATAATCTTCCTTTTTTTTTCTTTCTCTGACGGAAAAGTCATTCATTGCGGGGAGGATTATTTCGAAAAAGTAATCTGTATTGTGACATAAGTACCTGCTTTTAAAAACACGGCCGTCACGGTACACTGGTTTGAATTACCTTTCATGACAACCTTTCATGAAACTTAAAAACTCGTGCTCACCTTTCTAATCTAGAATCAGGACGTCACATATCTCGACTATGCCTTTTTCACAAATTTTATCATGCCCCCATCGAAGTTCCAGCCATCCTGCCAGTCCATCGCTCATCAAGCCGCACAAACCATTCAAGCGCAGTGTATTCTCCACCAGCACAAAGCACCGCACATCTTTGCTCCTTTTTTTGTGACAACCGCACGGGACTGGAATCGTCTGCCTACAACTACCGTGCACCACTCCGACCCGCATCAATTCAAGATTGCCCTCGAGTCACTCTTTTTATTCTGTAATTAATAACCATCCCTCATGTAATACCCCAGCTGGGGCCTTTGAGGTATTCGAAATAAATAAATGACATCAGAATGCCCAGAAAACTCAGTTTTAAGAATTACTTTCTTGACCAGGAACACCCGTGAGATTATTTCTCAATTTAAGTGTATGGCAGCCGCATTTAGATGAGCAACAATATTTGAAGAGCACCCTTGTTCTTTGATTTAGGGCACGTGAAAAAAAAAAAAAAAACACGTGGGTGGTTGGGTGCCAAACAGATGGTTAATATTAATCGACACTCACTTCCTACGGCATGACTCTCAATCTCGTTGCGGCTATGTCACGTAAAAGAACTCCGGAAGTTATTATAAACGATGACAACGTCATAGTCAGTCTAGTGACCCTTGATGCGATTCCTATGGTTTTCTTGTGCAGATGCCTGCCCGTGGTTGTGCACGTAGCAATCTTTCCCGATTATGTGGCTTCGCCGGATGACGGGATGGAGCATAGAAGAGTGACAGTCGCGTCTCGTTCACAGGGGCGCTCTTTAGTATAATTTTTTGTTGTTGTTGTTCACTGCGCGTTCGTTTCGGAATTCGCACGGGCCGTTTCTGTTCGCGTCTGTGACAAATTCGTGACACATTCGCAGACGCGAATAGCATCCCCGGTGAGTCAACGCACTGGCGGGCCAGTGACGTCACAGCTTGGAGAGACGGTCCCCTCTCCCCCATTATGGACGGTTTTGCTGATTACTGGAAGCTGCGCTAAGGGCTTTCGTTTCATCTTAAGTCGTTGTTTCCAGCTACAGTTATTGTATATTTGCAGTTATTGTAATAGACTTTATCTACTACGCGCATTGTAATAATAATAATATCGGGGTCTTACATCCTAACACAATATCGTTATGAGAGACGCCGTATAGTGGATGACTTCGGAAACTTCAACTATCTAGTGTTCTTTAGTACGCACCTAAATCTAAACACATTGGCCGCAAGCATTTTCATACCCGTCAAAAAATGCAGCCGCAGAGGCCGGGATTCGATGCCGCGACCTTCTGTTCCGCGGTCGACCATCGTAACACCTAGACCACTGTGGTGGGTCATTTGCTTTGTAGATAGTTTTGATAGCATGGGCAATTATTTAAGATTTTACATTGTGAAACCTAATTAAAACGACTTTTCGTTAACGAGGGCTGCCTGCTTTCGTTTTTTTTCTGCTTGACTGCAGGAAGGAAGCAGACAAAGGAAGAAGGCAGGGAGGTTTACCAAAAAGACATCCGGTTGGCTACTCCACAGTGGGGGTATAGGGAAGGGGACAAGAAAGATGAAAAAGAGGGAAGAGAAGGAAAAGGAAAAAAGGAAAAAAAAGGAGGGTCGGTCTCTGCTTGACTGCAAACCGTGATTTGTCTGCCGAGCCTGACCTTCGCGTGGCGAATTAATTCCTTAACTACTTTTTGCTGTATGATAGTGGAACCCTATTAATTGACGTGCTGTTATTGTAGCGGAGAAGGGGGGTGGCGAACAAACTTCTATGCATGTTCGTGTATATATATATATATATATTGTAAGCACATTCCAAGCATTTGATCGTTCTCACTTGCACATACCCATCATCATCGTTCTCACTTGCACATACTCATCATCATCGTTCGCTCTCTTGGTGTGGTGCTGAGCCGAGCCAGACATCGCAGAATAAACGCTTCTGCTCGCCCTGCCTGCTCGCCGTACCTAGTCTGCCTGCGTCTTACAGAGTGGTGGAAGTGCCGGGGTAAGATCCCGACGTCCTCCTACGTTCATTTCCCACCTGGAGCTCCGATCTGGTCGCCGATTGCACCCAGCCACCCACACAGGTATGCAGACATCGGACCTAACGCCTAGCCCTAAC
Organism: Rhipicephalus microplus; assembly: GCF_043290135.1. Classification (NCBI taxonomy): domain Eukaryota; kingdom Metazoa; phylum Arthropoda; class Arachnida; order Ixodida; family Ixodidae; genus Rhipicephalus; species Rhipicephalus microplus. Next base: position 58,080,584 of record NC_134702.1, read on the forward strand.
GCTACAGCCCCTACGCCGGCGGCTGCCCGCTCTTCATCTACTGTCACCAGCCCTCAGCGCGAACCGCCCGTGTTCGCGGGTCTTCGCGGTGACGACGTCGAGGAATGGCTTGACCTTTACAACCGTGTGGGTTCAGCCAATCGATGGACCGAAGCAGAGAAACTGAGCTACCTTCCTTTCTATTTGACCAGCGTAGCCAAAACCTGGTATTTTAATCACGAAACTGACTTCGTTGATTGGTCGACCTTTGCCAACAAACTGCGACAAATATTCGGATGCTCATCGGGTCGTTCCGAAGCCGCGAAACAGAAGCTGGCTGTGCGTCTACAACTGGCACATGAGTCGTACACTTCGTATATCGAGGATGTTTTGGCCCTCTGTCGCCGTGCGAATAAAGACATGACGGAAGATGAGCGCGTTCGCCACATCCTTAAAGGAATCGGCCCAATCGCATTCAACGCCTTGGCTGTTGGCAATCCCGCTACGGTTAACGACGTCATTTCGACATGCCAACGCCTTGACCAGTTGCAGTCCCTTCGGCTTCAACAAGACAGTGATCCACGCCTGATGCCTCCCTCTGAATTAAAAACCCTTATCCGCACAATTATCCGGGAAGAACTTCGAGACCTTGAACAGCAGCGGTCCACTGTCGCCTCCGCTCCGTCTCCACCATTCGACCTGCGGAATCTTGTTAAGCAGGAGTTAGCGGCAATGGCGACACCGACATCCCCGGTCGCTCCGCCAGCACGCCCGATGCCCACATACGCCGATGTGACGCCCAGGTCGACACCGGCAGCACCGGTTGTTCAAACGGTAATGCCCACATATGCGGAGATCGCTGCGATTCCGCCTGCTCCCGGGGCATCTAGCTCTACGGATACTGCTAGTAGCCATTTGGCTGCTATGCGAGGTGGAATGACTGCTGCACCCTTGTATCCTCAGTGGCGTCAATCCCGTCCTGTTTGCTTTTACTGCGGTATACGAGGCCACATTTCTCGTTACTGCCGTCGCCGCCAGCAAGAGGAACGACGAGGCTATGCTGAGTTCGAACGAGACCGGTTCCGAAGACCAGATCTTTATGCTCCAGACACCTACCCGTCCGCGCAGTACCGGTCTCCGTCTCCTCCAGTGTCCCCTCGTCAACATCAGGAATACCGCTCCTCCAGACGACGCTCTCCATCGCCCTATCGCCGCTCCGCATCGCCACTTCGTCCAATCATCTCCCGTCCTGTTGACCAATCTTCGGAAAACTAAGGATTGCAGTTTTTGGAGGGAAAACTGCGTCCCGTCGACCAACAAAAATACCTCCTGTTCGCCCAGCTAATATGTTGTCAGTGACTATTGAAGGTATTCCTGTGCAAGCTCTCGTTGACACCGGTGCAACCACTTCTGTTTTGCGTAGTGACTTGTGCTCGCGCCTCCGTAAAGTCAGAACGCCCTATGTGGGACCTGTGTTGCGTGGGGCAAATAACGTGCTGATTCAACCTGACGGACAGTGTACGGCTCGTGTTTCTATTGATGGTATACGTCACCACATCGAGATGATTGTGTTGCCCACGTGCATTCATGAACTTATCCTTGGTTGGGACTTTCTGCATTCTGCTTCCGCTGTTATATCCTTTAAAGAGAACGTCATTCACATAACGGATACAACGGATGCGCCCATTCCAGTTTCATCACCCTCGGTCTCCAACTTGGTCATTGTTGAAGACTGCGTCCTGCACCCTGGTCACGAACACGTGATAGCTGTCGCATCTACCCAAGTAACCGACGGTGATGCACTTGTGGCTCCTTCGTTTCGCTGCACCTCCCGTGGAATTCTCGTCGCCTCTTGCCTCCTCCGGTTTTCCTCTGGCTGCGCTTTTCTGCCCGTTTCTAACACAACTGCAGAATCTGTGCTGCTGCCCAAGGGAATGACAGTGGCAAAGATTGACTTCTCTCCATTGACCTCCATCGCGACACTCTGCCCGTCTTCGTCACCAGTACCAGCTCCAGGTTCACGTTCTTTCCCTTTTCGACCTGTCATTGGTTCAGACCTCACACCAAAACAGTCTGAAGCACTATTGGCCCTTTTGGCTAAGCACAAAGCCTGCTTTGATAGCTGTACCACAACACTGAGTCAGACTTCCGCGGCTGTACATCGCATTGAAACCGACGGTTCTCGTGTGATACGCCGTCGCCCATATCGGGTTTCGCAATCAGAGAGAGAAATAATTGAAAAAGAAGTGAACGAGATGCTATCGCGAAATATAATACGACCTTCTTCGAGTTCCTGGGCATCTCCAGTCGTTTTAGTTAAAAAGAAGGATGGCTCTGTTCGTTTTTGCATTGACTACCGCGCGTTAAATAAGATCACACGCAAGGACGTATATCCTATGCCTAGAATTGATGACGCTTTAGACACACTGCAAGGGGCGAACTATTTTTCGAGCCTTGACTTACGATCAGGTTACTGGCAAATCCCCATGAACGAGGCTGACAAAGAAAAAACTGCATTTGCCACACCGGACGGCCTTTATGAATTTAATGTAATGCCATTCGGCTTGTGCAACGCTCCAGCCACGTTTGAGCGAATGATTGATACTGTTCTTCGTGGCCTAAAATGGAAGACCTGCCTCTGTTACTTAGATGATATCGTTGTTTTTTCAAGTACCTTTGCCCAACATCTTCAACGATTAGACGAGGTGCTACAATGTCTCTCCAAGGCTGGCCTTCAGATAAATACAAAGAAGTGTACATTTGCCAGCAAAAGCATCAAAGTCCTCGGTCACGTCGTTTCCAAAGACGGAATCCAACCAGATCCCGAGAAGATCGCAGCTGTGCTACAGTTCCCTCGACCGTCCAACCAAAAGACGTTGCGCAGCTTTCTTGGTCTCGCGTCCTATTTTCGTCGCTTTATACGCAACTTTGCTACCTTAGCGGCTCCGCTAAATAAGTTATTGGCCACTGGTGCTCCTTTCTCATGGTCCAACGACTGCGAATCTGCATTTGAAATTTTGAAAGAACGCCTGACTTCCGGACCAGTGCTGCGCCACTTCGATGAGAGAGCGCCTACCATACTCCATACTGACGCAAGCGCACAAGGCATTGGAGCAGTCCTTCTGCAGCGTGATTCCACCTCTAAAGAGCAGGTTGTGGCCTACGCTAGCCGGACTCTGTCAACAGCTGAGCGGAATTACACCATCACGGAGCAGGAGTGCTTGGCTATCGTATGGTCGATACAGAAATTCCGCCCGTATCTCTACGGTCGGCACTTCACCATCATCACCGACCACCACGCACTCTGTTGGCTTTCATCAATGAAGAATATGTCAGGACGTCTTGCGCGCTGGATACTGCGCTTACAAGAGTACGACTTTACAGTTACGTACAAGTCTGGCAAATGTCATCATGATGCCGACGCGCTGTCCCGGTGCCCACTTTCGCTCTCTCGTGACAATACGTCCACCGCATCGCGTTCGAATGACTCTGACACCCAGCTTGCCTCACAACACGTATCGCTCGCATCGCTGGATCCAATGCAGCTATCTTCGAACTCCGATTTACGTTCACTTCAGCTGGCAGATTCCTACTGTCGGTCTTTCATTGATCGCCTTCGCGGTGTCACTAAACCACCCAACAGCCGCTTGCGACGCCAGCTTCGACAATTTCGCCTTCAGGACGGTGTGCTTAAGCGCTACATTTACCATCCCACCGGTAACAAGTGGGTGCCAGTTCTTCCCCGCTGCCTTCGTCTTCGAGTTTTGGAAGCATTCCACGATGATATTGCTGCCGGTCATCTAGGCTTCCACAAGACCTACGATCGCATCAAGACGCGCTGCTTCTGGCCTGGCTTGTCCACAACGGTGGCCAAATACGTGGGCTCGTGCGCGTTGTGTCAGCACCGCAAGCGATCCACATCCCCGCCTGCTGGTTTCCTTCAGCCTCTTCCCTGTCCCACCACACCATTCGAATTTGTCGGAATAGACTTGTATGGTCCTTTGCCGTTGACACCTTCCGGTCACCGTTGGATCGTCACTGCAGTCGACCATCAAACAAGATACGCCGAGACTTCACCTCTTCATTCTGCTACCGCCACAGAAATCGCCAATTTTTTCTTGAACTCCATCGTCTTGCGCCACGGAGCCCCTCGCGTCCTTTTGAGTGACCGTGGCAAAGCCTTCCTTTCCAAGGTCCTGGATGAAGTCCTGCAGGCGTGCAATACAGTGCATAAAACCACTTCTACATACCATCCGCAAACGAATGGCCTTACCGAGCGCTTCCACCGAACACTCTCTGACATGATATCGATGTACTTGCATCCTGACCACAAAAATTGGGATAACATTTTACCGTTTGTCACCTTCGCATACAATACTGCGGTACAACGATCAACTGGCTACAGCCCGTTTTTTCTCGTGTACGGCCGATCTGCCTCCTCGGTCTTCGACACGGCATTTTTCTTTGCACCGGCTCCAAGCAGTACCTCGCTCCCAGAAGAGTTCGCAGCCCGAGTCACACAATGCCGTGAAATTGCTCGCAAAAACACGGAAGCAACCCAAAAGGAGAGAAAACATCGCTGTGATAAAAAACGACGCGACGTGGCCTTTAATGCTGGCGATAAGGTTTTACTATGGACCCCGGTTCGAGCGTCGGGCCTTTGCGAGAAATTTCTTCACCGGTATGTTGGCCCATACACCGTTGTACGACAGACATCTCCAGTTAACTACCTCGTCACCCCGCTTCAGTCTGTCACTGACCGCCGTCTGCGCAGCACGGAAATAGTTCACGTCTCACGCATGAAGCCTTTTGTTACTCGTTCGGCCGATCTCTGACTGGCGGCCAGGTTGGCCGCTTCGCAGAGGGGGGGGGAAATTGTAAGCACATTCCAAGCATTTGATCGTTCTCACTTGCACATACCCATCATCATCGTTCTCACTTGCACATACTCATCATCATCGTTCGCTCTCTTGGTGTGGTGCTGAGCCGAGCCAGACATCGCAGAATAAACGCTTCTGCTCGCCCTGCCTGCTCGCCGTACCTAGTCTGCCTGCGTCTTACAATATATATATATAACCGAAAAATTTAGAGAAGGCCCGGGTTCAAGTTCCGAATTTTTTTTTGTTACCATTGTTTTGATAGCAGCAGCAGCAGCAGCAGTAGTAGTAGTAGTAGTAGTAGTAGTAGTAGTAGTAGTAGTAGTAGTAGTAGTAGTAGTAGACAAGAAGAAGCTTTTGCTTTTGTTGCTGGGATTGTTGTCACTTTCTTCTTTTACACCAAAGCTTCTACGGTCGAGGTACGCCTTGCGTCGTAGATATGGAACTACCGTTCTCATGAGCCGGCACGCACCAATTCACCGCCCAAGTACACTGTAGACATGATTAACGATTCCATATCACACATGCCCTATAGGAATTTCACAGCACAGCTGTTATGGTCGAGGTTTGACGTCGTCGTCGTAGATAGGAAATTAGCATAATCGTAAACCGACACGCGCTCAATAACTGACCAAGCTTGCCTTCCACGCAGATGGTCAACGAGGCAGCCACCAGCTCTGCTATGACCTACAGCAGGTTAAAGAACCCCAGGTAGTCGAAATTTCCGGAGCTCTCCACTAAGGCGTCTCTCACAATCACGCGGTGGTTTTGGGACGTTAAACCCCACATATCAATCAATCCTATGACCTATAGCCTTGCGCGACTTAGCCCATGGTGCGCACAGCAATTTTTGTAGAACATCTGTGTTGATCGGGAAAGGGGAAATTCCTAAATGGGCAGAAGAAGAAATAGAAATCAATTATAAAGGTGTTTGTGTTCGCAGGCTATACCACGGATAGCACCATGCATCCGCGGGCCATCTGGCGGTGACTCAAGCAGCGTTTCGTCATTTCGTCGCACTCGTGAATGGTTGCTGTCGCTGCGGCTGCTGCCTCGCAAGTGAGCACTCTCTATACCGTCACAGCATCTGTCGTATGAAACGGCGCTTCCGAAGGCGACGCCAACATCATCCCGTACAAAACCACACGTATATGGCGTAGAATCAGAGAAATTATTTTATGGAGCTTTAGTTTTGTAGCTTAGTTGAAGAAGCCGATTCATGGTGGAAAATGTTGCGGGTTGAGGATATGGGGTTAAGAGAAGAAAACCGGACGGCGCAAACGCGTCGCCTAACGCGGCACGAAAAAACCAGGTGCTAACTGAAGATCGTTGAGCATTATGTAATGTCACTTGGTATATGGATGGCCGATTGAACTCACACGCCCGGAGGCAGTAGAAAAGGACATCACACACCTGTTATTAACGCAGTTATGCCGCTGGCTTGTCCTTTACTTAAAAAAGAAGAAGAAAAAACTGAAAATATACCGTAACACAAAACCCTATACATTTATTTACTATTTGTGCTGATTACTGATCGTATTACTACAAAGTTCACGAAGATTTTCCATCCGTAAAATAAGGTGTCCAGTTTCCCACGATATACGCCACGTGGGTCGAGCGTAAGTGAAAATAAGAATTCTGATAAGGAGTTATAATCAGTTATCTCCTTTATTTCCGAATACGTCACTCATCTGTTTTCTTTTCTTTTTCTTTTTTCAAGAAAATGCCTGTTTTTGGTTCACGTTAAGGTTTTCTCAAGATCCGTTATTAAACATATCTTAGACTTCGTTACAGCTAGCACTTCTGTTAATGCGTATCTTCCCGCTATGTTCAAAACAGCTCACATCTTACGTCATTAGCATGCGATTATCTAAAAAGAAAAAGAAATAACAAGGAGGTGAATCAGAATCATAATAAGTTGTTTCAGAAACTAACGCCAAACAAAAAGAGAATCAAAGAAAGAACTTGTTGGGATTTTCAAGGCTTTTCATTTGCAAGAATTGCTTGTCGGAATGGATAGAGGGAAAATAACCTGTAATTAGGCGTGAACATCCGTCACTGATGATGTGTTAGCATGTGTAGCGTGTGCACTTACGAACTGTTAATAACTCCTAGCCTTCTAGCCGTCTTAGGCACCAGACCAAAAGCACTAAAGTGCACATGGACCATCAATTCGACGCGCACGATGCCTGCAGTGTTATCGTATTTCGAAACAGCTCCCCCCTGCCACCTTTACACGCCTCATGTCAGGAATAGGAAAGCTTTTTAGAACGCTTATCTCCGTTCGTATATCACAAGCAGCTCTCTAAAAAAATCTGCTAGTCGCCTCCGTACCATTACGACATACCCAGTACAGTCCACAAATAGCAGGAACGCGCTACAGCATTACAATGGGTGCCAGTTGAGCGAACGATGCCATGCTGTCAGCCATACGGTGGCATCTCCGCAGTGCACGGGTGCTCAAAGGCAAAGCGCGTAAATCAAGAAGGAGCATTACTCTGCGGCGCGTCCATCTCTGAAGCTACATGCCATCGCTTCACGCGCGCTTCTATTTCCGGATGCAGCAAGCAGGGACCAGCCGCACCACACGTTGAGGGCGGATGGGGGTTAGATTCGCAGGACCGATTTACAGTGCATACACGCATACGAGTGCGCGTCTGGCAGGCGCGCGCGCTCCCGTTAGACGGTTGTATCCGATTTCGGGCGCCCGGCAAAGCGGTGGAAACGGGGGGGTCGCGGTGATGCTCTGCATGCTGTCGTGTAGGAGAAAAATGACAGGGCTGTGCTGTATTGCGCGGGTTTCACGACGCGTGCGGGTTAGCAACGATGCGTGGAAGGAACGGCGTCACGGAGCTGCTTCTCGAAGAAGGCGCCGATGTTAGAAGGGGGAGTCGTTAAAAAAGGGAGCTCGCGCGATGTCTCTTTATGCGTTTGATGCCTTTTTCGGAGAGCACAGCGCGCACGTGAGTCGCGCGCGCCTCTAGAAAGAACGCGGTCGTTTCCGGTCTCTTCTTTTCTAGTGCTGTTGTTGTCGATGGCGAAAGAGCACGCTGGTTCCTTTGAGCACAAGTAAAAAAAAAAGCCAGTCAGCGAGAAGTCACCTTCAAGTGAACCCTCGCATCGCTCCGCTGTTGCTATAATCGGCAAAATTTCAGTAAAAGGTCCGTTGGACATTGCGTGCTCCAGTGGAGTGGAGTGATGCTATTGGTAACGCGAAACAAGTAGTTGGGAGAGAAAGCAGCATAAATCAAGCAGCTAGTGGAAAGGGAAGAAAAGGCGCGCGCGCGCGCGCGTGTGTGTGTGTGTGTGTGTGTGTGTGTGTGTGTGTGTGTGTGTGTGTGTGTGTGTGTGTGTGTGTGTGTGTGTGTGTGTGTGTGTGTGTGTGTGTTGGAGAAGGGGGGGGGGCGTGATATACACGAAGGAAGGATAAAGAAATCGCCACGGCCTCTCAACCTCAGCTTCATAGGTGTATGCAGTCGTAGGCTATCTGAAGGATATTTCATGAAAACAAATCAAAGTCGAGGAGAAATCAAGAAAATTGACGACTTTGAAGAAACTTTGTACATGGTATATTGTAAGTATTACTGTACTGATGGGTGTTATCGTACGAGTAGTAGTACTAGTACTAGTAGTAGTAGTCATTGTAGTAGTAGCAGTAGTAGTAGTCTTATTAGTACTAGTACTAGTATAGTTGTTGTCATTGTGGATGATAATGATGATGATGATGATGGTGATCACGTTTGCGCACCGCTCACTAGTAAGACGGCCACCGTAAGAATCACACGAGATAAGATCTGGCTCTCAAGTGAAGTTTGCCTCGCCGCCTTAATCTACTGGCTAAAGTACTCGGCTGCGGATCCCCAGCTCGCGATCGAATCCCGGCTGCAGCGGCTGCATTTCCGATGGAGGCAGCAATGTTGTAGGCCCGTGTGCTCAGATTTGGGTGCACGTTAAAGAACCTCAGGTGGTCGAAATTTTCGGAGCCCTCCATTACGGCGTCTCTCATAATCATATGGTGGTTTTGGGACGTTAAACTCCACATATAAATCAATAATCAAGTGAAGTTTGCTGGCGTGATGGCCGCTGACCCGACATACGTGGTTTCGATTTCGGCCGCGGGCGGTCTCGCTTCCATGGCGGCGGAATGCTAGGAGCCCTTTCCATGCGCGATTGCAGCGCATGCTAAGGAAACCCTGGTGGTACGACGGTTTTAATAGCCTGAATCGACGATAAACCCTAGAACCCAACCCACCATTTTAAAGGTGCGGGCAATTGGGCGAGTTGCCAAACCATCTTCAGTAGGTCATGCATTCCCTTCGTGTTTCTTCTTTCTTGTGTTAGGATACTTTTCACGCGTCGTCGCCTGAAGACAACCGTTTTACACGTACCTCAGTGTTTCAAAATCAAAAGAAAGAAGCAATAAAAGCTGCCAGCGTCAACTATTGTGACGGATTTTGTCATTGTTTCCGCCTCAATTAGATAACGAAAGACAAGGCCAGGAGGTGCGCTGCCTCCATCACAAAGAGGCTACGGTGGCGACTGGAAGCAAGCTAAACCCAGTCCGCACCTGGTTGCTCAAAATAAAGGTCCACAACGACGGTATAAGAGGGTGCACTTGGCTTCAGCGACGCGCCGAGTAGCCGCAATCGCCTTCAAGGTTGCGACGCCGAGACGGGAGGTGTTTCACAGCTTCGGGGTAATCGTCGTGAAACAAAGTGTCACGGGAGCGTGTGGAGGACCAGAGAACAAAGCGTGTCGTGGCCCAGACGTCACAGAACGGCATCGTTAGCACACAAAGGGATCATTTTATACTTGAAGTCGTCGGTAGAATTTCGGGGAGTGAAACGGGCGCGTGGCTCGACAGGAAGCCTTAGCAATTCTTTAAAGTGACCTTGAAATAGGGTTACGAGTTGCAACTTTCGAAGGGTCGGGCGTTGCCGGCATTTTAAGACCCGTCCATCTCGTACACTGAATACGGTGAAGACAAGGATACCAAAAGGCCCACATGGTCGCCTACAAGTCCGTTGAAGTAACACATCGGAAGTGAATCCCAGGCACTCCGTCAAAAAGAGGGAGAGACAACGAGACGTTGTATCTTCGCCGCTTGGCAGCTGGCGATATCCGCTGTAGTCAAGCGGCATTTATAAGGAAGGAAGAGGACGAGATGATCTCACGAAGTACAATAACCACTGCTAATACGGCCTGGAGCTGCAGAATTCCAATCTAGACACTACTATACTAACCAACGTACATGCCATCTCTATAACTCTCTTTCACTTTCGTATAGCAATGTCATCTACGCAGACCATCGAGCTGGCACGACGAGTCTCATCTTAGAACATGATGTTTAGGTAGTGTTACAATGATGGATTGTTGTGCTATTCGGTTCACACTTGCGGAGCTGGAAAGTGCTCAACTATATATATACTCCGGACTGGGTGATGAAGAACAGCGCTTGTATTGCGTCGCCTTCATCATCCTGTCCCAAGTTGTAACCTTCTCATCTCTACGAGCCTCCCCCATCCTCCCTGCAGCATAGTGCGTTGCGTTACTGTTGTCAGCTGCGGTGCGCTTTCGCACGCTCGCAAGCACATGTCACGTGGTGGGGCATTGCGTTCCTTCGCAGCTTCGGAATTTGACGCAGCCTTACAAAATAGTTACTGCGTATGCTCCAGCAAGTGTGTTTTTCACACGAACAGCCTCGATTACAAACTAGCGAGTAAATAATATTTTCCATTCGACATTGGTCCGCGCGTTTCTCTCCATATTCCGTTGATATCTGTGGACCATATACTGTGATGCGTGACGTGCAAACGAAAGGCTTCGTGTAGAATATATTCAACGCCAACTTACAGATGTCGCGAAGCGTGAGCCAAGGGGTGCTTACTATTTCGTAAAGTGTTAATAAAGCACCAGGTGTATAGCGTGGTGTATGTTACGGTGTATGCTACAACTTCTTCTCGGGTGAGTAAAGTTTTAACTCAAGGATGACCTTGCTTCGGACACACGCCCGCGCATGCTTGCGCAGTTCTACCTGCCACTTTCCTCCCTCAACTTCACTTACACACGCGCACAAACAAAGCAGAAAAGAAAAAAGCGAGGGGTCCTTTTCCCAGAAAAACGGAAATGTCCGTCAGAGAAATGTTACGACCGGTGCTCTACGTTGCTGGAGCTGGAGGATGGCCATTCGAAAGACTTGGCGCTCGCCTACCTCGGTTTCGGTGAGCTGCCGGTGAGTCAGCGCCAGAAGACGATAAGAGAAAGGGAGAGGTATGTCACGGGAGAGGAGGTGTTCAGGGAAGACCCCCCATTCTCCCCTCCCTCCGTTTGACGTCATGAACGCCAGGTCAAGACAAACAATAACAGTGGCGCCAAGCAAATAAACAAAACTCAACGCTGCCACCGTCTGTGATGGGATGGCTCACCGTCGGCGTCGCTACCACTTTGACCCACCGTCTCTGAGGAGCGCCCATCAGTCGGGCGCCGACGCTGTCAGCTTCTTTGTGGATTCCGTGATTAGTGTTACGCAGTGGATTTTCTCGAAGGAGGCATTGCTTGGCGTCGCGAACGTTACGTACTACGAAAGCGCATTAAGGAACTGGGAGGAAGCCCTGTTCCTTAATGAAAAGAAGGAGGACTGATGCGAGCAGGCTTAAACGACATTAGTGGTCCTGAATTCTTCTTCTATCCTTTGTTTTTTAAATAAAACTAATGACGACCTCAGGGATGGTTAGGTGGTTGATGTACGCAGGGGTGGGTATATCCGCTTTCTTCATTCGACGCTCCTGCTAGAAAGTACGTAGAATAATAGAGAATATTTGCGCACTTTTACAGAAAGGCAATCGTGCTGTCTTGAGCTATTGCGGGTGTTACTTTCAGTGACCTTTCTTTAATCGCTAAAGCCGTGGAAGGGGATGCTTCTTTGCTGTGCACATTTCTTCTATGCTGCAGTGCATCGGACAGTTAATGCGCACATTTAAAGATTTATAGGCATATCCAACCTGCAGGAAGCTCCGCTTTAGTAAATAAATCCCGTGCAACTAGCCAGCGGTGCGTGCACAAATGTGTTTACGCCTTCACGTATAGGCAGGCTGAAACTTCGAGCGTTGGCTCTATATCCCGGGACTATGAAGGGCGTAACTTGATAATTGAGCTCTTTTATTGTTTGTGCACTGTAGCACTGACAAAGTCCATGACGAAAAAAAAAGTAATGTGAGTCATATACTGACTGAAACGCCAACTCAGCTAAACTAAGAGAACGAAGACACACAGAAAGAGAGATGGAAAGACATAAATGTTAACCAGGGCGTGCCTGGTTTGCTACTTCACGCTGGAGGAGTGAAAGGAAAGAAAAAAAAAATAGAGGAGTGGAATGACAGCACATGTATTTTGCATTTTACTTTTTTTTCTATTAACACCGCTCTTTTGGATTTAGGTCATCTTTGAAAAAAAAGATGACCTAAATCAAGTAACCTGTGCCCAACTTGAAAAAGAGATGCATGACCTTGAATTTAGAAGCAGGCAGCTAAACTTGGAACTGCATGGTATTAGAGAAGTAGCAAATGAGAATCTTATGGTCACATTAAATGACGTAGCTGACAAACTTCAAGTGCCTCACTTAATGGAATCGGATGTTGCGAATGTTCATCGAATTCCTGCAAAACATGGCAAGGTGCCAGGCATCATTGTCCGCTTTACAAAGCAAGCGATAAGGGACCAGTGGATCAGGAATAAAAAGAACCTTAAGGATAGCCACCCACCAATTTTCATGCAAGAAAATCTGACACGCCGCAATAGAGAACTGCTCCAAGCAACGAAAGAATGCGCCAAAGATAAAGGCTACAAGTTTGTTTGGTATCTCAACGGAAAAGTTCTCGTTCGGAAAAGCGAGGGAGTGAATGCTGTGCATGTGAAGGGAAAGAGCGACTTAGAGCACCTATAGTGCTTCACGTTGAATGCTTTGTTTTCTTTTGAAATGTAATCACGATGGAGCACATGAGTTATTTTCTTCCGAGTGATCTTAATAAAATTACTTCATGTACTACTAAGCCAACATCGTTTAAAGCCATTCACTTAAATGTACGCTCTGTAAAAAACAAGACCATGTGTTTGGAGGAATTTTTCGGTGAATTTTCATTTACTTTTTCTTTGGTCATGCTCACTGAAACTTGGAGCACCAATGATTCTGACACCTTTACGATGACTCACTATAAAACTTATTCTCTGAACCGCTCCAGCCAGCGAGGAGGTGGAGTTGCTCTGCTGGTGTCTAACAATATAGAATGCGATAAGCTGGACTCGTACTCTCTGATTACTGATGATTTTGAAATCATATCAGTCTGTACTGGTCAGTTCGTGTTTTCGGTGTGCTATCGTCCCCCTAAGGGAAATGCGCTCAAGTTTTTCCAGTTTTACGATAATTTCCTTTCATTTATAACGGACAGTAAATACACATTAATAGCTGGTGGGGATTTTAATATTGATTTGTTGAAGGATAATTATTTTGCTATGAATTTTAACACAACTCTGGCTTCGAACGGATTCGTTAACCTTATACAAATTCCAACAAGGGTTACACCAGAGGGTGCGTCTCTTCTTGATCTGCTTATTACGAACTCATCTCAACCAATAGCTGCAACAGGTGTAATAACATGCGCAATCAGCGACCACCTTCCGGTGTTCTTAAGTATAAATAAGATTCCAGCGGTAAAGTACTGGCAAGAAAAAGCTGCATATCAGCGTATAACAAACCAAACCCTGAGTTTATTTTACAACTCAATAACACAAGTTCAGTGGGATGGCACCGGCCTTTCAAATGATGCAAATGAGGCCTACGATAAGTTTCTCTACGTATTCAAGCAGCTTTATCATTCCTGCTTCCCACTAAAAGTGCGCGGATTAAAACGCAAAACGCGCAAACCTTGGGTAACTATTGAATTACGCGAAGAAATTAAAACGAAAGATAAGCTGTTCAAAGTATTCTTAAATACGCGTTCAGCTGATGACCTCAAGGTATTTAAGAAATACAGGAATAGGCTAACAAAAAAATTGCGTAAGGCACGAGCGGAATACTACTCTACTTTACTTGAAGTTAAAAACGGTCGCCATGATTTGCTGTGGTCAAGATTAAATCTCTTACTTAGACGGGAGCAACCACAGGCTTCCCTACGTATGTTAAAGCTAAATGATAAAGATATATCTGGAGTAGAACTGGCGGAAGTTTTCAACAACTTTTTTACAACTCTCGCCCATAACAGTCCGTCCGATGATTCTAATAAATACATTAATTCTTTTAATAATGATACAATATTCCTGAGCCCTGTTACAACAGAAGAAGTTATAGCAGTGTTACAAAACCTTAAAAACAGTCATAGCTGTGACATAGATGGCATTCAAGTGAGACCTGTGAAACATGTTGCCGCCGTCATTGCGCCTACTCTTGCAGACATATTTAACCTATGTTTAGATACCGGTACATTTCCTAAACAAATGCAAGTTGCTAAAGTAACGGTTCTATATAAGAAAGGAGATCGCAATGATTTAGGTAATTATAGACCAGTATCCATACTTCCAATATTTTCGAAAGTTTTTGAGAAAGTGTTATATACTAGGTTGTATGATTTTATTAATAAACATAGCCTACTATCACCAAATCAATTTGGGTTTTGTAAAAATAAATCTGCTGAACTAGCACTACTCGAACAAAAGGAATATATATTAACACAGTTTGAAAAGAAAGCCTTCGTTATTGGTATCTTCGTAGATTTCTCGAAGGCGTTTGATCTTGTCAATCACACTATACTCCTGCAAAACTTAGAATGTTATGGTATTCGTGGACAGGCGCAGTTGCTCCTGAAATCATATCTATCGCATAGAAAACAGGCTGTTTGCATTGACAACATAAAATCTGAACTAAAGTCTGTTACCTGTGGCGTTCCACAGGGCAGTATATTAGGACCATTGCTTTTTAATATGTATCTTAACGACATTTGCAATATCAACACCACTGCTAAATTTATCATCTATGCTGATGATACTAGCATCTTTTTTACTGGAAATAATCTTGATATCCTTGTTCGGGATTGCAATGATACCATGAGTGAGCTACAAAAATGGTCAGAATCCAAGTGCATGCGTATCAATGAGAAGAAAACACAAGCTGTCGTATTCCGCCCTAAAAATAAACCAGTTCCTTTTTCCTTCGGCATTAAACTGAACTCACGATGTATAGATGTGGTTGAACAATTTAAGTGCCTCGGAGTGGTTTTTTCCTCCTCTATGTCTTGGGAACAGCATGTGGATCACATTTCAACGAAACTGGCTCAAATAACTGGGATCGTAGGCAGGCTCAAATACGTTCTCCCAAAACCAATAAAACTACTATTGTACAATTCCCTTTTTTACTCTTATTTAAACTATTGCCACTTAGTCTGGGGCACGACTACTCCTGGCTGTCTTCAGCGTATCTACATTCTGCAAAAGAGATTCCTTCGTCATGTTCATAATGTACCTTGGCACTCGCCCAGTGCAGATCTCTTTTTGCAAAGTAATGTAATAAAGATCGAGAACTTGTACAAATTCCGTTTGAGTGTCAGGTTTCAACTCGAAACTCTAAAAAATATAAACCATCTACGATACCTTGCCGATTTGCATGCACGAAAAATGACATTTATGACAAGGCATGGAGAGTCTTGGGTTGTGCCGACACCCAGAATAAACTTAGGTCGACAACGCCTGCAATTTACTCTTCCTTCCCTTCTAAATTCATATTTACATAGTGGTTTTGATCTCTTCAGTTCGTCAAAGAATACTTTGCGTGCCATGTACGTTAATATGTAAGCTTAGTTTTTCTTTTTTTTTTTATACTCTATTTTATAATATCTTTTAGAGTCTCTTTTGTATTTGTCGATTATTGTTTATTTGCCAT
This sequence comes from Rhipicephalus microplus, assembly GCF_043290135.1. Classification (NCBI taxonomy): domain Eukaryota; kingdom Metazoa; phylum Arthropoda; class Arachnida; order Ixodida; family Ixodidae; genus Rhipicephalus; species Rhipicephalus microplus. The sequence continues at coordinate 58,096,367 of NC_134702.1, forward strand.
TACACTATGTTAATACTGTTGTTTAATGAACATTGCTGTGAAGCTGCTGCTAAGCAAAAGGGTGTCGCGGCTTTGTCAAGCTGTCTCTGACAGCTTTTTCTGCGCCTCCACTGTCTGTACCCCTACAAGGCAGAAATAAAGAATTTGAATAAAGAATTTGAACTTTTCGTTTTCTTACTGAAATATCAAAATAGACGCTGCTAATACGGTGTAGGGTTAGGCGACGGTGGAATAACCCATGGACAAACGTGGCCTAAAAGTGGTAACAATATTTTATTTGAAGAATGTATATATATAGACGCAAATAAAATCTAGTTTTGCGCATACGTTTGTCTGTTCATGTCTCCTCGCCTCGTGATTCTTTGTATAAACAGTCAAATGTACCAAGAAGCTGTACGGTCAACGCTTTAGCAAAATACTGTCACCGTCTTTAACAGCCGCTCTTTGTTTTTTCGGGGAACGAAGCTCCTTAAGGCGTCACCCGATCGTCCTCTGTAGTAACCACCTCTCTCGGGTATGTGCTACAGGGGAGTTCAGTTCTTGGAATGTCCGCCAGATAGCGGTACTTGTATATAATCAGTATATGATAAAAAGATGCTAGATGATTTGATTGATATGTGGGGTTTAACGTCACAAAACCACCATATGATTATGAGAGACGCCGTAGTGGAGGACTCCGGAAATTTTGACCACCTGGGGTTCTTTAACGTGCACCCAAATCTGAGCACACGGGCCTACAACATTTCCGCCTCCATCGGAAATGCAGCCGCCGCAGCCGGGATTCGAACCCGCGACCTGCGGGTCAGCAGCCGAGTACCTTAGCCACTAGACCACCACGGCGGGGCAAAAAAAGATGCGAGATGGTGGTACTTGGAGTGTTCACTAGACGGACGGACATACAGACAGACGCACGGACGGACAGATCAACCCACGGACGAACGCTTCGCCCCACTCATCATGATTCAATCCGTGGATATGCGGTATTTTTTTTTTGTTTTGTTTTTTCGGATGCACCGTACGCAGGACAAGACGCGCCTTATGATGCGGTTCCAAGTAAAGGCGAACTTGATGTGAGGATGTCCTGGCGCCAAGTGACGTGAACGTACAGACTCGATTCTGGCTACACATTGAACGAGGTGCTCCCTTCTTGGCGCCACCTCGCAAGGACGTGCGTATAGTCTCACGGCTCACGAGAGATACTGTGACTCACATGTCTTAATGCGAGCCGGAAGTATATGTACCGAGAAGACAGTCCTCTTCAATCGCTGGAAGTGTTGCGAAGAATATAAGGCCCGTCTTTGCCACAGGCACTCCCATCCGGTGATAGGAAGTGTTTTTCGCAAACTCTTCCTTGAAATAAGCTCTCATCATGAGAATGCCCTTTAAGTGCATGCGACTTGGAACGTTGTCCAACACGACCGACGACGCGCTGAAGGTTTTGTGTACGCATGTGTCATGTAATATAGGGACGCGTGTTTTGTACGTTTCCTCGAGAACTGCTGTATGCTTATTGACTAAGCGGCGTAGGTGAAGCTACGGACGCATTAAGCAATAAAAGCGTTGCTCAACCCGAGGGGTCTATAGCGTACACGAAGCGATTCTCGGTCCAAATTTTCCATAACACATGCTTGCGTTAGTCAAAACTTGTTCAATGCACCATTAAGGGTAACCTGAATCACCTAACAATGTTTTCGCTACGGGTGTATAAGGAAGACCTCTATAAATTTCCCCTTCATGTTTTCTGGAGACTACCGCTACTTGTTGTTTTTTTTCGTGACAGATCAACGGGTGAAGAGCACTCGTAGATATATAATGAAAACAAGAAACTAATCGAGCATGCAACGATCATAAAAATGAGTGTTCCTACCGTTTGAAGCTTCCGCAGATTTACAGGTCATTGACAGGTAATCGCGATATCTACAGATCGTTTCCAGTCATAAGCATACAAGCATGAGTGCATCCGCACTCCTTGCGCATTCTTGCATTCACAGCGACAGGAACTAACGTCTCATAAGAAGACTGTGTGAGCGATATCTGTGTTTCACCAGCCACTCTGAATGACCCTGATTGAAACGCTCTGCGTAAGTATGCATGTGTATATATATATATATATATTTTTCTTTTTTATTACTATGAGTAGCTTTTCCTTTTTATTATGTATATAAGGATGCACTTACAAGCTATATACATGATGCCCACGACATGGCCCTAACCTGATTGCACAATCTCATTGGCAAGTTTCCGTCCGAAGTGGCAAAATGGCTCGTAACACACACTTCCGCGAGGCGCTTACGACGTAACATTGTCTCACATCTCTGCAGCGCGTATGCGTACCATTGTTTAACGCCGCGCAATAATCGTACCAATATCACGTTGCTTCCGGCTTGTTATAGCCACCCCCACATGGAGCGCATCATGCAATAAACTACAAAGAAAGACGATAAAGTCAGCGGGATTCAGTGAAATGGACATTGAGACAACAGCCTGTAAGTGCATCCTCACTCAGAGATAGATCACGTCCCCCTCCCTACGTTTGCTAAAATCATGGAGAACCGTTTGAGATTCTCGCTAGATCAACTCCGTATAACGCGCGCCATTGACTTCTGACAGCGGTTGCGTTAGGGAACGTTTAAGAAGGAAAACAGATAGGACAGAGCGCACTCCTGCGCACTAAGAAAGTGTATTTCTTTCAAAAATCTTTCAAAAAGGCTGTTTTCATTTTTGTCTTTAAATGACCTTTGCCCCTTGCTATTTTTTCAATACTCCTAGCAACGCACAGATCTTCAAAGTACTTAATTCAACAATAGTTGTGTAAACAGAATGAAGCTTCTTTCTCTTTCTCTTTCGCGCGCGTGTCTGTGTGTGTGTTTGTGTGTGTGTGTGTGTGTGTCTGCGGTAACGCTATCAAAAACCTTTATGATTATGTGCATACCTACATAAGTTCTGAGTGAATATTAAGACAATGACTTTATTTTTTTCGTGTACACCACACATCCGAAAAATTGCGTTTGTATATTGTGCTTATATGCGTTTCAGACGTATATACATAAAATGTCAGTAGGCGTTCTTTTTGCTTGCTTCTTACCAGAATAAACACACGCTTTTTGCAGAGCATAACACACGGGAATTCGTGCGCACACCAACAAAGCCACCCCTCCCCCTTCTCCCGACACGCCCACACAGACACCCAAGTCATTCTTTAACAAACACTTTCTTCACTTTTCTAGTTTTTCTTATTTCTCTCTGTGTACAGAAAAAGGAATATACAAACATCGCCTTGAAATGATCCGTGCATGGTTTTGTTAGTGGGTAACGTTTACGGGGCTCTTTCAGGTTGTAGTTTTTATTTAATTATTTATTTCTGCAAGGAACGAAACACGTAAAGAGTACGGAGCAAACAGATGTAAGTTTGTTTATATATATATATATATATATATATATATATATATATATATATATATATATATATATATATATATATATATATATATATATATATATATATATATATTCTTTTATTTTATTTATTCTTCTTCTTTCTCTTATTCACACGGCAATATGTGAAGTTATCAGCGGTATTTCGGATCACAGGGCAGTTTTGCTAACTTTTTTAGATATGTGTGTTGATCGCTGCTGTACAAAAACTTCCTTTCCGAATTTTTCCCGAGCTGACGATGAATCCATTCTGGATATCCTTGATTTTCATTACGATGATTTTAAACACTCGGGTAGCAGTGTGAATGATCTGTGGCTTACTTTTAAAGATATTGTCTTTGAATGCGTGGAGCGTTTCATACCGAAAATCGTTAAAAAAACTGAATGTCGGAACCCCTGGATTACAAGAGAAACGCTACATTTACAGCGAAAACTTAAACGAATAAAAAGCAAAAGAGCGAAATCTCATGATAAAGCTGCTTATACACCGCTGATAGCTAACCTGTCGGGCGAACTAAAACTGCAAATTGCGCGCGACAAAGACAGATACCATGAATTATCGCTTCCAACTTTTATCAAAACATCACCCGAGAAATTTTGGAGGCTGATCACGCCAACATCTCGCTCGATTGACTCATTCACGATAAGCGGCCAAAGAACATGCAATGAAGAAATAGTTTGTTCCGCCTTCAACAACCACTTCAAGTCTGTTTTTACTTGTGATAACGGCATCCTTCCTGATTTTTCATTATTGCTCCCACCTATTCCAGACTTAGTCATTTCCGAGAATGGCATTTTAAACTTACTGCTGAATCTGGATGTCAAAAAATCAACCGGGCCAGATGGCATTCCAAATGCCTTCTTGAAGCGCTACGCAGAATGGTGTTCTCGATATTTGTTTATTTTGTATACCCATTCGTTGAATGAGGGCCAACTACCAGATGACTGGAAGATCGCCAAAATTAAGCCTTTACACAAAGCGGGAAACAAGTCATCTATTCCGAATTACCGACCGATTTCCCTTATATCAACATCATGTAAAATTCTAGAACACATTATTCATAAACATATAATTACCTTCCTTAATTCTCATAAAGTATTAACAAATGTTCAACATGGGTTCAGGCGGGGCTTTTCAACGAATACTCAATTAGTGGAAATTACGCATGACTTTGCTCAAGCAATTAACGAAGGGAAGCAGACGGATGCCATATTTATGGATTTTCAAAAAGCCTTCGATAAAGTTTCGCATGCTAATTTACTTCACAAATTAACTTGTATTCTACAAAACAAAAAGATCCTTGACTGGATAACAGCATACCTAACAAACAGGCGTCAATTTGTTACGGTAAAAAATACATCTTCTAAACACGCTCCTGTAAACTCAGGCGTTCCTCAAGGATCCGTCCTTGGGCCTCTTTTTTTTCTGTTATATATAAATGATATCGTCACTGACCCTTCTGTTCACATTAGGTTGTACGCCGATGACTGTGTCTTATATGAAAAGATCACGTCAGTTGACGATCAAATTAAACTAAATCGGTACTTTCTAAAAGTAATTTCGTGGTGTGACAAATGGCAGATGCCTGTTATTTTGCTAAAACAGTTTTTATGAGAATTACCCTTAAAAAAACCCTCTTTTGTTCCAGTACTCCACCAACAATACAATTCTGTCAGAAGTAACTCAATACAAGTACCTTGGTCTCTGGATTACAAAAAATCTATCCTGGTCAAAGCACATAGATTTTGTAGTAGCTAAATTTCTCCGTAAACTTTTTTTCCTAAGGCTTTCTTTAAGATCAACCACACCAAGTATTCGTCTCCTCGCTTACAATGCCATTATCCGTCCTATACTGGAGTATGCTGTGGTCATATGAGACCCGTTCACTCAGACTGATATCCAAAAACTTGAAAGGGTGCAAAAAAGGTTGTTAGGTTCATTTATAACTCGTACGTTCCTACTTCGATTACAAAACTTCTCTTGAAAAGCAAATTTCCAAACATTCCGGACCAAAATCGAATATTGCGCTTAAAATTTCTTTTCCAGTTAATAAAAAGTCACTATGCAGTTGACACATCACATATCGTTCACTTTTCATTGGGTTACGGAACAAGACAGAGACACAATCTTACTATCTCTCCATTGATGCAACGGACAAATTGTTTCAAATATTCTTTTTTTCCGAGGACTATCGTGGATTGGAACAATCTACATAACGATGTTGTTACCCTAAATACATTGTCTGCGTTTGAAGAGTCACTGAAGAAATGATTGTTATCTATGTTTGTACCTTGCTTTTTGTTGATTCTCTTGTCTCGAAGAATCACTGCAGCTATCAGTTACATAAGTTTGTATTACATTTGTTTTTGATTGTTTGTTTGCCTGTTTCCACTGATGTTTATGTTTATGTTTTGTACCACCCCTGCTATGATCTTGTAAAAGATCGCAGTACCAATAAATAAATAAATAAAAAATTAACGAGGGTCTCGTACTGGCAGACTTGGTGCCTCAGGTTGTATACGAGGAACTAATGGTCAGCTGCCTGCTCGTAATAAGTTCACGTGCTTCGTGACGCCCCACAGGCTCGTAAAAGAGGGTGCCCCACACTGGCCGCCACGGCTACAGATGGCGCTGACTGACACTCCCACATTTAAATTCACATATATACCCCATAAAGTGGCTGGGAGGATAGCCGCCGTGGTAGCTCAGTGGCAGAGCATCGAACGCGTTATTCGAAGGTCACATGTTCGGTCCCTGCCCACAGCAAGTTATATTTTCTCCCATTTTTCTTTCTTCACATTTACTTTACAATTCGGTCTAATAACCTTGCCTATAATTTCCTTGGCATTATTGGCTGTTATATTTCATTATTATGTGTCAAAACACAGAAAAACGAGCCCTTAAGTATACGCTTTTTTTCCCTATATGTACGTAGTGTGTGTGTGTGTGTGTGTGTGTGTGTGTGTGTGTGTGTGTGTGTGTGTGTGTGTGTGTGTGTGTGTGTGTGTGTGTGCGTGTGCGTGTGCGTGTGTGTGTGTGTGTGTGTGTGTGTGTGTAAATAAGGCAATGCAAATAAGGCAATGCAGTATGCAATAAGGCAATGCAGTAGTTTAGGCAAGATGCAAATAAGGCAATGCAGTAGTTTAGGGGACGATGGAAGCTTGACGAGATGAAGGCCCCTTGAACAACGGGCAACGTTTCGACAAGTGGCTTTTTTTCTTCAAAGCAACACTCGAAGAAGACAACGGCACATGCCCAACCCTCCAGTCGTGTTCAAGGGTTTTGCACCTGTGTAGGAGAGGGTACCACAAGCGACGTTCGCTGCTCATGTCGCCTTATGAAGCACTCTCCCAAACTTTGATGGAATTTTTCTCCGCACGCAGTGCAAACACAAGCCGCCTCAAAAAACAAGACCACCAAGCACATTGACACCGAATACAGAACAATGACAAAAAACAACAACATAAATACGTAAACCTAAAACCAAGGTGAAATCCGAGCTCAACTACATACACATGTTTTCGCCTTGATGAAGACAAGTTAACTTGGCATTCCCAGTTCGACTAGTGCTCATCAAGTAATCATAAAATAAGGCGGAAATGATGGACAAAAGGCAGTGATGCCATGTTCTTAACTCATTGTCCTTATTACTGTAACAGTCATGTGATAAAGTTCACCCGCTGACGTAGAAATGATGGAGTTGCACGTACTGCTTGCTCCCACCCATATAATCGCTCGTAGCTCTCTCTCTCTCTCTCTTTCTCGTATACATTTCATATGCAAAAGCACGTGACGTGCGCCCTATAGCTTGAGTATTCGGAAACGAGTGGTCACGAGCAAAGCAAAAAAAAAAAAGACGTTTTGTGCAGAATATTTTTTTTAATATTTGGTGGAACATGGGAAGGTAGACTACGTTAGAGTCGGTTATCCCAACATCATAACAGTAGTGTACAACACAAACACGCAAAAAGCAAAATTAAGAATAAAGTAAGAAGAACTAATCAAAGGCAATATGTGCAACAATATATACACTATAGCGCATATAATGCACGAATAAACACAGTATGTATGGTCATAGTCCAGTTAATATATCGAGATAGCATTGGGGATAGAGTCCGTACAGATAGCGGCAAGGTATGACATGAACTAAAGACAGTTCATTAGGTTTGTGTTCATTGAAAAATCACCGAGGGCACTCGCTGCGCGCCTTTGATTATCCCAAGGCGGCCACGGTCTAAGTATTTTTGTAATGGTCGACTGTCAAGTCGGTTTAAGCGATCCCTCAATACAGCGCGTTGTTGATCGTATTGCGGACATTGTAGAAGAATATGCTCCTCTGACGCATCGACACGATCGCAGTGGTTGCTGTGCGGGGACGTTCTTATTATTTTTTTTTTTGCGGCATCAAAAGCGAGTTGTGTATGAAACACCTAATCGTAGACGGTGCAATAGCGTGTCGAATGGTCTATCGATCTTTTGATTAACTTTCTACATGAAGACACATAATGTTTATATATATACGTAATCATCAAAACTGAACATGTGCCCAACCCACTTCGGTATACGTATGTAACGTATACAACTCGGTGATCTGTCGCACTCGACGTCCTGACAGGGTGACACCCGAGAGTGTAGCAGTAGCTCTACCGGACGGGGACACACAACAAAAGTATGAGGTGGCTAACCGCGCATTTGTAAAGCGTAAGATCGAACCAACTGAATAACATAACGACCGAAAACGCACAGGCGGTGATGTTGACGTGCGGGCACGTGTATACGACGTTGCGCCACATTTCCCCGCCATCACTAGTGGCCCGAAGAACCCTTATTTCTAACAAACAACATAGTTGAAAGGTGTCCTCACATGTCTCAGCCGGAGAGACCAACGACCGGTAAACTTAACGGCAGTGGAAATTCCCAGCCTCGAATGACAGGTGTGTGCTTAACGCTGCGCTGATGGCACAGCAGAGCTCGCGTGTTGACGCTTCCACTTATACTAGACGACAAGTGCAAGGTTGTGTATTCGCGAATGGCGAGGTTGTGGCTGAGAGAGACTGAGATGGCTTAACTGTGTTATCGTTCATTTTGCTTAACTGACAAAAGAGTTGGTGTGCCTAGAGCATACTGGAGAGGCGTACACATCTGGGTGAGTTGGTACGGTCCCATTTTGATGATTTGGCAGCGCAACAATGAAAAAGACGAGAAAGAAAAACATACATGGAGATGCGCTTGTCAGAGCATTGTTGCGTTGTGTCACCAATACACCAAAATGTGCCTAAAACATCTTCCGTTGTTCTTTTACTGCAGCTGATCTGGCACAAACAGTGCTTTAGTGTGAGTGGTGTTTTGGTATGGGGGACTCTCTTTGTTGAAACATAGCTGACGCCACTACAGTCAATCCACGCTTTTTACCACAAAGGGACGAGAAAACTTTGCGCGGACTCGCCTTGCCGGCGCCCTGCCTATGCTTGGTGGCCAGGCGTCCCTTGAGCACGTCCAGAAACGAAGACATGGCCCCGCCACCGCTGCCGTGTTACTGACGGCGAACACCGTTCCGGGAGAACACGGGTACCACACAACCACAACCACCACCAGCGTGTAGGCTTCGACGTTCGCTCGGTTTCGCTCCGCGGAGCACGCAGTCTACAGAGTGGTGCCGAGACTCGACCCAGGAGGGCCCGGACCGCTCGGGGCACCGAAATAGCGGACCTCGGCCAGCGCTGTCTGCACCACAGAGGTCTCACTTTCCTCCCACCCCTCACCTTCGTCGAAGAGGAGGAGCGAGGCTCTGATTTTGCGAAACTTTCTAGCAACAGCGGCAGCAGACGCGCCGCTTGCCCCTTCCGCGTGACACGCCTGCGGTGCAGAGGCAACAAGAAGACAAAGTAAAAAGGTTGCGCGCGTGCACACTCACAGGGAGCTTGCGCCGCCTCATCTTGGCCCACATGCTGGAGCCACGTGGCACCCCGATGGGGTTGCTTGCTCTTTGCCATTAACCTCCTTTCCGCTCACCCTATCGTGACGGCGCCTACGTATTGCGCGAAGCGAGAGCGCTGCGAAAACCACGTAGTTGATTGCATGTGAACTGCAAGAGCACATGTGTCGACCACTTTCACATAGTCTAAATCCTGTTGTGGATAGCATTGTCATTAGTCCATTAACGACCACAGTCGGAGACAGCTGAAGTGTACCACTGTACTAGCTCAAAACACGGTCTATCCAAATTGATGTTAGTGCGTACCTACACTTTCAGACTGTAAAATGAATCCCGGATTTATGGATATATTGATTTATTGATTGATTGATCGAAGCATGTACAGACAGACAGATGGACAGACGCATGACGAACTCACGTACTGACGAACAGAAGCACGGACGGACGGGCAGAAGCACGGACGGACGGACAGAAGCACGAATGGACGGATTGGCGAACGGACGGATGCACGGATGGTTCGACGCACGGACGGACAAACGGACGCGTCGCCCCACTCATCATCATTCACTCCGTGGATATGCTGTGATTGTTTGTTTATGACCTCTGTTACGACCGGCCCTAGGGAACCAAGCAAGAGGAGTTGCGGGGAGAACCGGAGTCTCAACACCTCCCGTTTACGTATGCTTGGGCGTCCTGAACATACAAGGGAAAGAAGTCTGGAAGTGGCTGCGCAGAATTGTCACCGCTCGTCTTTGTGTATCTATATAGCTGTGGCCTCCTAGTGAGCTGATGAGTAACACTCGTCGTGGCTTTCCGGCGGAAACAGGCGCCCGGCCGTCGAACCACGACGCTTCCAGTAAAAAAAAGTTGAAACGTCACAGCGGTTAGCCCTTATGCAAGCGGTAGCAAACTATTTCTAAATACCCCGCAGAAGTAGCGGACAACAGCGCGTTTTCCCAACATTTCGTTTGTTTTCTCTGCCGGTGCTCTATTGCTCTTCAAGGATACGGCCGGTCTTACCCGACTGAAGGAGTCATTGTTCCCGTAAGGTTTAAGCACGAGGTGTCAACGTCCCGTTTGGCGCACAGTGAAAAGGGCACACACATCATCGGTCTCTGTTGACTCATTGTTATTGCTATATGTAAAGCGCGTTTAGAGGCGCACGTTAAGTTAATTGATCCGCTCTTCTCACGAAGTTTGTCTTCGTAAAGTGCAAAAGAGCAGCAGATGCCTGTTCCGTGGAGAGGGAGAGTTTAGTGCATCTGAGGCAATGCGTGACGAAACCTTTGTTACTATACTGCGGTCGTAAAAAATAAATACTTCAAAAGTGCCATGTTTCTGGAGTCGTGTTTTTTTTTACTTTGCTTGAACACTGTGACACAAATGTTGCAAAAAGTGAGGGAAAGGAAAAATGCATAGAAAGAAAAGAAACGAAACTAAGAGGCTAGCCATAAGTGGTTACTAATGGCTATTGTGCAGGTGGAAACGAGTTGCGGGAAGAGAGAGAAAGGGAGACGGACACGAACAAGGTACGCACGTACGCTGACAACGCTCGCTGTTCTACGTTTCTGGGGAGGTTTATGGCTGAGTATACAGAGAGAGATTCATGAGAAGTGACCAGGGGGAATGAGTAAATACGTAGATGTAAGTGAAGGAAAGGTAAAGCTTGAGCCGATGCGCGCAAGTGTACACATAGGCGAGCACAGTGCTCTTCATTGGGGCGGCCATCAGTTTTGTCGAGTATGACTGGGGAGGGGGGGGCGCCTCACAGATGACCCTTAATCATTTGTGAGGCGGTGCCCCCCGCCTTATCGCTATAGGTGTATGTTCCGCCTTACCGCCTATGTGAGTGTACGATGAACATACGATTATGGGTGGGGTCACCACACACCCCTATACGAAGCGAGTTGGCCAAGCAAGACTTGCACAAACACAACACAGTGTGCGCGTGTGTTTGTCCCTGAGAAAGAGTAAGCAGTGATGCCTTCACAGTAGTTTATTCGCAGTTAACATGGTATAAAAACCCGATGAGCAACACGAGTAGTGCGATTAGCGACAAGAAGTACGCAGAGAAGATGGAGGAAGTGAAGTTCGAGAAGGCATCTTAGGCAGGCTCTCCAAGATAGTTGGGAGAAGAGTGATTGAATCAGGAAAAGATGTTACAGCTTGTCAAGCTTGCGTGCATCTATAGTAGCAGCTTGGAACAACCAATGCGTGCTCCAAGCCCACCACGTAGCCGGTGCCACCGGCAATGCTGTCGTGGCGTCGCGCCAATTATTCAAAAGCAGCGGAGGGACCAGCGAGTTTCCCACAATACTTACTGGAGGGACACTCTGGTGCTGCCATCATTCAGCCATCATGAAAATTATGCGTAGTGCACGGAGATTAGCCTAATCTTCATGCTTGCTGCTTCGAATGCACTTGTGGCGTTGTTGTTTGCTGCGCTTTGGCGTTTGTTTCGTAATTAAGAATGAATCGTTGGGAAATTCGTGAGCCGATTTTGAATTGGTGGGCCAAAAAAAGTTGTGGTGTTGAAGTGCAACTGCTGAACGCTTGCTGAACTTCGTCTTGCGACGAAGGAGATGCATCCACACGGAGTCAGATGGAGTCGCAACAACGAAGTCTAGACAAATTCATGTACTACCCATCATTCCCGTGGTGGCTGAAGCAACATGCGTTGTAGCTCCCCTATAGACACTTTAGGGCCACAGTTATATATAGTTACTTATAGTCTGCCGCGCAGATGTAGCAGTCATGGTTGCTCGGCTTCTGACACAAAGGTCACGTGTTCGAATCCGACCGCGGTTAGTCACACTTTGACCAAGGCGAAATGGTAGAGGCCCGTGCACTGTGTGACGTCAATGCACATAAAAAAAGCGCCAGATGGTCGAAATTTCCGGAACCCTCCACTACGGCGCCCCTCGTAATAATCATGTTTTGGGACGTAAGATACTGGGTATTATTATTGTATTTATAGGAAACGCTATGAGAGAATCGTGCGGACTAAATGAACGCGTTTTGGTTCTCAAATCGCCGCCATGCGTCATTGCAAGTACGCCATAGAGCCCACATTAACAAAAAAATGATAATAACAAGAAATAAAAAATACAAGACAACAGTGGGGAGGAGCTTCGTAGGAAGTTCGGAGCTGTTTAATCGTGCGGAAAAAATTAGGAGATGATAACCAGCCGTGGTGTCAAAAACTGGACGAGGTGGTTGTGACAATCTATTCTGCGTCAAGACACTGCAAGTACGAGGAAGGGACGTGAGACGAGCGCAGTCTAGCACCTGAAAATTTGTTGTCAGGAGAACATGATGTAGCGTGAACACACGTGGTTAGAATTGCAAGCTGGTCGTTAAATAACCACTTTTTTAAGTTAATGCGGCATCACAGACAGTCTTGCCAAAACGCACATCGCCCGACTTGTGAATAAATAAAGCTTCATCAATTTCGCGCGAGCTTTTATCCCAAAGCCTTGACAGCGCTTTCATTTTATTTAGGAGTGTGTGACATTTAACTGTTGTCCAGATATAACTGCCCAAAACCACGATATGACGAGAAGCTGGCGCAGGGCCGTGCAGGAGGGGTTGAGAAGAAAGTGCATTGGGCAAGAAAGACGCAAGACGCTGAACCACCTGGCACAACACACTATATCTTGCTGATTATGATAGACGCTGTAGTAGAGGGCTCCACAATATTCCTCTATACCTGGTGTTTTTTAACATTCGCATAAGTGCTACTTTTTAAATTTTTTTCAGAATGAACGTACAGATCATATTATGGCAACATTTTCAGCGAGGCTCTCTGGTCTATTAGGTTGGTTAACGTTCGTAACCTTCACGTTTGACGTTCATACCGTAAGCGTAAACGCGCTGACGTTCACGCTTACCGTCTCGTGAATTTGTCTCTAAAAACCTATAAAACTTCATGATAAAAAACGAAAAACGTCGTTCAGTGGTCTATATATGACGAATTGAGTCATCGCTAACACCGGCAAGCAGCATGGTAGACGGCGAAAGTACAACTTCCGGCTTCTTTACGATGCAAGGTCGAGGAAACGAGCCCCGAAAGACGACGAAGGATCGGTGATTGCGAAACGTTACACGTGCAGACGCCAAACACACACTTAACGATGCGCACGCCTGGACTGTTCCTCGGCGTAATTCTCAGGTTGACCGAACACATGAATATTATACAGTACGGACAGCGTGACTCATTCTACACGGGGAAGGATTTAGGGGAGAAAAACCGGCCCTTTGTAGCTGTAGCAATGAGTACAACACGCGCGTTTCTGGAGAAAGAGGAAAGGCAAGGGGAGGGTGTTGGAGTTGGCCTACCCATCGCACCGCATGCCTCTTCTTATTGAAGTTTTGTGTTGTGCCGATTTTTGTGCAGAGGAACTTGTAGTAGATGGTACTTCGTGGCTATAGCTACTCCCGTTTATTTCAATCTTGCTGCATATAATGATAAACAATTTGAGACAGACAGGGAGAAAAAAAAACAGTACGGCTTCGCCACATAGCTGTGGTGGCGAGTAGGCCCTCCTACGAGCAAGCCTGATACCTAAAGATGGCGTATACAGGGACTCTATAGCGCCCCACGCAGCGTGACACCTTGTGCCAAAGCGGCGGCAAAACCCGTGCCGCGAAGCTGTTATCACTTGTTGCCCGGATGTCTCGCTTTTTTTTTCTCTCTCTTGGGCGGCCCGGATAAAGGCGCTAGCTTTTGGCTCAGGGTCACCCGAACGTCGTCTACGCCAATAAAAGAGTTGCATGCCGAATGATGATAATAACAAGAAAATCTTCACTGACAATTTGTTCACGGTGCACTTTTCAGTGGCTGTTAAATGAAAGGAGGATGTAGAAGTCACCCTTAGTTTGGCGGGAGCGTTTCAGCCACATACTGTAGTTCCTTGCTGTGAATAACTTCACCCTGTGACATGTTCGGCAAGGCAAGTTTGCTACATAGAAGTCATTCATAGCGCCTGCGTCGTACATGCTATTCGTCTCCATGAGCACCTTATCTATGTAAAAGCTTACAGCTGGAGGGCCCCACGAACTCTCAAGTGAGTAAGTTTCTTCAGTAAGACACGATCCAAATAATTTTCTCATTATATAAGGGAGATAGCTCAAATATGCTGGATTTCTTCCAACTGCATGCCTCGAAACGTGTCGACATTTTTGTTTTCCCGAAGAGTAGCTTTATGGCAATTAGTAAAAAAATAACAGTCAATTCGATAGACTAAACGGGCAATTAACTGCAGCCTCCAGCGCAGCGCTTTCTAACGTCATACGACGATTGCGTACAGACTGCGCGATGGATTAATTTATATATGCATGACCAAGAGCGGTCGTTACACTTCACTGATCCCGGCTTCTTAAGCCGCTGAATACATTGTCCGTAACCGAAAATAGGTATTTCCGCGTACATTCTCGGTGCAAGCGAGTTTAATTGATTCCGCTCCAGCTTAGGTAGCAAGGGTTCGAGGTTTTCATGCTCGAACACGTCAAGCGTATAAAAAAAGAAAAAAAAATCGGTGCCCTTGCTGTAAGTGCAAAATGCGGGCTAGTTATGCTTGACGTGTGCGTGCTCCTAAATTTCTGTGTTTCTTTGTTTCTTTCTTTTTTTCTTTCTTTTTTATTCTTGATATCTCATCACGCATTGCTCCTTCCTAACTCTGCCCTTCCTCCTCGCCGGGAATGAGACATCCATCCACGTGCTTAGCAGCACAACAATTCAGTCGCTACGGGCAACAATGACCATCGTACATTCATATCTTGGCGACAACGAAACGTGGTAACGCAAAATGACAAATGATCTCGATAAAAGATCAGACTGCCATATCAAAAACGACCGATCGCCGACAAGTCCACGGTCGAGAGATTATCAAATACTAGAAAATAGCGCATACAAATACGCAAAATGACCAGTGCACCTTTAAGGGCCGTGATTTTATATATATTTGCCAACGCCTGATTCATTTCATACGGTGTTGTCAAAACCTTTAAAGTGATCGAGTGAATTTCGGGACTGCTAAGTGCTCTCCCATAGTTGAGTACGAAGTACTCGAAATCGCTAAACATTTTTGTTCTAAACAGACCCCGAGATAGAGTTAGCTTCGATCGAACTCCGCGAGCTAGTCGATAGACTCACTCCGTAGTTACCTGAACGCTGTAGCGAACATGACCTGTCCCACCACAGTCCTAACTGGCGGTTCATTACTGCCAGTTTCCTGGACGCCAAGCGCGCTACATTCATGTACCGCCTGGCCAGAGGGCGCCTGCCCATAAAGTTTAGGCCCCTCACGAATATCCCTACAAGAGGAACGTGCCCCTTGTGCGGCAGTAAGGAGGACCTGGTCCAAATCTTCTCTCAGTGTGCACTACCAGCCACCCTCCAACGAAGGATAGCTAGCTTGTTTGGTCACCCCGGTGTTCCTTTCGTCACCGTTCGGTTTTTGCAACCCCTGTCGGGACGAGTGGTTAAGCAGTACGCGCTTCTGCTCGTCGAGTCACGTGCTCCTACTAAGTGTTGGTGGCCTGGTGCTGTGCCGTTTTTGGTGGGAGACGACCCGGGCTTCACGAAGTACTTGCAAAAGTGCGGAAGGAGGTCTGGTTCATCCTCCACCGAGAGTGGCAGCGCCTAGGTGCAAAAAAGTTTTACGAAACGTGGCACCGTTCGGCAGCGATTTTCAGTGAGTCAGGAGGACAGATAGCCATCAATTTTTAATGATGGCATTCTTAAGACTTCCACGACTCGGCCTAGTGCGCCGGTCACCCCCGAGTTCAGTTTGTGTGGTCGTTCGCCTAGTTCTTGCATGCGCTACGGTGATCTTGTCGACTTGTCGGGTTTTACCCGCAAGGTCCGTGTTGGTCCATTTTGCAGGCTTGTCGACTCTGCTCGTCGAGGCGGAGGGTGTCTCCCTTCCTCATGAAGGGTTAAGGGCCGTTCCACGCACTTCCCACACAGCCGCAACGCACGTGCCGGGACCCCTACCGCACACAAATGGGGGACAAATAAGCCAATTGGCGACGCTGTGGAGGGTGAAAGAGCGTCACCAATTGGCTAATTTGTCCCCCGCTTGCGTGCGGTAGGGGCCCCGGCACGTGCGTTGCAGCTGTGCGGGAAGTGCGTGGAACGGCCCTAAGCCTGCTTTTAGCCGTGCTGGTTCACGAGGGTACGTCGGGTTTGCGTGCAGCGGCATTCGCTTCTGCACCAAACAGTAGTCCCGTAGTCCCCGACGGACGGATTGTGTCTCGCTGGGCCCTAGCGGTCAGGAGACGGGCCGTGAGCGCAGCGCGCCCCACGCGTTGCGTTAGTCCACCTTGCCAGGGTACGTCCGCTTTGTGTGTCATGACTCAATTACCGCACCAAAGGGTAGCCCCTATGTTGGGTCTCCCTGGCTTGTACGCCGGGAGGCAGGCCGCGTCTGTTTGGCGCCTGGCGCCGAGCGGCGGCCCCGTTGCCAGGGTATGGCCTTCTGCCCGAAACAAAAACTTCCCACTCACACGACCCCGGGGAAGAGGGGGACATGCCGGGACAGTCATGTGGATTTAGAAAAAGCTTATTTACACTGTGTACAAAAAAACAAAAGTTTCATAACATTCCAGTAATGGGCACGTGCACTTCGACAGATCTATGTACCACGACCAACATCACTACGTTGAAGGAAAGACATCATTGCTCTTATATACATGACAATGTTGGCATTCATGTACACAAGAATTCGTGCGACATCATGATAGAATGAACTGTATAACGATGCAATAGATACAATGAAATACAATTGCTTACAAACGAAATCATGAACAACTACTCAACAAGCGCTGCTTTGCACCACGTCGGTGGAACAATGAGTTTTACCCTTTTACGTTCAACATTGACGAAAGGGCCCGACCAATGCCGCAAAAATTTGTGCTCCCCGAGGAAGAAAAGTGTCAGAGAGGAACGCGAGGATCTCTCGTCTCATTCTCCCCAGTATTGGCCACAAAGCACGCCGGCGGCGATTGGCAGCTACGGCCTCACATCGGTTTCTCCAAAGGCTCAACAGCCCCGCAACTATTAAAAGAGTGGAGAAGCGGCCGCGCGGAAACCGGCCGTTGGACACGAAAGTTCGCACACCCTGTCCCCAAAAACCAGAGTGAACCGCACGCCAAAAAAGGCGGGAAACCACACATTCAAACGGCGCTTGTCGATTGGTCTAGACCATGACGCAGTTGGGGCAAGTGGAAGTGCGAACCATCTGCCACCGCTGCAACCGATCTCGCGTGGGGAGCAAGCCCCAGGCCAACCGCCAGTCAAAGTCTCTGAGATGCCCTGGCAACACTGCGGCAGTTATTGGTTTCCAAGCACGGTTCATTACAGATTGACGATGCTGGGGCACCAAGGGCCGTTGAAGAGCGGCTATTGTGTCAACCACTTTAGAATCGGTCACCTCTATCTCTGGGCACGTAGCTTCCAAACGTCGGTGAAATGCCAGAAGGGCTCAGTACAAACATGGTAATTCAGTTGATTGGGGACCTAGGTTAATTTGGCTGGCGGGTAGGAAGACGCGTAGTGATGGCCCCAGATAGTAGCGAGCCAGTGTCTGAGCGCGCGTACGATCGTTGCTCAGTATTCGCAGTAAAGTATTCGCACAAGGTAGAAGCCATGACGGAAACGTCGGGGAATGCAAAACCACCTCGATCACGTGGTTGAGCTAACGCCGGACGAGACAATAATTCTGTGCCACTAGACCAAAAAAAAAAAAAATGAACTGATGCAGCTTTGCACTTTTTTAGACACGTGGAGCGGAGGTTTTACAGAATGCAAAGGTACCAAAATTTTCCGAGGTAAACCTTTTGAGCTCAGTATCGGCGTTCCAAGAGGGGGAAGTCGAAGTGTCTAGCTTCTTTAACGTCACTTTGAAGAGTTCGCACAATGGATGACCAGATGCAGTCCTGTACACCAAATGCAGAAAAAGTAACGCCCAGTATTGTAATGCTAGGAGACCACTGTAAAGGCGACGTGATGCTGATACGACCATTGGGGTTGCCAATAAAGAAATACTGGCATTTAGAAAAGTTTAACCTTGCATCTGAGATAACGCCGAAATGATGGAAAGTAACAAGAGCATGCTGCAGCGACTGTTCATTATGAACATATAGAGTAATATCATCTGCATATGCAGTGACCTTTACTTGAGTGTTACCAGGTAGGGGTAAACCTCGAATCTGCGGGTCACGTTCAACGGCCTTTAAGAAGGGCTCTAATGCCAAGATGAACTGGGGAAAGAGTACACCCTTGATGAACCCCGCGCGTTACTTGAAATGGGTGACTCTCACGGGAATCTATGTAAAGGGTACTTTCTGAATTAGTGTAAATGACGTGAATTAGGTCAATGAACTTATCCGGGAATCCGAATGCGCGTAAAATACTTAGTGAGTAGCCATGTACTATGAAATCGAAATCCTTCTCCTGATCTAAGGAAACCAACAGTCCTTGTGCACATCGGCTAGTGGTGTACTGAATAATGTTTCATTCAGTACACCAGTAACGTATGGGTGTGTATTTCTCGACCCGGAATGGAACATACTTGTTGGGGGCAATTAATGTTGCAAGAGACGGTCTGATTCGGTGCACCAGAATGTTGGCCAAGAGCTTGTGATCTACATTAAGCAGGGTAATAGGGCGCCAATCTTCTGGTCGCGTGGACATTTGGTCTTTCTTGGGGACTAGTGTTATACGGCCTCTGTGGAAAGAGGTTGGAAGGGTAATATCACGGGAACACTTACGAATGACCAGTGACATAAATGGACCAATGATAGGCCAGAACTGCACATAAATCTCTGCAGGGAGTCCATCAGGCCCTGGGGCCAACGGGTTGATGAGTTATGGGTTGATGAGTTATGTGCGACTCTGAGACAAAGCGCCTTCGGCGCCGCGTTTACTTCATATATGACAAAGGCATCCTGTTGGGCTGTTAACCCTCTGAATAGCCCGGGACGGCTTTTAGCTATCTCATAGTAGAGTACCAAGTACTCTAAATCGTTAATCACTTTTTCTAAACACACATGTTTCTGTTTAGTGACGGCTTACTGCTCACCCATGGTTGAGTACCAAGTACTCGAAATCGTTAAACAATTTTTATAAACACATTCGCCGATATATGAGCAATGTCTTGAGAACTAAAAGTGCAACTGTCTTCTGTGTATGTATGCTTCTTTCAGAAATGAAATTCTCTCAAACACATTCGCCGATTGTTTTCATTTTGATTTGGGACGGCTCACTGCTTTCCCATAGTAGAATGCGAAGTGTTCTAAATCGCTAAACACTTTTTCAAGCACACTTGCCTGCTCATAACCAGGCTCAACACTTATCTGCAACCTTGTCGCGAGTATAACATCACACGAATCAAAAATTGTTCTCTAATTTGAGATGGAAACTATTACAAAAGAGGAGTAGCCGACGCCAGGGATTGATACAAACCTTTCCCTCCTTATATACTTTTCATGAAAAAAAAAGCAGTAACCGACGCATTGATTTATTTCAGATAGTATATAAACAACGACATGGTAACGAAAAAGATAAAATAGAGCCACCACGTTCGGTCGGTAGTCAAACACGCCACCGGACGACGGCTACTGCAACAGGTGTACGCTTGAGATGGGTAACTATAAATGCAAGGGTTGGTGATGCAGAAGTTTACGGGAGATGCAACCAGCAATACAGAACGAATACGCCTGTCAATTGGACACAACCACTATTATGCATCTTTGGAATGGGCAGCGCAAAAAAACGAGGACCCGAGAAGAAGTATATAGAACACCCAGTTCAACTTGTCAAAATTCTTGAACAAGACAGATTGTTATATTTCATTAATATTTTTTTACTTAAGAAAGTTACATTAGGCATGGATCGATGAAAAATAAGAGACATTGCAACCCGTAATAACGGGATATGTTGGCGGCAGCAATTGAGAAAAATAATGGAGTTTTCGACGACTGGTGAAGATATAGCATGTATGGTTTTCTATTCGCTTGCACGAGTACATTGACGTTGCGGCATTTGTTCAGACTTTTCTCGTGTTTAGGTTTCCATTGGGTCAACGTATAATACGATTTTGAAATAGCACACTCTCACACCTTGCCTCATTCCTGACCTAAACGAAAGCTTCTTATCTAACGAGATGCGGGGTAGTTGACCTTTCGCCCCAACGCTATCCTACTAAATGACCGGCCATCCACCGGCACGCCGACAGATAAGAGACAACAGCGAAAACTTGGAGCTTGATCGCCGGCTGTATACACTGATTGCAGCCGCTGTAACTTTGCGACTCTTTTGCTCGGTCTTCCGACACCGACATCCACCTCGAGTGACGGGGATGGCATTCCTACCCATTTGACGCCTTGTTTCTAATGCATCAGCATTGGGAGGTGCAAGTAAGAAAAAAAAAGTGCCACCATATTCACGAAGTAAATGATGATGAGTGGGCGAAGCTCCGGAGGTAAACCTGGTAAACCATGAATCTTCCATACATTTTGCCCACTCGATATTATTACAACCCTCCTCCTAGCGTACGTCGCCGCACTAAATCGAACGATTGCTTTCCACCAATGACACGTGCCATATGTGACATCATTCCTATTTTGTAACGTCTTGCATCTTTTCATCATCAGCTACAAGTACCGCCATCTAGTGAACACTGCAAGAACTGAATGAGAGGTGGCTACATACAGGGGACGCACAGCCCACGCTTTAAAAAGCTTCGCCCCTAAAAAAGAAAGAACATTACTTGAAGAGTACAAAAACTGGGCCAGGAAAGAGAAGACACATACGACGCTTTCTTGTGTCCTAACCTGCTGCTCTATAGCTCTGCTACTTTGTATTCAAAAACAGCGCCCTACGTTTCCCTTCCTTGGTCCTGTCTTTTGCGCTGTTATTTCCTTGCACAGAAGAAAGGAAGTTTGAAAGTTGGAAGAGTAAAAAAGAGAGAGTGGTGGTGGGGGGTGAGGGGGGCGTTACTAAAGTGGAAAACAAGATGTATGAGTTAGTGCGAAGCCGAGGGTTTGCGACCACTTGCCCGGCTTTATTCATCCGAATAACACAAGGTGGGTTGGCTAGTCTGAAATAGATCCTGGTGCGACGTAGTGTGATAGACCTCCGCAATATAATCGACACCTAGGAGTTGCTTAGCGCGCTCCTAAATCCAAAGGTCGTGGGCGTTTTTGCAATACGCTCCCATCAGAACGTGGCTGTAATGACTGTAAATCGAACCAATGTCCTCGAGCATAGAAATGTGACACCTTAATTGCTAAGCTATACCACGGCGGGTCGATGGCTATTGTTACTTGCCAAGGTAGTTTGATGTGATCTAATTAAGGGTAATTAGCAGTAACGCTAACGCATTTCTCTCGCATAGGAACACATTGCCTCCTATATATAAGCCACCGGACTGCATTTCACGCGTCACACCTCACAATGTAGAATCGATCGCGGCTCGCTCAACCCAGCTCAATCACACGTCCAGGTTCCGAGAACAGTTCCGCGTAGCACCCGGTGACAGTCGCTCTATACGTGGTGCGCCAATGCCCCATGCACGCGTGTATATGTTCGGTTCAGAAATAGCACTGAAGAGTGCAAGAGAGCACCTTAACTTCAAATATCTGCGAAGGCGTTTTCCTGTTTTCTTTTCAGTCACTGTGATTTACACGAAAACAAAGTTCGCGCAAAAGCTACTCGGACCGGAGACGAACATGACGCAATTTCGTAAAACAACGGAGCCGCAAGAGCCCTCCCAGCGACAATGAAAGAAAAAAAAGATACAAGTGACGAGGAACGAACTAAAAACGTATACAAGTTAAGATGACACATGTGCGCATGCGCGTGTGTGTTCGCGGTTACTTTCCAGCCCGGGAAATACCCTTCCGGCCTGTATGTGCCTTGCCGACCCACCATGCAGGTCGCAGGAAGGATCGACCTTGAGAAGCGTACAAGGTTGCGCTGTAACTAGGCGCCTCGCATCGGCTTCCTTTTGGCTTATACACGGTGCCGCAGCACCAGCTATACGTCGGAACACCGAGTCACACGTATTCGTCCCCCCGAATGGAAGTCAGCGATGGGGACTTTATTTGCACTCTGCGCACTAATGTGCAAGTGCCATGCTAATCAGCCTTGCATCATTCCACAACAATACGCTTCGATAAACCCTTCGTGAAGAACGTTCATTGATCCGATACGATGACGGTAATGATGAGTAAGGCCCGGTGATATTCGAGAGTGTACTGCGACGTTCACGTGGTGTGTTTTCGCGTAATAGCGCGATGTGCAGATCAGCTGCGTAGCCTGAAATTTTTTTCGAAGGCAGAGGTGGGTAGCTTCACCATATTTTATGTTTGTTCGTGCGTGCGTCCATATGTGTGCAAGCGAAAATGAAATATTTCGCTAGGAGATGGGGTATGAACACATGCTGTGGCGGTGCCCCTCGTTACGCAGTGGTGAAGCCATCACGCCGTCCAAATTGGAGGTCGCTATTACACTTCGTACTCAACGAATGGCTATAGACCATCTAACAGACCCGCGACGCAGAATAAAGACTATAGCTCTTTTTGTTACGACGTGGGCGTGGCCGGAGACGTGCTATAGCGCGTTCCGAGAAACCAAAATGAAGCTTTTTCAATCTATCGATCGATTTACGCCATGTTTGTGGTGGCACTAGCCATGCTGTCATCCCTAAAACGTAGTAGCAGTTCTCGCACAGTAATTTATCTTATCTTCTGGTTGCACAAAATTGGGAGCTCATATCGGAGCTACGACTTAAGCACTTGGCACGTTCCAATGGCTCGTGTCTTCATTTGACCATACCGACGCATTTGACAATGACTAAATTCTTCTCCGTCTAGCTGAATTCCGAACACTGCCCACGCGAGTATGTCTGTGCGCCTGCTCAACTGTTCACACACTGGTCAAATATGTGAACGTAATAATAGACCATATTGCAAAGTTGAAAATTTTGTTGAAGCGCACATAAAAAAAATCAGACGGACAGAAGAAGTTGAGAAGGACAACGCTTGCTCTCACAACTGAAGATTTATTAGTCAGAAAAAATTTTCAAGTATGAACCTAATCCAACTGCCCCAACTTGCCATCTTGTTGAGACCGTATTGATATCTAGGGAGCAGTATGAGCGCTTGAAGATATTGATCTGAGTACACCATAGCGATCAGGCCCTTGGCTACACAAGGACGTAGGAACCTATGGATGCGAGCTAGTTGGCACTCCGTAATTATTCAATGCGAAGCGTGAAAACTTCTGCTTTTTCGCCTGTTTCCTTTTTAATTCCTTGAGATGAGCCAGGCTAAGAAAACTCGTTGGAAACTGTTGCAAACCAGCCGCAACTATTGCATCACCCCCCAAATATACTATATATATATATATATATATATATATATATATATATATATATATATATATATATATATATATATATATATATATATATATATATATATATATACTCATGTCAGAAAATTGAGAAGCGCCCACGAACATCAACCGGGCCTGGCTGTCCTCTTAGGCCTAGAGTTCTAAATAAACGAGTTTCTGCGACGTATGCAACCAAAACCTTTTTTTTTTAAATTTTGCTTACCCAACAGTGAAAATTTTACAGCATGTTTCATCGCTCGTAGTGTACGACACGCGTTTATTAACACTTCTTGTATCGCGTCTGCAATGAAACTTCGCACTTTGAAGATATCAAGCTCAACCAGCTCGATAGTCTAAATATTTAGTAGCATCACTGGAAGAAGGTTCTGCGAATGAAAACCTTAATCTTTACTTTGACTGCAGTGCCTGATAAGGACGAACAAGCAATCACAACAGCAGCAACAGACGCGTGCATGCACTAATCGACGGGCTCTTACCAAGAGTGGCTTGAGCGTGAGGGCCAGTGGCGAGGCCAGACCGAAGCACCATCTCGCCGTCTTGGAGCCCTCGCGAGGGGCCACGGGAAGGTCGTTGCGGAACCTGGACGAGCGGTCGGGCGGCTCGCTCGGTATCACGACCGCGCGCAGGACTCCCAGACGCCGGCACGAACGCATCTTCTGGCACGACCGCTTGATCCGCCGAAGGCGGTTGACGTCGGCCATTCAACGTGAGGCCGAACGCGAAGGACAGTCAACCGGCTCGCCGATTGTTGCAACAACGAGCTGTCAACAGTAGCACTTCCCACGTCCAGCACTACCACACGTCCGTAGACGAGCAAGGACGACAGCACCAAAGAAGAACCGTGCACCACTACCGGTCCTGGCAAGAGCGCACCGACAGGTGTGCACCGGCGCGGCGTAAGTGTATATATCCAGCAGCAGGCGCACCCTATACACAGGTACAACAATCACTGTGTCACCGCTAGACTCACTCGAAACGACGATCCAACCGGTCCGTAACGGCCACAGAAGATGTCACGGCACGAATAATGACCAACGATGCGCGCGCCAGCGCACCCTGAAGAACACGTTCATCCAAGCGCGCGACGACCGTTCGTCTGGACGACGCAGACGATACGACCAGCATGCACGATGGCCGGCCGGCGTCACGAGGCCACGTCGCGAAGACGTCACTAGGAGGAGAGGTCGTCTCAGCCGCGATTGAGTAATAAGGGGAGTACAACGCGGGACACACGTGCCGCGGCGGGCGAGTGTGGGGAGTAAAATAATGAAACGAAAAGAGACGACGTCGAGTAGGGTGCTTGTGTATACAGCAGAGTATACGCGCGCCGGACAGGCAAGCTACCGTGCAATGAGCAGGGGAGTGAATATACGTCGTTTCGCTCTCCTCGACGGCGTGATGCGAACACGACGAATATGGCTAATGAGGAGTATCGGAAGAATATTGGGTAAGTTATTCTGTGCTCACGTTTAACGGTCTTCACGGAACCTCACTAGTGTACCTGCGCTGCCTGAAATAAGGCTAGTTATCGTGCCCAAAAGTTGGTTAGTTGCCTTTGTTTCCTGAACCTAAAAGAGTATATAAAATGAAACAGAACGTTAGAGCTTTTTACCACTCTTTAGAGTGGTACAGAGCTCTTCAGCGTAGCGGTGTAGCTGTTGGTATTGCTCTTTCAAGCGTGTCCTGCGCATGACGCGCAAGAGAGAGAGAAGAGAGAGAGCTATAGCAGAGATACAGGCCGGCGACCACCGTGCGAACGCTGCCGTTTATCCAGATTGCGTGTTTGGTGACCTTCAAATTCTAATGACACGACGTCATCGCTGCCAAGAACCTAATCGCTGTTTTTCCACACCAAGGGATCGAATGCCACATGAAAGGACGGCTTGTTATCGGCCATGCACGCCGATATGAACATAGCGTTAGCATGAGCAATCTTCGTGATTGACATTTTTATGGGCGGAGCTCGTTATGGTGTGGCTTGTGTGTACCTCGTTGTAGTGCGTAACCACCGGTGGCACATACCCGACAGAGCGGTCCTTAGAATGTCCGCTGGGTGGCGGCACATGGATATGATGAATACGTGATGAAAATATGTGAGATGGCGATACTTGAAATGTTCACTAGAAAGATGGACGGACATACTGATGGACGCAATGACGGACTGCCATAAAGAGGGGCGGGCGAACGGACGGATGGACAGACAGAGGGACGGTCACATTAACGGAAGGACGGATACACGGACGGCCCCACTGTCGGACGCAAGTAAGAACGAATGGACGGACGAAAGCACGGACGGACTGACGAACGCTTCGTCCTACCAATCATCATTCACTCCGTGGATATGCTGAGTTAGGATTGGGGTGATGGATGTAGTCCCGATGGTTCAGATGATCACGACGACACGTTGAAGGACTGGACTGCTTGCTCACTTCCTGGCAAACTTCAGTTTATTTACACACTGACACTTATTTACAATCAAAGGCCAGGGTGGCCACTAAACCAACCAACCGCACAGTAAGCACTGGGCTGTATTAATATTAACGTCGACGTTACTTGCCGAGCCCTTCGTATACTCCACACATGGACACCAACTTCTTGATGTAGTATCAACCTTGGATCATAGTCTGCGCTAAGCACGACCTCTGTCCCCGCTTCCCCATCTCGTCCTTGAGCACCAAGCTCCTCCTCTCTTCATTTCTCCTCATTAAATACCTCCAGTCTCCTCTGAGACAGGCTCGTGGGACGAAACCCTATACTCGACGCTCCACCAATGGAGCCAACAGCTGCCCTTTCCTCAGAGATGGGTCTCCGCCTCTGCGTTCCCACACTTTGCTATCCTCCGAGCATCGGCTAAGAAGAACTCCGTCATTTCAACGACGTACAGTTTAAATGATACTTTCGTGCGACAACAAGCCTGTCTAGACGGCCGGTCGGCTGTCTGGCGTTAGTTGACATAATTCTGCCGTATATCCACGCGTATTGTTACAGCATGGCGCCACATTATCTTGTCGGGAGCCGCGTCGCGACAGCGACCACTTATTTCTCAGTATGGCTCACCGCTATCGCTGTGCGGGTGACTCCGCAGCACAAGGTGCGGTGAACAAAGGCTCACGGGGTTCGACGACAAAGACGCGTTCCGAGGAGCGTCTGGGCAGCCTCTATTCATTAACTTCCCTTTTCGTCGGGCGCGGTCTACCAACTGGCCATCCTTCGCATGCCCTAAACATAACTTGCTGTTTTTTTTTTAAAAATCACTATGCATTCAAAGTACACTGATCGCTAGCGTGATTCACGTTTCCAATGCGTAATTAAAAAAAGCATTGATACTGCTCGAACATAATTTAGTGATGAAGCATGCAGACTCGAGTACACGGGTTCGATCCCCGATCCCGAGAAGAGGCATCAACAAAGAAGAAAAAGAATACGTAGATTTCGCCCTCAAGCCGTCTTGTGAGCTCTAGGGTCCCTGGAAGTTTTTAATTATGTAGTATAATCATATCCTGGTTTACCCTTAACAATTATTATTCGTTATTTACTAATTGCACCCCAAGCCAAAAAAATACAAATGCAGCAACAGGTGCGGGAAGGTCCCGAAAGCGGAACAACCAAAAGTGTGCCAGAAATTTGCAAGCTCCCTATCGGAGAATAGTCCAATAACACGAAGGCATTATTTTTAAATATATCGCTTTTCCGCGATGCGCAAGCATGCACGTTAAAACGTCGCACGCCCATGGCTGTGTCCATGTATATACATTAATTTTCGTTTCCACCCACAATTGACCAACGAACAAATAAAGCATGTATTGCGTAAAGAGAAGAACAATTAAAAAGGCGACAAATAATATATCGATAAGCAAGAAACTTCCGAGTTGGTCATTTGTGCCACTTCGTCGGTGTTCATTTAGCGTGGTACAGGAAAGAAGGAACAGTGTCGTAAGAGAATCAAGCTACGAAGAAAAATGAAGAAACAATCAGTGGTCACGGTAATGAAGGACATCCGCGTAATGATGATATCAGAGTACATGGGCAGCTGGCGCAATGTCTCGTGCCGACCTTGCTTTCGTTTCCGGAAAGTTCTTCCTTTTCAGTCGTTTTCATCCTTTCCCATTGTGCGCCACACCTATAAGTGCACGCTTGAGTGTATATATATATTCGTCACTCGCGCAATCTTCTCCTGAATGATTCGTGCGCACGAGAAAGCAGGGCCATTTACCCGTGATCCTCGAATACCAATTTCCACCTGCCAATTACCGACACGTGGACGACAGACGTTTATTCTTAAATACAAATGCACACAGCATCACAGATGACGTCATCTGCAATGACGTCATAGCGACACTGCACTTCAACGAAGACTAATTAGATAGATAGATAGATAGATAGATAGATAGATAGATAGATAGATAGATAGATAGATTTATTTATTTATTTTATTTATTGATACTGCAGTCTCGAACAGAGACTATAGCAGGTGTGAGACAGAGGTACAGAGTATTCTGAAAGGGCAAAATAATATACACGCAGAAAATGCATAACGCGGACAATATATTGGATACAGTTAAAGCAACACAAATAGTGATGCGAAACAAAATTCGAAATAATTAGTGAAATGCCAAGTAGGGTATATAGAATATACAGAGGATACATCGCTTGAAAAAAAGATTCCGTTCAACTGATAATCGAATTTTACTAGTGACACACAAAAAGGAACAAATGCAACAAAAGATATAATCAATGGTACTAAAGAACTACTCTAAGCATTTTTCAAACAATGAAAGTGATTCTTGTGTTACAATGTTATTAGTTAGGTTGTTCCAATCAGCAATAGTTCTACAGAAGAAAGAGTATTTAAAGCAATTATTTCGTGGAAATAAAGGAGCTATCATTAAAGAGTGTCTTTGCCTGGTAGCATAACCCTCAGAAAAAGTGATAATGTGGGAGGTATCTATGCTGTAATGTCCTTCATAGATAGATAGATAGATAGATAGATAGATAGATAGATAGATAGATAGATAGATAGATAGATAGATAGATAGATAGATAGATAGATAGATAGATAGATAGATAGATAGATAGATAGATAGATAGATAGATAGATAGATAGATAGATAGATAGATAGATAGATAGATAGATAGATAGATAGATAGATAGATAGATAGATAGATAGATAGATAGATATGCGTCAATAGTGTCTGCAAGACCGGGCAATCAATAAAGTTTTTCCATCCATCCAGAGTACTACTGTACAAGTCACAAGGTGCACGGAAGCAAATTTTGGGAGTGGGTTTTTCTGTTATGGAAACGTTTAGCGCATAAGCCTCTAACGTTTTAAACAAGTATACGTGCACGGTTGCAGCACAGTGACTGATAGTGGCATTAAGAAGCAGCCTTCAAGTGCCGCAGGGTTGCAGCGTGACACTGCCATGTTAGAGTAAACGCTTGGCCGTGAGAGGCGCCTTCGCGAGTGACCTATTATAGTAAAGACGAGACAAGTTAAGGCACGATCGTGCACGCAAGCGTAGAAGTGCAGACCAACGCGGAACCTATTGTATTGTAATATAAAGAGGTAATTAGTGGAATTACCTGAGAAAAAGGGAGAGCAGATAGCGAATATAAGGATCCCAGTACGACCAAGTTGAGACACAGAGGCACATTTTGTCTCAAAGCTGTATAATTGACAAAAAAAAAGAAGTGCAATAGTTAATCAATATGTATGTTGATTTAAGGTGATAAAATTAAATGTTTGTGTCTCAAGGTCATGTAAGGTTCAAAACAAAACGCGTGAGCGCGCGAGCTGCGCGTCTGCTTTGTCAGTTTCGTCCTTGTGACGTTCACCAGATAAAAAAAAAAAGCTGATAGCAAAGCGGGTAGATCACCCGGTCAGTGCTGTTCCGTGAATGTAATTTTCCCTGTTTCAGGGAATTTTTAGCCATCATTTCGATTGTAAGAAAAAAAGGGAATCCGCGATATTTCAGGAAATTTGATTTGATATGTGGGGTTTAACGTCCCAAAACCACCACATAATTATGAGAGACGCCGTAGTGGAGGGCTCCGGAAATTTTGACCACCTGGGGTTCTTTAACGTGCACCCAAATCTGAGCACACGGGCCTACATCATTTCCGGCTCCATCGGAAATGCAGCCGCCGGAGCCGGGATTCGATCCCGCGACCTGCGGGTCAGCAGCCGAGTACCTTAGCCACTAGAAAACCACGGCGGGGCTATTTCAGAAAATTTATTAAATGGTGAATTCGCCTAATATGACAAAACATAGCAGTCACAATACTCTTCCGTAGTAGTCACAGCGATTTTTAAATTGATTGAGGATACATTTTAGTGATGAAGTATAGGACACAAAAGGCACCATCGCACACATATAAAAATGAGGCAAACGGAAATGCCATAGGTACGTGCGCGTCATATTATGAAAACGTGCTAGTGTGTTTTGCGCGCTACTTGATCAATTTCTGAAATCGATGCATCCGCATTCATTACTACAATTGCGCAGGGCTTAGATTTTTTCTTCGAAGTATGGAGGAATAAATTTCCGAAATAGGCTGTTTTTCGTGTCTCGAAATGGCAATTATTTGGCCTATACATCATTTCGCCTGGTACGGCTGACCGAGAGGACATGGGTTTGACTCTGGGTTCATCAGCATCAACGAAACTTTTTCTTCTAGTTTTTGTTCATGCGTGCTTTACCTACGTGAACTGAGTGGCCGAAATGGCGTCAGTTTAAGGCTTGGTGGACCCCGGCATATACGATTGTGCGTTTAAAAATAACGACTCGGTGAATGCTTGAAAGTTTTTTTTTTAAATGGGGAAATTCTAGTTGGAGCTTGTGTTGATATGCTTTTGAACATTCCGCTTATGTGCTGAACCTTATCTTAAACTGCATCTACTAATATATAGGCACGTGCACCCGTTTGGCGTTTAACGGCCAAGAATGCGTCAAAGCATACAGTATTGTTTATGCTACTTCGCAGAGAGAGAATCCGACTTTATTTTCATGGTCAAGATGTTTGCGAGTGCGTATACCACGCGCCCGCCTAAAGTTCCTAGAGATTGTGTGAGTACATGGGTTGTGAATAAAGTGGGCGATGATATGTCATTGGAAGTGGACGTGAAAGATTGTGGTGATTGAAGTATGCACTCAATCTAATAGAGCGTGAACTGGAGGAGCAATTACACGGCACAGCTGGCGTATGCTGAATTGACTGAAGTACTAACTTGGAAGTGCCTCCCCTTCATGGTGCCACGCCACTACATAGCGCATGGTATAAGAAATCGCATGACATGTAAAATCGCAATCGCATGACGCGAGCCGCTGATAGGAAAGTCGCAGCTTTGCCGCAAAGGCGAAGCAATGAATGCGATAGCCACCAATCTGAAGGTCACGCGAAGAATGCAAGCAGATTGAAATGTGCCCCGCCTTTCTCACGCACAAATGACGCACGAAACGTAATCACTGGTACTTGTGAACGCGAAGAACTTATTACGAACGGTGCAGAACCTGCAACACTTGCATAGCCGCTGGATATCTAGCTATGTCTCGAGAAGTTTTCTCGGTGGCTATGTGTACTCGTGCGCATGTTGTCAAGTGCTGTTCGCGACTGTGGCAAGGATGATTGCACAAAATCAGTTTCACCGAAAAGGTAAAGACAATGTTATACGAAGTGGGGCTGGCAGTAAACTCATTCAGATCCGATCTGACGTAACTCTACAATACGCTGGTGTAAGAGAACACGGCTGCTGCAGGTACACTCTTGGCATTATCTATTCGTGTTGACAGCGCAGCCCGCAGATGCCCCCGCCTGCTGTTGCGGGCACAAGGCGCGTGCTGATCATTGCCGCGATAGCACAGGCGCAGGGACAGCGAACGAGGGAAGTAAGTAGAAGACAGGAAAGATGAACACGGTTGCGGGAGTGCGAGGACGGGGCACCACTGGCAAGAGCTCTTGTCGGTGACAGGAGATGGCGCAGGGCTAATCCAGTCGGCCAGAGCTACGCTGTCGTCGTCGTCGTCGGGGACCGGCGTCAGGAGGTGGCGTAGGACCAACCCAGTCGGCCAGAGCTGAACTGTCGTCGGAGATTGTGGGTATAAGAGGGAAAAAAAGAGAAAAGTGAGCCCCGTAACTGTCTGCATCAGCGTGCGACACCTCAACAGTAGCTCACAAGGGATGGGGGTGAGGAGGGATTAAAAGGATAGGATTAAAGGTATAGAGATAGAGAGAGATGCGCTAGGACAGCGAGCGAGGACTTATGAGGGATAGGAGAGATAGGAAAGATGGAAACACGGTCACAGAAATCCGAGGACGAGGCACCACTTGCGAGAGCTCTTGTCTGCGACAGGAGATGGCGTAGGGATAATCCAGTCGGCCAGAGCTGCGCTGTCGTCGTCGTAGTGAACCGGCGGCAGGAGGTGGCGTAGGACCAACCCAGTCGGCCAGAGCAGCGCTGTCGTCGGAGATCGCGAGGGCACAACCGGTCGGCACGGAATCCAGCGAGCGACAGAACGGAGTGGTGTGACTGTACATTGCTGGCACCTATCTCCGCTTCCGCTCGGGGCCCCGAGACTGCCAAGGAATGGTTTTCTGAGTAGGGCGGTTGATGCTAAACAGTAGTATCGTTCAAAATTGTTTTCGTGGGGGCGGCTTCAATTTGGTGGTCTATCATGTTCTCGAGCTGAGGATTGTGAGACAGAAAAAAAGAAGGAAGAGAGTTGGTTCGTTTGCCGCGAACACCCTGACATGTTGCATAATTTCGTCAGAGATGATGGAAATGCAGAGATGAGATGGCTGCCTGCTACTACGGGCCTGCAACAGGCAGTGTGACTGGCAGAGAACCAAAGAATCGGTCGCTTTCCGCGGGAAAACTAAGTGCGAGTGGTAACAGATGTGAAATACGCACGGGGTTATCTCAGCAGGTGACGAGCTTTATTTTAATTCTAGCCTGGCTCTTTGCCGCGCTCTCGATTGGGCTGCAAAAATGAGTGCCTTTTTTTTCCTCTTGTGAACCACAACTATCACCATTCTACAGCCAAGGGGTGTGGCAAATACATTGTTCGCGAACACAATATAATAATAATAATAATAATAATAATAATAATAATAATAATAATAATAATAATAATAATAATAATAATAATAATAATAATAATAATAATAATAATAATAATAATAATAATAATAATATTATTATTATTATTATTCATAATGTGGGGTTTACCATCCCAACACAATCGCATTCATTGTTAGTGTTGTTTCGTAGGTTTCACTTACGCACGCATCGCTACTCCAAAAAAATTGTTGGAGACCAAACACGAGAATACGAGGCTTTGTCATGACTAATATAATATACCATGCACAAGTCTATGCTATGCTATACTAATGTGTCAGTACAGCTGAGTGCTTACGACGATCGGCTTAATTCAGATCGTGTGGACGCGGCTCGATTCTTCGCCTCACCGGGAATTTCCCTTTTTCTCCATCTTTCTTTCTCTCCATCGGTACTCGTTCTATTATTTATTAGAGTTGTCGCATTCCACGCCGGAAAATCGCCGCCCGTGTTCTGAAAGCGAGGCCATCGGCTGTACCATGCTGAATGCGCCGGTTCTCGTCCGGTCTTCTGGGAGCGAAGCAGGAGAGGTAGAAAAGAAAACCATAAAATAGAAGAGGAAGACACAGCGTGCCCATTCACGATTACGGGAACTTTATATCTATGATAAAACGGCGAATGTGGACCTCAAATATCTGCGGTAAATCTACTACAGCACGTATACGTGTCACAGAAATTACGTGAATACCACTACTCCTAGCACTGGTTCACTAAACATTATCAAGGGAACACGCGAGAGTCAGTCCAGTCGATGATATACGTTTCAGCATGTTTTGTTAACCATCTGTATACAGAGTGTTTGGGTGGTGATCCGGTGCTTGCTGGATCGCGACGGTGAGAGCATTTCATGTGCAACGCACTGCAAACTTCGGTAATCTCAGCTCCGCGGTAATGTGGCGATAAAGATCTTCGCCGGTATGTTAAATCAGAGGTAAACATTCTGAATTACCAATAAATTTGATAATTGAAAACTACATCAGTGTCTCTTTAACGCATAATCATGCTAACCGGTTTCTTTATCCATTCTTCCGCGTGTGAAGCTTGTCAACCGATTGTATGCAGAAGAGCATGTCCAATAATTAGGCTGTCTCTGGCTCTTTTTGTAAAACCACCTGCCACAATGATCTAGCTGTTATAGTGCTCCTTAGTGCCGACCCGAATGTCACGAGATCGAATCCCAGTCACGGCGGCTAGATTTCTGTGGAGGCATAACGATAAAAGCTCGTGTGGCTATATTTAAGTGCACGTAGAGCTGCATTCACACGACGGATGAAATCACAATTCCACCCCGGGGATTGAGTAAGGCGTCACCAAATAAGTCACCCGTTCCCACGTCTTCGCTTCGGTCCGCGCGGAGCGATTCGTCAAGCGACGGAAACCCACATCACAGTTGGGATCCTCTGGGAGCAATGCCGAAATCCTCAACTGCATCATGAATTCTCGCCTGTCGTGTCACGAGTGAACGCTGGTTGCGGAGGAGTTCAAATCGCTTCACATGTCACGTGACTTACTTGTCCACAATCACACCCGTCGTTTGAATACAGCTTTAGGGAACTCCAGTTGATAGAAATCGCCAGATTCCTCTACAACGGTGACTCTTAATCATATCGCGGTTATGTCACGTGAATTATTCCACAGAAGCAAATGGACACATGTCGAAAAAAAAAAAGAGAGCAAAGCAAGAACAACATGATTCTGAACCACTGGTTGTTGGCGTTCTATTTTTTTCATGGGTAGACCCTGGGCTTATCATAGCCCCATACGCATTGTTCCCACTCGAATGAATATACACACTTGACATGCTTCTCTGCACAGTTGATGTAGCACGCCCAGATAACACGAAGACGGAACTCGGGATTTCCCGCCAAGCGTCTTTTTCTCGACCTTCGCAGCAGGGAGGCCCTTTGTTGTATACACGTCGCCGCTTGCACAGTATTGCGCCTACGAAGCGAAATAGACTCTTTAAATCCCGCGCGGGGATTCGTGTTACTTAAATAGTCGATAGCTCGACAGGGAAACGCTCGTTTCATCGAATGAGCTGCATCGAACTTGAGATATTTGAAAATCCGATGAAAGGGAGAAACACGGCATGCCCAGTGAGTGAATGATGATGAATGGGCAAAGCAGCGGGTTCGTTCGCTGTTGCCGTAAATCACCCGTGACATTGACCACTCACGAATGAATGTAAATGAGTGAAAAAGTGGCGCACAAATATATGCAATGTTTATTCGACATAAACGGCATGTTGTGTTGAGTTGTGAATTTCGCTTTGCCTTCATTATCACTGCTCTGTGGTATCGGATCAACCCTGAGGTTGTCAAAGACGACGTCTGCACACGTTCCCCTGGTGGTTGTTGGTTGTTTCAAGCCACAGGGAATGCACCGTAGAGCATATCGACACGTCATTTACTGCACAAGCCAGTCGTTGTCCGTGATCACCATCGTCATCACGGCTACGCCGCACGCCAACGAACAAGCCTCCAGCTTAAGAAGCTTATAAGAAAGTAGCATATAAAACAGATAATAAGAAAGAAACATAGAACGTGATCCGACTGGTAAAAATCAGCTATGCCACCTCGTACTGGAGGGTTGTGAAAAAGGGAACATCGGTTAATTTTAAGAAAGAAAACATCATCATCATCATCATCATCATCATCATCGTCGTCGTCGTCGTCGTCGTCAGCCTGACTACGTCCACGGCAGGACAAAGGCCTCTCCCATGTTCCGCCAGTTAACCCGGTCCTGTGCTTGCTGCTGCCAATTTATACCCGCACACTTCTTAATCTCATACCTAACCTTCTGTCTCCACCTAACCCGCTTGCCTTCTCTGGCAATCCAGTTAGCTACCCTTAATAACCAGCGGTTATCCTATTTACTTGCTGCATGCCCGGCCCATGTCCATTTCATCTTCTTAATTTAGACTATGATATCCTTAACCCCCGTTTGTTCCCTAATCCACTCTGCTCTCTTCTTGTCTCTTAAGGTTGCACCTACAAGTTTTCTTTCCATCGCTCGCTGCGTCGTCCTCAATTTAAGTTGAACCCTCTTTGTAAGTTTTCAGGTTTCTGCTCCGTAGCTTAGTACCGGCAAGATACAGCTGTATATACCTTTCTCTTGAGGAATAGTGGCAATCTACCTGTCATAATTTGAGAGTGCTTGCCGAATGTGCTCCACCCAATTCTTATTCTTCTAGTTACTTCAATCTTGTGGTTCGGCTCTGCGGTTATTACCTGCCCTAAGTAGACATAGTTTTTTTACAATTTGAGGGGCACTATTACCTATCTCGAAGCGCTGCTCTCTTCCGAGGTTGTTGTACATTACTTTCGTTTTCTGCAGAATAATTTTAAGACCCACCTTTCTGCTCTCCTTGTCTAACTCCGTAATCATGAGTTGCGATTCGTCCCCTGAGTAACCCAGCAATGCAATGTCAGAGGAAAACATGCAACACATTATATAACGACGGGAAGGAAGTTAGGCGGGTATTAATGATGTATCCCCATAATTCTCTGTTCTTCATCATTGCAGCATTACTCTTTCTCTTTGCATCCGACGTTTTTTCCTGAGTCTATCTCACTAATTTATTCATACTTCGTGGTACTTGTAGTCACTTACCCTTGGTATTTCTTGGCCCTGTATTGAGACCGCCTGGTCTTCGTGATCACTGGTCTTCGTGGTCCTTAAGGGGCCACGAAGACCAGTGATCCTTAAGAGGCCATTGGCGTCGGCCGCGGCAGGGCACGCCCAACCGAGGCCCGTTGGGCCGTCAGGTCAAAGCAGCCGAGAAGGGCTGCCTCCCAGTCCTCCCGGTAGGGGCTGGGTACAAGGGTGAAATTGGGAGTGTTTTGACACGCCCACACTATGTGGAAAACGTCACAAGCATTTTCCTCACAGTGCGGGCACTTCGCCGTGCAAGCGGGGTTGGAAGTGTTGCAGAATTGCCGGGTGCAATAGAGTTTTGGTGTAAAGGGCGAAGGAGGGTCCGCTCATCCGCCTTTGTGAGGCCCTTACAGGGTTTGGGATAGATTTGATGGCCGAATTGATAAATGTCAGTGTTCTCCTTAAATGTGTACGCGGGATTGGGTTTGAGGTCCAAATCGTAAGGGTACGAGAATGGTACCCGGAGAGGGAGCGCGCGGGCAGCGGCATCGGCCGACTCATTACCCTCGAGGCCCGTATGAGATGGAGCTCAAATGACCGTTCGGTTCATGGGCTCACCTGGGTACTGGCTATTCTGCAAAATTTTATAAGCTAAGTACGTAATGTAGCCCTGTTCGATACTGCGGCAGGCACCCTTGAAGCCGGTGATAATGACCCTCGAGCCCAGACCTGCGGTCGCTAACGAGATGGCAATCTCCTCCACGTGCGTAATGTTTTAACAGATTAAACACAATGCTGCTATCTTCAAGCACTTTTTTTCCATCCTCACCATGTACAGCATGAATAACAGCGGGGGAAAAACACAACTCTGTCTCAGCCCCTCGCTAGATTCAACGCTGTCATTGCTACTTATCCCTTTTCACTTTATGCAAACTGTATTTTCTCGGCATATCTTTCTCAAAAGTTGTATACGGTTGTCACCTATGCCCACTTCCTTCAATATATCCCACAAAATTTCTTGATTAACGTTGTCATACGCTTCCAGTGTTTTCTAGTTAAGCTACTTATAAAGGCCTGTTTTCTATTTTAGATATTTCTATACACTGATTAAGAACAAACAGGTTATGTTCTAACGGCCTGTTGATTTGAAAATCATTTTAAAATTCTCCCAAAATATCATTCTGCTCTGCCCACGTTTCTATTTCTAACTTTACCGCCTGCATTACCAACCCGTATAGCACAGATGTAAAGGTTAGCGGTCTATTCAAGCGAATATATACTTTTTCTTGCTCAGTGCCTTTATAGATTAGGTTCGTTCTACTTCTCCGCTGAATGTATAGTATTTATCTCTCCTGTAAGCACTTTTCTGCGGATTTCAGCGACGCTTCTTTAGTGCTATCTCCTAGTTCGTTAATGAGTCTGACGGGAACCTCATCTAAGCCAGGAGTAGTGCGCTTAGGAATATTTCATTCAGCCGTTTTCCAACTGAAATTCGTAAGTACTACCTCTTCCTCGGTTGCACTCGTTTTCATACTTTTACTCGCCGGGGAAATCCTCTGGGTGACCTCTTTAAACGAATAGGCTGTTACCTTTCGGATGTATAGTTCTTCGTACTCTTCCAATTTATTTCCTCCTTCATCTACCACATGTTGCATTGTGACAGACTTCCTACCTAGCGCCCATGTCGCGCCCTCTACTGGCATTTCCTAAATGCTAACAGAAGCCATTTGCGAAGCGCATAAAAGCTTGGAGATTCATGATCTTGACTAGAACAAAAGAAGCCGCCCCATGGCACCTTTATTCATAAACAGATTGTTTTCTAAGAAATTACAGATTTTTTGAAATAAATATAACATGGCAGTAAAGCTCATGTCGTCTCCGCAGACGGACTTTACGTCGTGGTGGAAACACCTTGCTGCCGCTGAAGTGACATTCAAGTGACTAATAACTAGAAACCGATCTTTCTTTTGTTCAAACTGTTAACTTGAGGACCACTGTTTATAAGGAAAAGTTGCAGGCCGTCGACATTTATGGCATACTCGCGCGCTTTTGAGAAATGGCAAGAGCTTCGTCACTGCATCGTCACGGACAGCTCCTGTTTGAGGTCAAGAAGTGGTCGCGTCTCGAGCGCGCCACCAGGAGCAGTCAGTTTTGGCATCGGCTTTAAAACTTGATGTTAATTAACTCATTGTCACTTAGTTTTAAATAATCACTATGTCACAAGTTGTGACGTTCTACAGCCATCCTGATAAACATATTTGCTGCAGTTGATAAATAAGCAAAATAATTAACAAGTATTTGGCTAGCAATACACTTTATTATCCCTTTAGCGCCAGCAAACAACTTCCGCATCGACGTAGACAAGGCGCCGTATACTACGCCACCTTGTTTACAGCTCACGGCAGCATCCCACTCGTAAAGTAGAGGCGGCGCAGATGTTCCGACGCGTAACAACCACGCACTGCACCCATTTCCCAGCAAATCATCTTGGCGGCGTCCCGCCGGCGACGAGAGAAGTGCCGAACGAGCGGCCACGTTCTATTATTCACGACCGGTGCCGCGTCGGGTCACAATGCGGCGTTCCGCGCATTCCGCTCGGGGTGAACGGTGCTCAGGCCGCAGCCACTTAATTAAAGGTCCGGGCAAGCTGCCCGCGTGCATTCTTGAGTGCGGCTGTCTCGCCGCTTATTCCCTTTTCCCTTTCGAGCGCCTTCCTTCCTGCTTCATGCATAAACGCGCGTAATCATTTATGGAATCCCGCGTACTGGCCAAAACAGCCGCCGGTTTGTGATTAACACGTGCATCTAGGATACCGTGTGAAGTAATAAAAACAAGAAAAAGAAAGAGTGAAAGGAGAGAAACAAACAAACAGTGTGAGTCTCAAATCTTGACATCTTTATGCTGTGTGTTGATAAAAAAACAATTTAATGCACACTGTTAAAACGTAATTAGTGGCTGCCTAGTGGTGATGTTACAGCCAAGTACAGATTAGTACGAAAGGCTAATACGAGGCGGGAAGGGGTAAATCCGAAAAATCTGTCTTAAAAAAAATAATAAGCACGTGTTTCGGAGGCAGACTACACGTACCGTGTCAGCGGCCTCTTCCGAGTTTAAATATGCTCTACCGCATAACATTGTCGTACTGCGCCGGAGCTGACTTGTTTCCTATCGTCATGATGTGATTGAAGCCGTTGTCACAGTTTTCTACGATATATGTGTTTTTTTTTTGGCGGGGGGGCTTGCATATTTTAAAGAGCAGGCATAGCTAGAGAAACAGGTGGATTGTGGCTGCAGACCAAACAACTTATTGAAGAGCCGTAAAGATTGAATGGCATGACACTTTAGTTGGACTATTCTCCGGCTCGTAGAAATAAAACGCACCTATTTCACGCTGCTTGCTGTGTCAATTTGAGTTGTTTAGTACCCTTTGCCGCGTCTCTATGAATCCGGCGGATTTCTCATGACTTTCAACAGTCCACAAGGGGTCTTCGAAGCGTCGATGACAGTGAACCACTGTTCTATATCATGCTGTATTGAAGTAGAATTATAGTTCTGCATACAACCGAGCTTGCTTAATGATTAATACAAGGCGGTACCTTTCCTCGCTTTGTCTCTATATCTAGTGAGACCAATGACGTAGAACAATTCATGTGCGCACGTCTGCACTTCAATGCGAAAAAGACGTTATTTCTGAACCTCAAAAAATAATTGCAATCAGAAATGACAAAACTCTTAAAAGTGACCAAACTGTATGAATAATTAATTTTCTAAACGTTATTAATTTCACTAAAACCACAGCTTGTTGAATTAATATTGTTGCATTACTATTACCCTTAAAAACTAATAAAGTTACTTCAAAGTCACTAACAAAATCTCATGATTCATGGATTAACCAGCGTGCACTTTATTTACAGTACATTTACACTAAGATTTCAGAAATTCCCGCGTTTTTATGCTTGAAGATAAGCACTTAGATTCAGTGCCGTAGCAAGGTGGTGGCCCACAGGGGCCGTAACCGTCCCCCCCCCCCCCCTGCCCTTGAAATTTTTTTTCACCGAGTATAACGAGCACAAAAATCCACTGCACCACATCTGCTTGCCCGGCTCTTTATTCAAACCAAGCGCCTACCGTCCCTCCCTCCTCTCCACCCCCGCCGATACAAAAGCTTTTGAATTGAATACGCATGCCCCTGTTCAGATTGCCTAGTTAGTATATGATACGTTGGGCCGGTTGTTGCCCTGTTCCATGACAGACGTGACGCAAGGTTAGAACAGAGAAGAAACAAAAACAAGGCGTTCTTTTTGCCTCTTGGTTCTTCTAGGTTATACCATTTCGCCTCGTCTATCAAGCAAGGTTACCTAGTCTTTGTTATACCTACTTCCTTTTTTTGGTTACATTTTTACGGAAAGCGTAATGCTATGTTTCTACCAACACTAATCAAAGTAGTAATAATCAGGCTAATATTATTCAATGTAGATTCGAGGCTCTAAACGAGGTAACGGATGTTAGTGTTCATACAATGAACGATAATCTCACTAGTATTATCAAAGAGTGTGCAATGGAAGTCGGAGGTACAGTCACTGGGCAGGACACTGGCAAACTATCTGAGGAGACGAAAAATTTCATTAAAAGACCACAAACCATGAAAGCCTCAGACGCAACCGACAATATAGAGCTAGTGGGGCTCTCGAAGTTAATCAATAGTCACGATGCAGGCGACATCAGGTATAACATCAAAAAAATTGAACAAGATGTAAAAAGTGACAGAAGCCTAAAAGCTGCCAAGGTAAACTTGTACATAGGGAAAACTTGGATGTATGCATTGAGGGACACGGAAGGCAGTGTCATAACCAATATGGATAGGATAGATGAGGTGGCGGAGTTCTACAGAGAGCTGTACAGAAGCCGAAACAAATAGTATGATATTGTAAGAAGTAATACACCACAACAGATCATATTCGTACAATAAATAAGGTAATAGAGAAATGCGCGGTATACAACCAAGCTTCCATAGATTACGAGAACGCCTTTAACTCAGTCGAGACATCAGCAGTAATACAGGCACTACGGAATCAGGGCATCGACGAAGCCTACATAAACACACTAGATGAAATCTACAGCGAATCCACATGCAGCCACCATTGCTATATACAAAGAAAGCGAAAGAATTCCAATAAAGAAGGGTGCACGGCAAGGAGACGCGATCTCTCCAATGATATTCACCGCGTGTTTACACGAGGTTTTCAGGGCCCTAGACTGAGAAAGTACTGGGATAAGAGTTAATAAACTGTATCTTAGTAACCTGCAATTCGCTGATGAGATTGCTTTGCTGAATTACTCAGGGAACGAATTACAGCTGAACTGAACACGGAAAGCAGAATAGTTGGTCAGAAAAATAATATGCACAAAAGTAATGTGCGACAGCCTCGACAGAAAGCAGCAATTTGCAATAGGTGAACAGACGCTAGAAGTGTAAAGGAATATGTCTACTTAGGACAGCTAGTAACCGCGGAGCCGAACCATTAGAGTGTAATGACTGGAAGAATAAGGATAGGATAGATTACATTCAGCAAGCATTTTCAAATAATAAATGGTATAGTCTGCCACTTGCCCTCAAGAGGAAGCCTTAAATAATAGCTGCATCTTCCCGGTACTTACGTATACAGAGCAGAAAACTGGAGGTTTACAAAGAGGGTTCAGATTAAATTGAGGATGACGCAGCAAGCAGTTGAAAGGAAAATTGTACGTGAAACCTTAAGACACAAAAACGGAGCAGAGCGGGTCAGGGAACAAACAGGGGTTAAGAATATTATATATTGTGGAAATCAAGAAGAAGAAATGGACATTGGTCGACCACGTAGCACGTAGGCGTGATAATCACTGGTCATTAAAGGCAACTGACTTGATTCCCAGAGAATGCAAACGCACGAAGGATAGACAGAAAATTAGGTGGGCCGATGAGACTAAAACGTTCGCAGGTATGACGTAGCAGCAGAAAGCACAAGACCGGGTTTATTGGCGAATCATGGGAGAGGCCCTTGCTCTGCAGTGGGCGTAGTCAGGCTGATGATGACGCATGAAAGTAATACTTAGTTGTCACCCTTGATGTAATTATTTGCACTATAAACTACCAGCCAACAAAAATACTTCCTTAAATTCTTACTATTTTAAATATTGTAGTTTACTTACCACTGAGTCGCGTAATAATTAGTAGTTAAAAATAATAAAAAACTTTTCAGTCGTAGAGCTATCATCACAGAAGGTGTGATTTCTTTTTCTGCTTCCTAAAGTGGTTCCAGTCGATCACGTGATCTTCATCATCGCCATCATCATCAACAGCATGACCACCACAGAATCGGCTCTCTCAGTGTTTCTTCCAGCGACATCACTGGTATCGCCTGCGCTTCGTAAGCACAGCCAGTTGCTGTGCTTCGAAGCGCAGCCAGCTGGTATATTCAATCCTCGCTTACTCTGTGCTTTACTTTGCCCGTTTGCGAGTGCTTATTTTGGAATGCATAGTAAAAACGACAAATTTGCGCTCTACAAGACGCTCAGCTACTCCATTCTTAGCCCATCCCTTGCTGTGGCTTCGTGCCATCCGGTGCATCATCATCATCATCATCATCATCATCATCATCATCATAATCATCATCAAAATCATTGTGTTGGTAAGTGAAATAAGCGCGGAGCTTTGTCGAAAAGAATTATTAATCACTTAACTATCAAGACCGACCAACCAGAATGAGCGAAGTTGTGATACGAGTCGACCTCCGAAGAATAAACGCCACAGGCGGCCAGTCGGTGTGACCTATTTTTTTTTTTCTGACGCATTTGCTTCTAGATAGGCGACTGCTGAGAGGAGGACAGCGCTTTACTGTGTCGGGGTACGCCCTTCTATGTGCGATCAAAAGGACACGCCGTGGCAAGAACGAATAAACAAGAAAAGAAAGCAACGGCGCACAGGCGTGGGGGGAAAGAGCGAGAAACTGGATGGCCGAAAACAGAAGGAAACCCGTTAAAGCGCACTGAACGTTCTCTTTTGGTTGCCCAGCGAGACGCCTATTCTCCGTCCTCCGGGATAGCCGTGATCGTATAGTGGTTAGTACCTTGCGTTGTGGCCGCAATAACCCAGGTTCGAATCCTGGTCACGGCAAAATTTTTACCTCTTTTTTACCATGTCTCAGCTCTGCACGGTTTCAACATAGTTTGTCACAATGTTCAGATTCTCTCATGTCCGTCTTTCAGGAAGGGTTCTACCGCGGCTAGAACGAATAAACATGAAAAGAAAACAACGGCACAAAGGCGTGGGGTGAAAGCGAGAAACTGGATGACCGAAGACAAAAGAAAACCCGTAAAAGCGCACTGAGCGTTCTCTTTAGGTTGCCCAGCGAAACGCCCGTTCTCCGTCCTCCGGGATAGCCGTGATCGTATAGTGGTTAGTACCTTGCGTTGTGGCCGCAATAACCCAGGTTCGAATCCTGGTCACGGCAAAATTTTTACCTCTTTTTTACCATGTCTCAGCTCTGCACGGTTTCAACATAGTTTGTCACAATGTTCAGATTCTCTCATGTCCGTCTTTCAGGAAGGGTTCTACCGCGGCTAGAACGAATAAACATGAAAAGAAAACAACGGCACAAAGGCGTGGGGTGAAAGCGAGAAACTGGATGACCGAAGACAAAAGAAAACCCGTAAAAGCGCACTGAGCGTTCTCTTTAGGTTGCCCAGCGAAACGCCCGTTCTCCGTCCTCCGGGATAGCCGTGATCGTATAGTGGTTAGTACCTTGCGTTGTGGCCGCAATAACCCAGGTTCGAATCCTGGTCACGGCAAAATTTTTACCTCTTTTTTACCATGTCTCAGCTCTGCACGG
Source organism: Rhipicephalus microplus (assembly GCF_043290135.1). NCBI lineage: Eukaryota > Metazoa > Arthropoda > Arachnida > Ixodida > Ixodidae > Rhipicephalus > Rhipicephalus microplus. The sequence continues at coordinate 58,140,744 of NC_134702.1, forward strand.
TTTCAACATAGTTTGTCACAATGTTCAGATTCTCTCATGTCCGTCTTTCAGGAAGGGTTCTACCGCGGCTAGAACGAATAAACATGAAAAGAAAACAACGGCACAAAGGCGTGGGGTGAAAGCGAGAAACTGGATGACCGAAGACAAAAGAAAACCCGTAAAAGCGCACTGAGCGTTCTCTTTAGGTTGCCCAGCGAAACGCCCGTTCTCCGTCCTCCGGGATAGCCGTGATCGTATAGTGGTTAGTACCTTGCGTTGTGGCCGCAATAACCCAGGTTCGAATCCTGGTCACGGCAAAATTTTTACCTCTTTTTTACCATGTCTCAGCTCTGCACGGTTTCAACATAGTTTGTCACAATGTTCAGATTCTCTCATGTCCGTCTTTCAGGAAGGGTTCTACCGCGGCTAGAACGAATAAACATGAAAAGAAAACAACGGCACAAAGGCGTGGGGTGAAAGCGAGAAACTGGATGACCGAAGACAAAAGAAAACCCGTAAAAGCGCACTGAGCGTTCTCTTTAGGTTGCCCAGCGAAACGCCCGTTCTCCGTCCTCCGGGATAGCCGTGATCGTATAGTGGTTAGTACCTTGCGTTGTGGCCGCAATAACCCAGGTTCGAATCCTGGTCACGGCAAACTTTTTACCTCTTTTTTTACCATGTCGCAGCTCTGCACGGTTTTAACATGGTTTGTCACAATGCTCAGATTCTCTCATTTCCGTTTTTCAGGAAGGGTTCTGCCGTGGCTAGAACGAATAAACATGAAAACAAAGCGACGGCGCAAAGACGTGGGGGAAAGAGCGAGAAACTGGATGGCCGAAGACAAAAGAAAACTCGTAAAAGCGCACTCAACGTTCTCTTTAAGTTGCCCAGCGAAACGCCCATTCCCGTCCTCCGGGATAGCCGTGATCGTATAGTGGTTAGTACCTTGCGTTGTGGCCGCAATAACCCAGGTTCGAATCCTGGTCACGGCAAACTTTTTACCTCTTTTTTTTACCAAGTCTCAGCTCTGCAAGGTTTAACCATGGTTTGTCAAAATGCTCAGATTCTCTCATTTCCGTCTTTCAGGGAGGGTTCTCCCGCGGCTAGAACGAATAAACATGAAAAGAAAGCGACGGCGCAAAGGCGTGGGGGGAAAGAGGCAGAACCTGGATGGCCGAAGACAAAAGAAAACCCGTAAAAGCGCACTCAACGTTCTCTTTAAGTTGCCCAGCGAAACGCCCATTCTCCGTCCTCCGGGATAGCCGTGATTGTATAGTGGTTAGTACCTTGCGTTGTGGCCGCAATAACCATGGTTCGAATCCTGGTCACGGCAAAATTTTTACCTCTTTTTTACCATGTCTCAGCTCTGCACGGTTTCAACATAGTTTGTCACAATGTTCAGATTCTCTCATGTCCGTCTTTCAGGAAGGGTTCTACCGCGGCTAGAACGAATAAACATGAAAAGAAAACAACGGCACAAAGGCGTGGGGTGAAAGCGAGAAACTGGATGACCGAAGACAAAAGAAAACCCGTAAAAGCGCACTGAGCGTTCTCTTTAGGTTGCCCAGCGAAACGCCCGTTCTCCGTCCTCCGGGATAGCCGTGATCGTATAGTGGTTAGTACCTTGCGTTGTGGCCGCAATAACCCAGGTTCGAATCCTGGTCACGGCAAAATTTTTACCTCTTTTTTACCATGTCTCAGCTCTGCACGGTTTCAACATAGTTTGTCACAATGTTCAGATTCTCTCATGTCCGTCTTTCAGGAAGGGTTCTACCGCGGCTAGAACGAATAAACATGAAAAGAAAACAACGGCACAAAGGCGTGGGGTGAAAGCGAGAAACTGGATGACCGAAGACAAAAGAAAACCCGTAAAAGCGCACTGAGCGTTCTCTTTAGGTTGCCCAGCGAAACGCCCGTTCTCCGTCCTCCGGGATAGCCGTGATCGTATAGTGGTTAGTACCTTGCGTTGTGGCCGCAATAACCCAGGTTCGAAGCCTGGTCACGGCAAAATTTTTACCTCTTTTTTACCAAGTCTCAGCTCTGCACGGTTTCAACATAGTTTGTCACAATGTTCAGATTCTCTCATGTCCGTCTTTCAGGAAGGGTTCTGCCGCGGCTAGAACGAATAAACATGAAAAGAAAACAACGGCGCAAAGGCGTGGGGTGAAAGCAAGAAACTGGGTGACCGAAGACAAAAGAAAACTCGTAAAAGCCCACTGAGCGTTCTCTTTAGGTTGCCCAGCGAAACGCCCGTTCTCCGTCCTCCGGGATAGCCGTGATCGTATAGTGGTTAGTACCTTGCGTTGTGGCCGCAATAACCCAGGTTCGAAGCCTGGTCACGGCAAAATTTTTACCTCTTTTTTTACCATGTCTCAGCTCTGCACGGTTTCAACATAGTTTGTCACAATGTTCAGATTCTCTCATGTCCGTCTTTCAGGAAGGGTTCTGCCGCGGCTAGAACGAATAAACATGAAAAGAAAACAACGGCGCAAAGGCGTGGGGTGAAAGCAAGAAACTGGGTGACCGAAGACAAAAGAAAACTCGTAAAAGCGCACTGAGCGTTCTCTTTAGGTTGCCCAACGAAACGCCCGTTCTCCGTCCTCCGGGATAGCCGTGATCGTATAGTGGTTAGTACCTTGCGTTGTGGCCGCAATAACCCAGGTTCGAAGCCTGGTCACGGCAAAATTTTTACCTCTTTTTTTACCATGTCTCAGCTCTGCACGGTTTCAACATAGTTTGTCACAATGTTCAGATTCTCTCATGTCCGTCTTTCAGGAAGGGTTCTGCCGCGGCTAGAACGAATAAACATGAAAAGAAAACAACGGCGCAAAGGCGTGGGATGAAAGCGAGAAACTGGATGACCGAAGACAAAAGAAAACTCGTAAAAGCGCACTGAGCGTTCTCTTTAGGTTGCCCAGCGAAACGCCCGTTCTCCGTCCTCCGGGATAGCCGTGATCGTATAGTGGTTAGTACCTTGCGTTGTGGCCGCAATAACCCAGGTTCGAAGCCTGGTCACGGCAATATTTTTACCTCTTTTTTTACCATGTCTCAGCTCTGCACGGTTTCAACATAGTTTGTCACAATGTTCAGATTCTCTCATGTCCGTCTTTCAGGAAGGGTTCTGCCGCGGCTAGAACGAATAAACATGAAAAGAAAACAACGGCGCAAAGGCGTGGGGTGAAAGCGAGAAACTGGATGACCGAAGACAAAAGAAAACTCGTAAAAGCGCACTGAGCGTTCTCTTTAGGTTGCCCAGCGAAACGCCCGTTCTCCGTCCTCCGGGATAGCCGTGATCGTATAGTGGTTAGTACCTTGCGTTGTGGCCGCAATAACCCAGGTTCGAAGCCTGGTCACGGCAAAATTTTTACCTCTTTTTTTTTACCATGTCTCAGCTCTGCGCGGTTTCAACATAGTTTGTCACAATGTTCAGATTTTCTCATGTCCGTCTTTCAAGAAGGGTTCTGCCGCGGCTAGAACGAATAAACATGAAAAGAAAACAACGGCGCAAAGGCGTGGGGTGAAAGCGAGAAACTGGATGACCGAAGACAAAAGAAAACTCGTAAAAGCGCACTGAGCGTTCTCTTTAGGTTGCCCAGCGAAACGCCCGTTCTCCGTCCTCCGGGATAGCCGTGATCGTATAGTGGTTAGTACCTTGCGTTGTGGCCGCAATAACCCAGGTTCGAAGCCTGGTCACGGCAAAATTTTTACCTCTTTTTTTTACCATGTCTCAGCTCTGCGCGGTTTCAACATAGTTTGTCACAATGTTCAGATTTTCTCATGTCCGTCTTTCAAGAAGGGTTCTGCCGCGGCTAGAACGAATAAACATGAAAAGAAAACAACGGCGCAAAGGCGTGGGGTGAAAGCGAGAAACTGGATGACCGAAGACAAAAGAAAACCCGTAAAAGCGCACTGAGCGTTCTCTTTAGGTTGCCCAGCGAAACGCCCGTTCTCCGTCCTCCGGGATAGCCGTGATCGTATAGTGGTTAGTACCTTGCGTTGTGGCCGCAATAACCCAGGTTCGAAGCCTGGTCACGGCAAAATTTTTACCTCTTTTTTTACCATGTCTCAGCTCTGCACGGTTTCAACATAGTTTGTCACAATGTTCAGATTTTCTCATGTCCGTCTTTCAAGAAGGGTTCTGCCGCGGCTAGAACGAATAAACATGAAAAGAAAACAACGGCGCAAAGGCGTGGGGTGAAAGCGAGAAACTGGATGACCGAAGACAAAAGAAAACCCGTAAAAGCGCACTGAGCGTTCTCTTTAGGTTGCCCAGCGAAACGCCCGTTCTCCGTCCTCCGGGATAGCCGTGATCGTATAGTGGTTAGTACCTTGCGTTGTGGCCGCAATAACCCAGGTTCGAATCCTGGTCACGGCAAACTTTTTACCTCTTTTTTTACCATGTCGCGGCTCTGCACGGTTTTAACATGGTTTGTCACAATGCTCAGATTCTCTCATTTCCGTTTTTCAGGAAGGGTTCTGCCGTGGCTAGAACGAATAAACATGAAAACAAAGCGACGGCGCAAAGACGTGGGGGAAAGAGCGAGAAACTGGATGGCCGAAGACAAAAGAAAACTCGTAAAAGCGCACTCAACGTTCTCTTTAAGTTGCCCAGCGAAACGCCCATTCCCGTCCTCCGGGATAGCCGTGATCGTATAGTGGTTAGTACCTTGCGTTGTGGCCGCAATAACCCAGGTTCGAATCCTGGTCACGGCAAACTTTTTACCTCTTTTTTTTACCAAGTCTCAGCTCTGCAAGGTTTAACCATGGTTTGTCAAAATGCTCAGATTCTCTCATTTCCGTCTTTCAGGGAGGGTTCTCCCGCGGCTAGAACGAATAAACATGAAAAGAAAGCGACGGCGCAAAGGCGTGGGGGGAAAGAGGCAGAACCTGGATGGCCGAAGACAAAAGAAAACCCGTAAAAGCGCACTCAACGTTCTCTTTAAGTTGCCCAGCGAAACGCCCATTCTCCGTCCTCCGGGATAGCCGTGATTGTATAGTGGTTAGTACCTTGCGTTGTGGCCGCAATAACCATGGTTCGAATCCTGGTCACGGCAAACTTTTTACCTCTTTTTTTTACCAAGTCTCAGCTCTGCAAGGTTTTAACATGGTTTGTCAAAATGCTCAGATTCTCTCATTTCCGTCTTTCAGGGAGGGTTCTGCCGCGGCTAGAACGAATAAACATGAAAAGAAAGCGACGGCGCTAAGGCGTGGGGGGAAAGAGGGAGAACCTGGATGGCCGAAGACAAAAGAAAACCCGTAAAAGCGCACTCAACGTTCTCTTTAAGTTGCCCAGTGAAACGCCCATTTTCCGTCCTCCGGGATAGCCGTGATCGTATAGTGGTTAGTACCTTGCGTTGTGGCCGCAATAACCCAGGTTCGAAGCCTGGTCACGGCAATATTTTTACCTCTTTTTTTACCATGTCTCAGCTCTGCACGGTTTCAACATAGTTTGTCACAATGTTCAGATTCTCTCATGTCCGTCTTTCAGGAAGGGTTCTGCCGCGGCTAGAACGAATAAACATGAAAAGAAAACAACGGCGCAAAGGCGTGGGGTGAAAGCGAGAAACTGGATGACCGAAGACAAAAGAAAACTCGTAAAAGCGCACTGAGCGTTCTCTTTAGGTTGCCCAGCGAAACGCCCATTTTCCGTCCTCCGGGATAGCCGTGATCGTATAGTGGTTAGTACCTTGCGTTGTGGCCGCAATAACCCAGGTTCGAAGCCTGGTCACGGCAATATTTTTACCTCTTTTTTTACCATGTCTCAGCTCTGCACGGTTTCAACATAGTTTGTCACAATGTTCAGATTCTCTCATGTCCGTCTTTCAGGAAGGGTTCTGCCGCGGCTAGAACGAATAAACATGAAAAGAAAACAACGGCGCAAAGGCGTGGGGTGAAAGCGAGAAACTGGATGACCGAAGACAAAAGAAAACTCGTAAAAGCGCACTGAGCGTTCTCTTTAGGTTGCCCAGTGAAACGCCCGTTCTCCGTCCTCCGGGATAGCCGTGATCGTATAGTGGTTAGTACCTTGCGTTGTGGCCGCAATAACCCAGGTTCGAAGCCTGGTCACGGCAAAATTTTTACCTCTTTTTTTTACCATGTCTCAGCTCTGCGCGGTTTCAACATAGTTTGTCACAATGTTCAGATTTTCTCATGTCCGTCTTTCAAGAAGGGTTCTGCCGCGGCTAGAACGAATAAACATGAAAAGAAAACAACGGCGCAAAGGCGTGGGGTGAAAGCGAGAAACTGGATGACCGAAGACAAAAGAAAACCCGTAAAAGCGCACTGAGCGTTCTCTTTAGGTTGCCCAGCGAAACGCCCGTTCTCCGTCCTCCGGGATAGCCGTGATCGTATAGTGGTTAGTACCTTGCGTTGTGGCCGCAATAACCCAGGTTCGAAGCCTGGTCACGGCAAAATTTTTACCTCTTTTTTTACCATGTCTCAGCTCTGCACGGTTTCAACATAGTTTGTCACAATGTTCAGATTTTCTCATGTCCGTCTTTCAAGAAGGGTTCTGCCGCGGCTAGAACGAATAAACATGAAAAGAAAACAACGGCGCAAAGGCGTGGGGTGAAAGCGAGAAACTGGATGACCGAAGACAAAAGAAAACCCGTAAAAGCGCACTGAGCGTTCTCTTTAGGTTGCCCAGCGAAACGCCCTTTCTCCGTCCTCCGGGATAGCCGTGATCGTATAGTGGTTAGTACCTTGCGTTGTGGCCGCAATAACCCAGGTTCGAATCCTGGTCACGGCAAACTTTTTACCTCTTTTTTTACCATGTCGCAGCTCTGCACGGTTTTAACATGGTTTGTCACAATGCTCAGATTCTCTCATTTCCGTTTTTCAGGAAGGGTTCTGCCGTGGCTAGAACGAATAAACATGAAAACAAAGCGACGGCGCAAAGACGTGGGGGAAAGAGCGAGAAACTGGATGGCCGAAGACAAAAGAAAACTCGTAAAAGCGCACTCAACGTTCTCTTTAAGTTGCCCAGCGAAACGCCCATTCTCCGTCCTCCGGGATAGCCGTGATCGTATAGTGGTTAGTACCTTGCGTTGTGGCCGCAATAACCCAGGTTCGAATCCTGGTCACGCAAACTTTTTACCTCTTTTTTTACCAAGTCTCAGCTCTGCAAGGTTTAACCATGGTTTGTCAAAATGCTCAGATTCTCTCATTTCCGTCTTTCAGGGAGGGTTCTCCCGCGGCTAGAACGAATAAACATGAAAAGAAAGCGACGGCGCAAAGGCGTGGGGGGAAAGAGGCAGAACCTGGATGGCCGAAGACAAAAGAAAACCCGTAAAAGCGCACTCAACGTTCTCTTTAAGTTGCCCAGCGAAACGCCCATTCTCCGTCCTCCGGGATAGCCGTGATCGTATAGTGGTTAGTACCTTGCGTTGTGGCCGCAATAACCCAGGTTCGAATCCTGGTCACGGCAAACTTTTTACCTCTTTTTTTTACCAAGTCTCAGCTCTGCAAGGTTTTAACATGGTTTGTCAAAATGCTCAGATTCTCTCATTTCCGTCTTTCAGGGAGGGTTCTGCCGCGGCTAGAACGAATAAACATGAAAAGAAAGCGACGGCGCTAAGGCGTGGGGGGAAAGAGGGAGAACCTGGATGGCCGAAGACAAAAGAAAACCCGTAAAAGCGCACTCAACGTTCTATTTAAGTTGCCCAGTGAAACGCCCATTCTCCGTCCTCCGGGATAGCCGTGATCGTATAGTGGTTAGTACCTTGCTTTGTGGCCGCAGTAACCCAGGTTCGAATCCTGGTCACGGCAAAATTTTTACCTCTTTTTTTTACCAAGTCTCAGCTCTGCAAGGTTTTAACATGGTTTGTCAAAATGCTCAGATTCTCTCATTTCCGTCTTTCAGGGAGGGTTCTGCCACGGCTAGAACAAATAAACATGAAAAGAAAGCGACGGCGCAAAGGCGTGGGGGGAAAGAGGGAGAACCTGGATGGCCGAAGACAAAAGAAAACCCGTAAAAGCGCACTCAACGTTCTCTTTAGGTTGCCCAGCGAAACGCCCGTTCTCCGTCCTCCGGGATAGCCGTGATCGTATAGTGGTTAGTACCTTGCGTTGTGGCCGCAATAACCCAGGTTCGAATCCTGGTCACGGCAAACTTTTTACCTCTTTTTTTACCAAGTCTCAGCTCTGCAAGGTTTTAACATGGTTTGTCAAAATGCTCAGATTCTCTCATTTCCGTCTTTCAGGGAGGGTTCTGCCGCGGCTAGAACGAATAAACATGAAAAGAAAGCGACGGCGCAAAGGCGTGGGGGGAAAGAGGGAGAACCTGGATGGCCGAAGACAAAAGAAAACCCGTAAAAGCGCACTCAACGTTCTCTTTAGGTTGCCCAGCGAAACGCCCGTTCTCCGTCCTCCGGGATAGCCGTGATCGTATAGTGGTTAGTACCTTGCGTTGTGGCCGCAATAACCCAGGTTCGAAGCCTGGTCACGGCAAAATTTTTACCTCTTTTTTTACCATGTCTCAGCTCTGCACGGTTTCAACATAGTTTGTCACAATGTTCAGATTCTCTCATGTCCGTCTTTCAGGAAGGGTTCTGCCGCGGCTAGAACGAATAAACATGAAAAGAAAACAACGGCGCAAAGGCGTGGGATGAAAGCGAGAAACTGGATGACCGAAGACAAAAGAAAACTCGTAAAAGCGCACTGAGCGTTCTCTTTAGGTTGCCCAGCGAAACGCCCGTTCTCCGTCCTCCGGGATAGCCGTGATCGTATAGTGGTTAGTACCTTGCGTTGTGGCCGCAATAACCCAGGTTCGAAGCCTGGTCACGGCAATATTTTTACCTCTTTTTTTACCATGTCTCAGCTCTGCACGGTTTCAACATAGTTTGTCACAATGTTCAGATTCTCTCATGTCCGTCTTTCAGGAAGGGTTCTGCCGCGGCTAGAACGAATAAACATGAAAAGAAAACAACGGCGCAAAGGCGTGGGGTGAAAGCGAGAAACTGGATGACCGAAGACAAAAGAAAACTCGTAAAAGCGCACTGAGCGTTCTCTTTAGGTTGCCCAGCGAAACGCCCGTTCTCCGTCCTCCGGGATAGCCGTGATCGTATAGTGGTTAGTACCTTGCGTTGTGGCCGCAATAACCCAGGTTCGAAGCCTGGTCACGGCAAACTTTTTACCTCTTTTTTTTACCAAGTCTCAGCTCTGCACGGTTTCAACATAGTTTGTCACAATGTTCAGATTCTCTCATGTCCGTCTTTCAGGAAGGGTTCTGCCGCGGCTAGAACGAATAAACATGAAAAGAAAACAACGGCGCAAAGGCGTGGGGTGAAAGCGAGAAACTGGATGACCGAAGACAAAAGAAAACTCGTAAAAGCGCACTGAGCGTTCTCTTTAGGTTGCCCAGCGAAACGCCCGTTCTCCGTCCTCCGGGATAGCCGTGATCGTATAGTGGTTAGTACCTTGCGTTGTGGCCGCAATAACCCAGGTTCGAAGCCTGGTCACGGCAATATTTTTACCTCTTTTTTTACCATGTCTCAGCTCTGCACGGTTTCAACATAGTTTGTCACAATGTTCAGATTCTCTCATGTCCGTCTTTCAGGAAGGGTTCTGCCGCGGCTAGAACGAATAAACATGAAAAGAAAACAACGGCGCAAAGGCGTGGGGTGAAAGCGAGAAACTGGATGACCGAAGACAAAAGAAAACTCGTAAAAGCGCACTGAGCGTTCTCTTTAGGTTGCCCAGCGAAACGCCCGTTCTCCGTCCTCCGGGATAGCCGTGATCGTATAGTGGTTAGTACCTTGCGTTGTGGCCGCAATAACCCAGGTTCGAAGCCTGGTCACGGCAATATTTTTACCTCTTTTTTTACCATGTCTCAGCTCTGCACGGTTTCAACATAGTTTGTCACAATGTTCAGATTCTCTCATGTCCGTCTTTCAGGAAGGGTTCTGCCGCGGCTAGAACGAATAAACATGAAAAGAAAACAAAGGCGCAAAGGCGTGGGGTGAAAGCGAGAAACTGGATGACCGAAGACAAAAGAAAACTCGTAAAAGCGCACTGAGCGTTCTCTTTAGGTTGCCCAGCGAAACGCCCGTTCTCCGTCCTCCGGGATAGCCGTGATCGTATAGTGGTTAGTACCTTGCGTTGTGGCCGCAATAACCCAGGTTCGAAGCCTGGTCACGGCAATATTTTTACCTCTTTTTTTACCATGTCTCAGCTCTGCACGGTTTCAACATAGTTTGTCACAATGTTCAGATTCTCTCATGTCCGTCTTTCAGGAAGGGTTCTGCCGCGGCTAGAACGAATAAACATGAAAAGAAAACAACGGCGCAAAGGCGTGGGGTGAAAGCGAGAAACTGGATGACCGAAGACAAAAGAAAACTCGTAAAAGCGCACTGAGCGTTCTCTTTAGGTTGCCCAGCGAAACGCCCGTTCTCCGTCCTCCGGGATAGCCGTGATCGTATAGTGGTTAGTACCTTGCGTTGTGGCCGCAATAACCCAGGTTCGAAGCCTGGTCACGGCAAAATTTTTACCTCTTTTTTTTACCATGTCTCAGCTCTGCGCGGTTTCAACATAGTTTGTCACAATGTTCAGATTTTCTCATGTCCGTCTTTCAAGAAGGGTTCTGCCGCGGCTAGAACGAATAAACATGAAAAGAAAACAACGGCGCAAAGGCGTGGGGTGAAAGCGAGAAACTGGATGACCGAAGACAAAAGAAAACCCGTAAAAGCGCACTGAGCGTTCTCTTTAGGTTGCCCAGCGAAACGCCCGTTCTCCGTCCTCCGGGATAGCCGTGATCGTATAGTGGTTAGTACCTTGCGTTGTGGCCGCAATAACCCAGGTTCGAATCCTGGTCACGGCAAACTTTTTACCTCTTTTTTTTACCAAGTCTCAGCTCTGCAAGGTTTTGACATGGTTTGTCAAAATGCTCAGATTCTCTTATTTCCGTCTTTCAGGGAGGGTTCTGCCGCGGCTAGAACGAATAAACATGAAAAGAAAGCGACGGCGCAAAGGCGTGGGGGAAAGAGCGAAAAACTGGATGGCCGAAGACAAAAGAAAACCCGTAAAAGCGCACTCAACGTTCTCTTTAAGTTGCCCAGTGAAACGCCCATTCTCCGTCCTCCGGGATAGCCGTGATCGTATAGTGGTTAGTACATTGCGTTGTGGCCGCAATAACCCAGGTTCGAATCCTGGTCACGGCAAACTTTTTACCTCTTTTTTTTTACCATGTCGCAGCTCTGCACGGTTTTAACATGGTTTGTCACAATGCTCAGATTCTCTCATTTCCGTTTTTCAGGGAGGGTTCTGCCGCGGCTAGAACGAATAAACATGAAAAGAAAGCGACGGCGCAAAGGCGTGGGGGGAAAGAGGGAGAACATGGATGGCCGAAGACAAAAGAAAACCCGTAAAAGCGCACTCAACGTTCTCTTTAGGTTGCCCAGCGAAACGCCCATTCTCCGTCCTCCGGGATAGCCGTGATCGTATAGTGGATAGTACCTTGCGTTGTGGCCGCAATAACCCAGGTTCGAATCCAGGTCACGGCAAAATTTTTACCTCTTTTTTTTTTACCAAGTATCAGCTCTGCAAGGTTTTGACATTGTTTGTCACAATGCTCAGATTCTCTCATTTCCGTTTTTCAGGAAGGGTTCTGCCGTGGCTAGAACGAATAAATATGAAAAGAAAGCGACGGTGCAAAGGCGTGGGGGGAAAGAGGGAGAACCTGGATGGCCGAAGACAAAAGAAAACCCGTAAAAGCGCACTCAACGTTCTCTTTAAGTTGCCCAGCGAAACGCCCATTCTCCGTCCTCCGGGATAGCCGTGATCGTATAGTGGTTAGTACCTTGCGTTGTGGCCGCAATAACCCAGGTTCGAATCCTGGTCACGGCAAAATTCTTACCTCTTTTTTTTTTACCAAGTCTCAGCTCTGCAAGGTTTTAACATGGTTTGTCAAAATGCTCAAATTCTCTCATTTCCGTCTTTCAGGGAGGGTTCTGCCACGGCTAGAACGAATAAACACGAAAAGAAAGCGACGGCGCAAAGGCGTGGGGGGAAAGAGGGAGAACCTGGATGGCCGAAGACAAAAGAAAACCCGTAAAAGCGCACTCAACGTTCTCTTTAAGTTGCCCAGCGAAACGCCCATTCTCCGTCCTCCGGGATAGCCGTGATCGTATAGTGGTTAGTACCTTGCGTTGTGGCCGCAATAACCCAGGTTCGAAGCCTGGTCACGGCAAAATTTTTACCTCTTTTTTTACCATGTCTCAGCTCTGCACGGTTTCAACATAGTTTGTCACAATGTTCAGATTCTCTCATGTCCGTCTTTCAGGGAGGGTTCTGCCGCGGTTAGAACGAATAAACATGAAAAGAAAGCGACGGCGCAAAGGCGTGGGGGAAAGAGCGAAAAACTGGATGGCCGAAGACAACAGAAAACCCGTAAAAGCGCACTAAACGTTCTTTTTAAGTTGCCCAGCGAAACGCCCGTTCTCCGTCCTCCGGGATAGCCGTGATCGTATAGTGGTTAGTACCTTGCGTTGTGGCCGCAATAACCCAGGTTCGAAGCCTGGTCACGGCAAAATTTTTACCTCTTTTTTTACCATGTCTCAGCTCTGCGCGGTTTCAACATAGTTTGTCAAAATGCTCAAATTCTCTCATTTCCGTCTTTCAGGAAGGGTTCTGCCGTGGCTAGAACGAATAAATATGAAAAGAAAGCGACGGCGCAAAGGCGTGGGGGGAAAGAGGGAGAACCTGGATGGCCGAAGACAAAAGAAAACCCGTAAAAGCGCACTCAACGTTCTCTTTAAGTTGCCCAGCGAAACGCCCATTCTCCGTCCTCCGGGATAGCCGTGATCGTATAGTGGTTAGTACCTTGCGTTGTGGCCGCAATAACCCAGATTCGAATCCTGGTCACGGCAAAATTCTTACCTCTTTTTTTTACCAAGTCTCAGCTCTGCAAGGTTTTAACATGGTTTGTCAAAATGCTCAAATTCTCTCATTTCCGTCTTTCAGGGAGGGTTCTGCCGCGGTTAGAACGAATAAACATGAAAAGAAAGCGACGGCGCAAAGGCGTGGGGGAAAGAGCGAAAAACTGGATGGCCGAAGACAACAGAAAACCCGTAAAAGCGCACTAAACGTTCTTTTTAAGTTGCCCAGCGAAACGCCCGTTCTCCGTCCTCCGGGATAGCCGTGATCGTATAGTGGTTAGTACCTTGCGTTGTGGCCGCAATAACCCAGGTTCGAAGCCTGGTCACGGCAAAATTTTACCTCTTTTTTTACCATGTCTCAGCTCTGCACGGTTTCAACATAGTTTGTCACAATGTTCAGATTCTCTCATGTCCGTCTTTCAGGAAGGGTTCTGCCGCGGCTAGAACGAATAAACATGAAAAGAAAACAACGGCGCAAAGGCGTGGGATGAAAGCGAGAAACTGGATGACCGAAGACAAAAGAAAACTCGTAAAAGCGCACTGAGCGTTCTCTTTAGGTTGCCCAGCGAAACGCCCGTTCTCCGTCCTCCGGGATAGCCGTGATCGTATAGTGGTTAGTACCTTGCGTTGTGGCCGCAATAACCCAGGTTCGAAGCCTGGTCACGGCAATATTTTTACCTCTTTTTTTACCATGTCTCAGCTCTGCACGGTTTCAACATAGTTTGTCACAATGTTCAGATTCTCTCATGTCCGTCTTTCAGGAAGGGTTCTGCCGCGGCTAGAACGAATAAACATGAAAAGAAAACAACGGCGCAAAGGCGTGGGGTGAAAGCGAGAAACTGGATGACCGAAGACAAAAGAAAACTCGTAAAAGCGCACTGAGCGTTCTCTTTAGGTTGCCCAGCTAAACGCCCGTTCTCCGTCCTCCGGGATAGCCGTGATCGTATAGTGGTTAGTACCTTGCGTTGTGGCCGCCATAACCCAGGTTCGAAGCCTGGTCACGGCAAAATTTTTACCTCTTTTTTTTACCATGTCTCAGCTCTGCGCGGTTTCAACATAGTTTGTCACAATGTTCAGATTTTCTCATGTCCGTCTTTCAAGAAGGGTTCTGCCGCGGCTAGAACGAATAAACATGAAAAGAAAACAACGGCGCAAAGGCGTGGGGTGAAAGCGAGAAACTGGATGACCGAAGACAAAAGAAAACTCGTAAAAGCGCACTGAGCGTTCTCTTTAGGTTGCCCAGCGAAACGCCCGTTCTCCGTCCTCCGGGATAGCCGTGATCGTATAGTGGTTAGTACCTTGCGTTGTGGCCGCAATAACCCAGGTTCGAATCCTGGTCACGGCAAACTTTTTACCTCTTTTTTTACCATGTCGCCGCTCTGCACGGTTTTAACATGGTTTGTCACAATGCTCAGATTCTCTCATTTCCGTTTTTCAGGAAGGGTTCTGCCGTGGCTAGAACGAATAAACATGAAAACAAAGCGACGGCGCAAAGACGTGGGGGAAAGAGCGAGAAACTGGATGGCCGAAGACAAAAGAAAACTCGTAAAAGCGCACTCAACGTTCTCTTTAAGTTGCCCAGCGAAACGCCCATTCTCCGTCCTCCGGGATAGCCGTGATCGTATAGTGGTTAGGACCTTGCGTTGTGGCCGCAATAACCCAGGTTCGAATCCTGGTCACGGCAAACTTTTTACCTCTTTTTTTTTACCAAGTCTCAGCTCTGCAAGGTTTTAACATGGTTTGTCAAAATGCTCAGATTCTCTCATTTCCGTCTTTCAGGGAGGGTTCTGCCACGGCTAGAACGAATAAACATGAAAAGAAAGCGACGGCGCAAAGGCGTGGGGGGAAAGAGGGAGAACCTGGATGGCCGAAGACAAAAGAAAACCCGTAAAAGCGCACTCAACGTTCTCTTTAGGTTGCCCAGCGAAACGCCCATTCTCCGTCCTCCGGGATAGCCGTGATCGTATAGTGGTTAGTACCTTGCTTTGTGGCCGCAGTAACCCAGGTTCGAATCCTGGTCACGGCAAAATTTTTACCTCTTTTTTTTACCAAGTCTCAGCTCTGCAAGGTTTTAACATGGTTTGTCAAAATGCTCAGATTCTCTCATTTCCGTCTTTCAGGGAGGGTTCTGCCACGGCTAGAACGAATAAACATGAAAAGAAAGCGACGGCGCAAAGGCGTGGGGGGAAAGAGGGAGAACCTGGATGGCCGAAGACAAAAGAAAACCCGTAAAAGCGCACTCAACGTTCTCTTTAGGTTGCCCAGCGAAACGCCCGTTCTCCGTCCTCCGGGATAGCCGTGATCGTATAGTGGTTAGTACCTTGCGTTGTGGCCGCAATAACCCAGGTTCGAATCCTGGTCACGGCAAACTTTTTACCTCTTTTTTTACCAAGTCTCAGCTCTGCAAGGTTTTAACATGGTTTGTCAAAATGCTCAGATTCTCTCATTTCCGTCTTTCAGGGAGGGTTCTGCCGCGGCTAGAACGAATAAACATGAAAAGAAAGCAACGGCGCAAAGGCGTGGGGGGAAAGAGGGAGAACCTGGATGGCCGAAGACAAAAGAAAACCCGTAAAAGAGCACTGAGCGTTCTCTTTAGGTTGCCCAGCGAAACGTCCGTTCTCCGTCCTCCGGGATAGCCGTGATCGTATAGTGGTTAGTACCTTGCGTTGTGGCTGCAATAACCCAGGTTCGAATCCTGGTCACGGCAAAATTTTTACCTCTTTTTTTTTACCAAGTCTCAGCTCTGCAAGGTTTTAACATGGTTTGTCAAAATGCTCAGATTCTCTCATTTCCGCCTTTCAGGGAGGGTTCTGCCGCGGCTAGAACGAATAAACATGAAAAGAAAGCAACGGCGCAAAGGCGTGGGGGGAAAGAGGGAGAACCTGGATGGCCGAAGACAAAAGAAAACCCGTAAAAGCACACTGAGCGTTCTCTTTAGGTTGCCCAGCGAAACGTCCGTTCTCCGTCCTCCGGGATAGCCGTGATCGTATAGTGGCTAGTACCTTGCGTTGTGGCCGCAATAACCCAGGTTCGAATCCTGGTCACGGCAAACTTTTTACCTCTTTTTTTTACCAAGTCTCAGCTCTGCAAGGTTTTGACATGGTTTGTCAAAATGCTCAGATTCTCTTATTTCCGTCTTTCAGGGAGGGTTCTGCCGCGGCTAGAACGAATAAACATGAAAAGAAAGCGACGGCGCAAAGGCGTGGGGAAAAGAGCGAAAAACTGGATGGCCGAAGACAAAAGAAAACCCGTAAAAGCGCACTCAACGTTCTCTTTAAGTTGCCCAGTGAAACGCCCATTCTCCGTCCTCCGGGATAGCCGTGATCGTATAGTGGTTAGTACCTTGCGTTGTGGCCGCAATAACCCAGGTTCGAATCCTGGTCACGGCAAACTTTTTACCTCTTTTTTTTTTACCATGTCGCAGCTCTGCACGGTTTTAACATGGTTTGTCACAATGCTCAGATTCTCTCATTTCCGTATTTCAGGGAGGGTTCTGCCGCGGCTAGAACGAATAAACATGAAAAGAAAGCGACGGCGCAAAGGCGTGGGGGGAAAGAGGGAGAACCTGGATGGCCGAAGACAAAAGAAAACCCGTAAAAGCGCACTCAACGTTCTCTTTAAGTTGCCCAGCGAAACGCCCATTCTCCGTCCTCCGGGATAGCCGTGATCGTATAGTGGTTAGTACCTTGCGTTGTGGCCGCAATAACCCAGGTTCGAATCCAGGTCACGGCAAAATTTTTACCTCTTTTTTTTTACCAAGTATCAGCTCTGCAAGGTTTTGACATTGTTTGTCACAATGCTCAGATTCTCTCATTTCCGTTTTTCAGGAAGGGTTCTGCCGTGGCTAGAACGAATAAATATGAAAAGAAAGCGACGGTGCAAAGGCGTGGGGGGAAAGAGGGAGAACCTGGATGGCCGAAGACAAAAGAAAACCCGTAAAAGCGCACTCAACGTTCTCTTTAAGTTGCCCAGCGAAACGCCCATTCTCCGTCCTCTGGGATAGCCGTGATCGTATAGTGGTTAGTACCTTGCGTTGTGGCCGCAATAACCCAGGTTCGAATCCTGGTCACGGCAAAATTCTTACCTCTTTTTTTTTTACCAAGTCTCAGCTCTGCAAGGTTTTAACATGGTTTGTCAAAATGCTCAAATTCTCTCATTTCCGTCTTTCAGGGAGGGTTCTGCCGCGGCTAGAACGAATAAACACGAAAAGAAAGCGACGGCGCAAAGGCGTGGGGGGAAAGAGGGAGAACCTGGATGGCCGAAGACAAAAGAAAACCCGTAAAAGCGCACTCAACGTTCTCTTTAAGTTGCCCAGCGAAACGCCCATTCTCCGTCCTCCGGGATAGCCGTGATCGTATAGTGGTTAGTACCTTGCGTTGTGGCCGCAATAACCCAGATTCGAATCCTGGTCACGGCAAAATTCTTACCTCTTTTTTTTACCAAGTCTCAGCTCTGCAAGGTTTTAACATGGTTTGTCAAAATGCTCAAATTCTCTCATTTCCGTCTTTCAGGGAGGGTTCTGCCGCGGTTAGAACGAATAAACATGAAAAGAAAGCGACGGCGCAAAGGCGTGGGGGAAAGAGCGAAAAACTGGATGGCCGAAGACAAAAGAAAACCCGTAAAAGCGCACTAAACGTTCTTTTTAAGTTGCCCAGCGAAACGCCCGTTCTCCGTCCTCCGGGATAGCCGTGATCGTATAGTGGTTAGTACCTTGCGTTGTGGCCGCCATAACCCAGGTTCGAATCCTGGTCACGGCAAAATTCTTACCTCTTTTTTTTACCAAGTCTCAGCTCTGCAAGGTTTTAACATGGTTTGTCAAAATGCTCAAATTCTCTCATTTCCGTCTTTCAGGGAGGGTTCTGCCGCGGCTAGAACGAATAAACACGAAAAGAAAGCGACGGCGCAAAGGCGTGGGGGGAAAGAGGGAGAACCTGGATGGCCGAAGACAAAAGAAAACCCGTAAAAGCGCACTAAACGTTCTTTTTAAGTTGCCCAGCGAAACGCCCGTTCTCCGTCCTCCGGGATAGCCGTGATCGTATAGTGGTTAGTACCTTGCGTTGTGGCCGCCATAACCCAGGTTCGAAGCCTGGTCACGGCAAAATTTTTACCTCTTTTTTTTACCATGTCTCAGCTCTGCGCGGTTTCAACATAGTTTGTCACAATGTTCAGATTTTCTCATGTCCGTCTTTCAAGAAGGGTTCTGCCGCGGCTAGAACGAATAAACATGAAAAGAAAACAACGGCGCAAAGGCGTGGGGTGAAAGCGAGAAACTGGATGACCGAAGACAAAAGAAAACCCGTAAAAGCGCACTGAGCGTTCTCTTTAGGTTGCCCAGCGAAACGCCCGTTCTCCGTCCTCCGGGATAGCCGTGATCGTATAGTGGTTAGTACCTTG
Source organism: Rhipicephalus microplus (assembly GCF_043290135.1). Lineage (NCBI taxonomy): Eukaryota > Metazoa > Arthropoda > Arachnida > Ixodida > Ixodidae > Rhipicephalus > Rhipicephalus microplus. The sequence continues at coordinate 58,158,989 of NC_134702.1, forward strand.
CGTTGTGGCCGCAATAACCCAGGTTCGAAGCCTGGTCACGGCAAAATTTTTACCTCTTTTTTTACCATGTCGCCGCTCTGCACGGTTTTAACATGGTTTGTCACAATGCTCAGATTTTCTCATGTCCGTCTTTCAAGAAGGGTTCTGCCGCGGCTAGAACGAATAAATATGACAAGAAAACAACGGCGCAAAGGCGTGGGGTGAAAGCGAGAAACTGGATGACCGAAGACAAAAGAAAACTCGTAAAAGCGCACTGAGCGTTCTCTTTAGGTTGCCCAGCGAAACGCCCGTTCTCCGTCCTCCGGGATAGCCGTGATCGTATAGTGGTTAGTACCTTGCGTTGTGGCCGCAATAACCCAGGTTCGAAGCCTGGTCACGGCAAAATTTTTACCTCTTTTTTTACCATGTCTCAGCTCTGCACGGTTTCAACATAGTTTGTCACAATGTTCAGATTTTCTCATGTCCGTCTTTCAAGAAGGGTTCTGCCGCGGCTAGAACGAATAAACATGAAAAGGAAACAACGGCGCAAAGGCGTGGGGTGAAAGCGAGAAACTGGATGACCGAAGACAAAAGAAAACCCGTAAAAGCGCACTGAGCGTTCTCTTTAGGTTGCCCAGCGAAATGCCCGTTCTCCGTCCTCCGGGATAGCCGTGATCGTATAGTGGTTAGTACCTTGCGTTGTGGCCGCAATAACCCAGGTTCGAATCCTGGTCACGGCAAACTTTTTACCTCTTTTTTTACCATGTCGCCGCTCTGCACGGTTTTAACATGGTTTGTCACAATGCTCAGATTCTCTCATTTCCGTTTTTCAGGAAGGGTTCTGCCGTGGCTAGAACGAATAAACATGAAAACAAAGCGACGGCGCAAAGACGTGGGGGAAAGAGCGAGAAACTGGATGGCCGAAGACAAAAGAAAACTCGTAAAAGCGCACTCAACGTTCTCTTTAAGTTGCCCAGCGAAACGCCCATTCTCCGTCCTCCGGGATAGCCGTGATCGTATAGTGGTTAGTACCTTGCGTTGTGGCCGCAATAACCCAGTTTCGAATCCTGGTCACGGCAAACTTTTTACCTCTTTTTTTACCAAGTCTCAGCTCTGCAAGGTTTTAACATGGTTTGTCAAAATGCTCAGATTCTCTCATTTCCGTCTTTCAGGGAGGGTTCTGCCGCGGCTAGAACGAATAAACATGAAAAGAAAGCAACGGCGCAAAGGCGTGGGGGGAAAGAGGGAGAACCTGGATGGCCGAAGACAAAAGAAAACCCGTAAAAGCGCACTCAACGTTCTCTTTAAGTTGCCCAGTGAAACGCCCATTCTCCGTCCTCCGGGATAGCCGTGATCGTATAGTGGTTAGTACCTTGCGTTGTGGCCGCAATAACCCAGGTTCGAATCCTGGTCACGGCAAAATTTTTACCTCTTTTTTTTACCAAGTCTCAGCTCTGCAAGGTTTTAACATGGTTTGTCAAAATGCTCAGATTCTCTCATTTCCGTCTTTCAGGGAGGGTTCTGCCGCGGCTAGAACGAATAAACATGAAAAGAAAGCGACGGCGCAAAGGCGTGGGGGAAAGAGCGAAAAACTGGATGGCCGAAGACAACAGAAAACCCGTAAAAGCGCACTAAACGTTCTTTTTAAGTTGCCCAGCGAAACGCCCGTTCTCCGTCCTCCGGGATAGCCGTGATCGTATAGTGGTTAGTACCTTGCGTTGTGGCTGCAATAACCCAGGTTCGAATCCTGGTCACGGCAAAATTTTTACCTCTTTTTTTTTACCAAGTCTCAGCTCTGCAAGGTTTTAACATGGTTTGTCAAAATGCTCAGATTCTCTCATTTCCGTCTTTCAGGGAGGGTTCTGCCGCGGCTAGAACGAATAAACATGAAAAGAAAGCGACGGCGCAAAGGCGTGGGGGAAAGAGCGAAAAACTGGATGGCCGAAGACAACAGAAAACCCGTAAAAGCGCACTAAACGTTCTTTTTAAGTTGCCCAGCGAAACGCCCGTTCTCCGTCCTCCGGGATAGCCGTGATCGTATAGTGGTTAGTACCTTGCGTTGTGGCCGCAATAACCCAGGTTCGAATCCTGGTCACGGCAAAATTTTTACCTCTTTTTTTTTACCAAGTCTCAGCTCTGCAAGGTTTTAACATGGTTTGTCAAAATGCTCAGATTCTCTCATTTCCGTCTTTCAGGGAGGGTTCTGCCGCGGCTAGAACGAATAAACATGAAAAGAAAGCGACGGCGCAAAGGCGTGGGGGAAAGAGCGAAAAACTGGATGGCCGAAGACAACAGAAAACCCGTAAAAGCGCACTAAACGTTCTTTTTAAGTTGCCCAGCGAAACGCCCGTTCTCCGTCCTCCGGGATAGCCGTGATCGTATAGTGGTTAGTACCTTGCGTTGTGGCTGCAATAACCCAGGTTCGAATCCTGGTCACGGCAAAATTTTTACCTCTTTTTTTTTACCAAGTCTCAGCTCTGCAAGGTTTTAACATGGTTTGTCAAAATGCTCAGATTCTCTCATTTCCGTCTTTCAGGGAGGGTTCTGCCGCGGCTAGAACGAATAAACATGAAAAGAAAGCGACGGCGCAAAGGCGTGGGGGGAAAGAGGGAGAACCTGGATGGCCGAAGACAAAAGAAAACCCGTAAAAGCGCACTCAACGTTCTCTTTAAGTTGCCCAGTGAAACGCCCGTTCTCCGTCCTCCGGGATAGCCGTGATCGTATAGTGGTTAGTACCTTGCGTTGTGGCTGCAATAACCCAGGTTCGAATCCTGGTCACGGCAAAATTTTTACCTCTTTTTTTTTACCAAGTCTCAGCTCTGCAAGGTTTAACATGGTTTGTCAAAATGCTCAGATTCTCTCATTTCCGTCTTTCAGGGAGGGTTCTGCCGCGGCTAGAACGAATAAACATGAAAAGAAAGCGACGGCGCAAAGGCGTGGGGGAAAGAGCGAAAAACTGGATGGCCGAAGACAACAGAAAACCCGTAAAAGCGCACTAAACGTTCTCTTTAAGTTGCCCAGCGAAACGCCCGTTCTCCGTCCTCCGGGATAGCCGTGATCGTATAGTGGTTAGTACCTTGCGTTGTGGCTGCAATAACCCAGGTTCGAATCCTGGTCACGGCAAAATTTTTACCTCTTTCTTTTACCAAGTCTCAGCTCTGCAAGGTTTTAACATGGTTTGTCAAAATGCTCAGATTCTCTCATTTCCGTCTTTCAGGGAGGGTTCTGCCGCGGCTAGAACGAATAAACATGAAAAGAAAGCGACGGCGCTAAGGCGTGGGGGGAAAGAGGGAGAACCTGGATGGCCGAAGACAAAAGAAAACCCGTAAAAGCGCACTCAACGTTCTCTTTAAGTTGCCCAGTGAAACGCCCATTCTCCGTCCTCCGGGATAGCCGTGATCGTATAGTGGTTAGTACCTTGCTTTGTGGCCGCAGTAACCCAGGTTCGAATCCTGGTCACGGCAAAATTTTTACCTCTTTTTTTTACCAAGTCTCAGCTCTGCAAGGTTTTAACATGGTTTGTCAAAATGCTCAGATTCTCTCATTTCCGTCTTTCAGGGAGGGTTCTGCCACGGCTAGAACGAATAAACATGAAAAGAAAGCGACGGCGCAAAGGCGTGGGGGGAAAGAGGGAGAACCTGGATGGCCGAAGACAAAAGAAAACCCGTAAAAGCGCACTCAACGTTCTCTTTAGGTTGCCCAGCGAAACGCCCGTTCTCCGTCCTCCGGGATAGCCGTGATCGTATAGTGGTTAGTACCTTGCGTTGTGGCCGCAATAACCCAGGTTCGAATCCTGGTCACGGCAAACTTTTTACCTCTTTTTTTACCAAGTCTCAGCTCTGCAAGGTTTTAACATGGTTTGTCAAAATGCTCAGATTCTCTCATTTCCGTCTTTCAGGGAGGGTTCTGCCGCGGCTAGAACGAATAAACATGAAAAGAAAGCGACGGCGCAAAGGCGTGGGGGGAAAGAGGGAGAACCTGGATGGCCGAAGACAAAAGAAAACCCGTAAAAGCGCACTCAACGTTCTCTTTAAGTTGCCCAGTGAAACGCCCATTCTCCGTCCTCCGGGATAGCCGTGATCGTATAGTGGTTAGTACCTTGCGTTGTGGCCGCAATAACCCAGGTTCGAAGCCTGGTCACGGCAAAATTTTTACCTCTTTTTTTACCATGTCTCAGCTCTGCACGGTTTCAACATAGTTTGTCACAATGTTCAGATTTTCTCATGTCCGTCTTTCAAGAAGGGTTCTGCCGCGGCTAGAACGAATAAACATGAAAAGAAAGCGACGGCGCAAAGGCGTGGGGGAAAGAGCGAAAAACTGGATGGCCGAAGACAACAGAAAACCCGTAAAAGCGCACTCAACGTTCTCTTTAAGTTGCCCAGTGAAACGCCCATTCTCCGTCCTCCGGGATAGCCGTGATCGTATAGTGGTTAGTACCTTGCGTTGTGGCCGCAATAACCCAGGTTCGAAGCCTGGTCACGGCAAAATTTTTACCTCTTTTTTTACCATGTCTCAGCTCTGCACGGTTTCAACATAGTTTGTCACAATGTTCAGATTTTCTCATGTCCGTCTTTCAAGAAGGGTTCTGCCGCGGCTAGAACGAATAAACATGAAAAGAAAGCGACGGCGCAAAGGCGTGGGGGAAAGAGCGAAAAACTGGATGGCCGAAGACAACAGAAAACCCGTAAAAGCGCACTCAACGTTCTCTTTAAGTTGCCCAGTGAAACGCCCATTCTCCGTCCTCCGGGATAGCCGTGATCGTATAGTGGTTAGTACCTTGCGTTGTGGCCGCAATAACCCAGGTTCGAAGCCTGGTCACGGCAAAATTTTTACCTCTTTTTTTACCATGTCTCAGCTCTGCACGGTTTCAACATAGTTTGTCACAATGTTCAGATTTTCTCATGTCCGTCTTTCAAGAAGGGTTCTGCCACGGCTAGAACGAATAAACATGAAAAGAAAGCGACGGCGCAAAGGCGTGGGGGGAAAGAGGGAGAACCTGGATGGCCGAAGACGAAAGAAAACCCGTAAAAGCGCACTAAACGTTCTTTTTAAGTTGCCCAGTGAAACGCCCGTTCTCCGTCCTCCGGGATAGCCGTGATCGTATAGTGGTTAGTACCTTGCGTTGTGGCTGCAATAACCCAGGTTCGAATTCTGGTCACGGCAAAATTTTTACCTCTTTTTTTTTACCAAGTCTCAGCTCTGCAAGGTTTTAACATGGTTTGTCAAAATGCTCAGATTCTCTCATTTCCGTCTTTCAGGGAGGGTTCTGCCGCGGCTAGAACGAATAAACATGAAAAGAAAGCGACGGCGCAAAGGCGTGGGGGAAAGAGCGAAAAACTGGATGGCCGAAGACAACAGAAAACCCGTAAAAGCGCACTAAACGTTCTCTTTAAGTTGCCCAGTGAAACGCCCGTTCTCCGTCCTCCGGGATAGCCGTGATCGTATAGTGGTTAGTACATTGCGTTGTGGCCGCAATAACCCAGGTTCGAATCCTGGTCACGGCAAACTTTTTACCTCTTTTTTTTTACCATGTCGCAGCTCTGCACGGTTTTAACATGGTTTGTCACAATGCTCAGATTCTCTCATTTCCGTTTTTCAGGGAGGGTTCTGCCGCGGCTAGAACGAATAAACATGAAAAGAAAGCGACGGCGCAAAGGCGTGGGGGGAAAGAGGGAGAACATGGATGGCCGAAGACAAAAGAAAACCCGTAAAAGCGCACTCAACGTTCTCTTTAGGTTGCCCAGCGAAACGCCCATTCTCCGTCCTCCGGGATAGCCGTGATCGTATAGTGGATAGTACCTTGCGTTGTGGCCGCAATAACCCAGGTTCGAATCCAGGTCACGGCAAAATTTTTACCTCTTTTTTTTTTACCAAGTATCAGCTCTGCAAGGTTTTGACATTGTTTGTCACAATGCTCAGATTCTCTCATTTCCGTTTTTCAGGAAGGGTTCTGCCGTGGCTAGAACGAATAAATATGAAAAGAAAGCGACGGTGCAAAGGCGTGGGGGGAAAGAGGGAGAACCTGGATGGCCGAAGACAAAAGAAAACCCGTAAAAGCGCACTCAACGTTCTCTTTAAGTTGCCCAGCGAAACGCCCATTCTCCGTCCTCCGGGATAGCCGTGATCGTATAGTGGTTAGTACCTTGCGTTGTGGCCGCAATAACCCAGGTTCGAATCCTGGTCACGGCAAAATTCTTACCTCTTTTTTTTTTACCAAGTCTCAGCTCTGCAAGGTTTTAACATGGTTTGTCAAAATGCTCAAATTCTCTCATTTCCGTCTTTCAGGGAGGGTTCTGCCGCGGCTAGAACGAATAAACACGAAAAGAAAGCGACGGCGCAAAGGCGTGGGGGGAAAGAGGGAGAACCTGGATGGCCGAAGACAAAAGAAAACCCGTAAAAGCGCACTCAACGTTCTCTTTAAGTTGCCCAGCGAAACGCCCATTCTCCGTCCTCCGGGATAGCCGTGATCGTATAGTGGTTAGTACCTTGCGTTGTGGCCGCAATAACCCAGGTTCGAAGCCTGGTCACGGCAAAATTTTTACCTCTTTTTTTACCATGTCTCAGCTCTGCACGGTTTCAACATAGTTTGTCACAATGTTCAGATTCTCTCATGTCCGTCTTTCAGGGAGGGTTCTGCCGCGGTTAGAACGAATAAACATGAAAAGAAAGCGACGGCGCAAAGGCGTGGGGGAAAGAGCGAAAAACTGGATGGCCGAAGACAACAGAAAACCCGTAAAAGCGCACTAAACGTTCTTTTTAAGTTGCCCAGCGAAACGCCCGTTCTCCGTCCTCCGGGATAGCCGTGATCGTATAGTGGTTAGTACCTTGCGTTGTGGCCGCAATAACCCAGGTTCGAAGCCTGGTCACGGCAAAATTTTACCTCTTTTTTTACCATGTCTCAGCTCTGCACGGTTTCAACATAGTTTGTCACAATGTTCAGATTCTCTCATGTCCGTCTTTCAGGAAGGGTTCTGCCGCGGCTAGAACGAATAAACATGAAAAGAAAACAACGGCGCAAAGGCGTGGGATGAAAGCGAGAAACTGGATGACCGAAGACAAAAGAAAACTCGTAAAAGCGCACTGAGCGTTCTCTTTAGGTTGCCCAGCGAAACGCCCGTTCTCCGTCCTCCGGGATAGCCGTGATCGTATAGTGGTTAGTACCTTGCGTTGTGGCCGCAATAACCCAGGTTCGAAGCCTGGTCACGGCAATATTTTTACCTCTTTTTTTACCATGTCTCAGCTCTGCACGGTTTCAACATAGTTTGTCACAATGTTCAGATTCTCTCATGTCCGTCTTTCAGGAAGGGTTCTGCCGCGGCTAGAACGAATAAACATGAAAAGAAAACAACGGCGCAAAGGCGTGGGGTGAAAGCGAGAAACTGGATGACCGAAGACAAAAGAAAACTCGTAAAAGCGCACTGAGCGTTCTCTTTAGGTTGCCCAGCTAAACGCCCGTTCTCCGTCCTCCGGGATAGCCGTGATCGTATAGTGGTTAGTACCTTGCGTTGTGGCCGCCATAACCCAGGTTCGAAGCCTGGTCACGGCAAAATTTTTACCTCTTTTTTTTACCATGTCTCAGCTCTGCGCGGTTTCAACATAGTTTGTCACAATGTTCAGATTTTCTCATGTCCGTCTTTCAAGAAGGGTTCTGCCGCGGCTAGAACGAATAAACATGAAAAGAAAACAACGGCGCAAAGGCGTGGGGTGAAAGCGAGAAACTGGATGACCGAAGACAAAAGAAAACTCGTAAAAGCGCACTGAGCGTTCTCTTTAGGTTGCCCAGCGAAACGCCCGTTCTCCGTCCTCCGGGATAGCCGTGATCGTATAGTGGTTAGTACCTTGCGTTGTGGCCGCAATAACCCAGGTTCGAATCCTGGTCACGGCAAACTTTTTACCTCTTTTTTTACCATGTCGCCGCTCTGCACGGTTTTAACATGGTTTGTCACAATGCTCAGATTCTCTCATTTCCGTTTTTCAGGAAGGGTTCTGCCGTGGCTAGAACGAATAAACATGAAAACAAAGCGACGGCGCAAAGACGTGGGGGAAAGAGCGAGAAACTGGATGGCCGAAGACAAAAGAAAACTCGTAAAAGCGCACTCAACGTTCTCTTTAAGTTGCCCAGCGAAACGCCCATTCTCCGTCCTCCGGGATAGCCGTGATCGTATAGTGGTTAGGACCTTGCGTTGTGGCCGCAATAACCCAGGTTCGAATCCTGGTCACGGCAAACTTTTTACCTCTTTTTTTTTACCAAGTCTCAGCTCTGCAAGGTTTTAACATGGTTTGTCAAAATGCTCAGATTCTCTCATTTCCGTCTTTCAGGGAGGGTTCTGCCACGGCTAGAACGAATAAACATGAAAAGAAAGCGACGGCGCAAAGGCGTGGGGGGAAAGAGGGAGAACCTGGATGGCCGAAGACAAAAGAAAACCCGTAAAAGCGCACTCAACGTTCTCTTTAGGTTGCCCAGCGAAACGCCCATTCTCCGTCCTCCGGGATAGCCGTGATCGTATAGTGGTTAGTACCTTGCTTTGTGGCCGCAGTAACCCAGGTTCGAATCCTGGTCACGGCAAAATTTTTACCTCTTTTTTTTACCAAGTCTCAGCTCTGCAAGGTTTTAACATGGTTTGTCAAAATGCTCAGATTCTCTCATTTCCGTCTTTCAGGGAGGGTTCTGCCACGGCTAGAACGAATAAACATGAAAAGAAAGCGACGGCGCAAAGGCGTGGGGGGAAAGAGGGAGAACCTGGATGGCCGAAGACAAAAGAAAACCCGTAAAAGCGCACTCAACGTTCTCTTTAGGTTGCCCAGCGAAACGCCCGTTCTCCGTCCTCCGGGATAGCCGTGATCGTATAGTGGTTAGTACCTTGCGTTGTGGCCGCAATAACCCAGGTTCGAATCCTGGTCACGGCAAACTTTTTACCTCTTTTTTTACCAAGTCTCAGCTCTGCAAGGTTTTAACATGGTTTGTCAAAATGCTCAGATTCTCTCATTTCCGTCTTTCAGGGAGGGTTCTGCCGCGGCTAGAACGAATAAACATGAAAAGAAAGCAACGGCGCAAAGGCGTGGGGGGAAAGAGGGAGAACCTGGATGGCCGAAGACAAAAGAAAACCCGTAAAAGAGCACTGAGCGTTCTCTTTAGGTTGCCCAGCGAAACGTCCGTTCTCCGTCCTCCGGGATAGCCGTGATCGTATAGTGGTTAGTACCTTGCGTTGTGGCTGCAATAACCCAGGTTCGAATCCTGGTCACGGCAAAATTTTTACCTCTTTTTTTTTACCAAGTCTCAGCTCTGCAAGGTTTTAACATGGTTTGTCAAAATGCTCAGATTCTCTCATTTCCGCCTTTCAGGGAGGGTTCTGCCGCGGCTAGAACGAATAAACATGAAAAGAAAGCAACGGCGCAAAGGCGTGGGGGGAAAGAGGGAGAACCTGGATGGCCGAAGACAAAAGAAAACCCGTAAAAGCACACTGAGCGTTCTCTTTAGGTTGCCCAGCGAAACGTCCGTTCTCCGTCCTCCGGGATAGCCGTGATCGTATAGTGGCTAGTACCTTGCGTTGTGGCCGCAATAACCCAGGTTCGAATCCTGGTCACGGCAAACTTTTTACCTCTTTTTTTTACCAAGTCTCAGCTCTGCAAGGTTTTGACATGGTTTGTCAAAATGCTCAGATTCTCTTATTTCCGTCTTTCAGGGAGGGTTCTGCCGCGGCTAGAACGAATAAACATGAAAAGAAAGCGACGGCGCAAAGGCGTGGGGAAAAGAGCGAAAAACTGGATGGCCGAAGACAAAAGAAAACCCGTAAAAGCGCACTCAACGTTCTCTTTAAGTTGCCCAGTGAAACGCCCATTCTCCGTCCTCCGGGATAGCCGTGATCGTATAGTGGTTAGTACCTTGCGTTGTGGCCGCAATAACCCAGGTTCGAATCCTGGTCACGGCAAACTTTTTACCTCTTTTTTTTTTTACCATGTCGCAGCTCTGCACGGTTTTAACATGGTTTGTCACAATGCTCAGATTCTCTCATTTCCGTATTTCAGGGAGGGTTCTGCCGCGGCTAGAACGAATAAACATGAAAAGAAAGCGACGGCGCAAAGGCGTGGGGGGAAAGAGGGAGAACCTGGATGGCCGAAGACAAAAGAAAACCCGTAAAAGCGCACTCAACGTTCTCTTTAAGTTGCCCAGCGAAACGCCCATTCTCCGTCCTCCGGGATAGCCGTGATCGTATAGTGGTTAGTACCTTGCGTTGTGGCCGCAATAACCCAGGTTCGAATCCAGGTCACGGCAAAATTTTTACCTCTTTTTTTTTACCAAGTATCAGCTCTGCAAGGTTTTGACATTGTTTGTCACAATGCTCAGATTCTCTCATTTCCGTTTTTCAGGAAGGGTTCTGCCGTGGCTAGAACGAATAAATATGAAAAGAAAGCGACGGTGCAAAGGCGTGGGGGGAAAGAGGGAGAACCTGGATGGCCGAAGACAAAAGAAAACCCGTAAAAGCGCACTCAACGTTCTCTTTAAGTTGCCCAGCGAAACGCCCATTCTCCGTCCTCTGGGATAGCCGTGATCGTATAGTGGTTAGTACCTTGCGTTGTGGCCGCAATAACCCAGGTTCGAATCCTGGTCACGGCAAAATTCTTACCTCTTTTTTTTTTACCAAGTCTCAGCTCTGCAAGGTTTTAACATGGTTTGTCAAAATGCTCAAATTCTCTCATTTCCGTCTTTCAGGGAGGGTTCTGCCGCGGCTAGAACGAATAAACACGAAAAGAAAGCGACGGCGCAAAGGCGTGGGGGGAAAGAGGGAGAACCTGGATGGCCGAAGACAAAAGAAAACCCGTAAAAGCGCACTCAACGTTCTCTTTAAGTTGCCCAGCGAAACGCCCATTCTCCGTCCTCCGGGATAGCCGTGATCGTATAGTGGTTAGTACCTTGCGTTGTGGCCGCAATAACCCAGATTCGAATCCTGGTCACGGCAAAATTCTTACCTCTTTTTTTTACCAAGTCTCAGCTCTGCAAGGTTTTAACATGGTTTGTCAAAATGCTCAAATTCTCTCATTTCCGTCTTTCAGGGAGGGTTCTGCCGCGGTTAGAACGAATAAACATGAAAAGAAAGCGACGGCGCAAAGGCGTGGGGGAAAGAGCGAAAAACTGGATGGCCGAAGACAACAGAAAACCCGTAAAAGCGCACTAAACGTTCTTTTTAAGTTGCCCAGCGAAACGCCCATTCTCCGTCCTCCGGGATAGCCGTGATCGTATAGTGGTTAGTACCTTGCGTTGTGGCCGCCATAACCCAGGTTCGAAGCCTGGTCACGGCAAAATTTTTACCTCTTTTTTTTACCATGTCTCAGCTCTGCGCGGTTTCAACATAGTTTGTCACAATGTTCAGATTTTCTCATGTCCGTCTTTCAAGAAGGGTTCTGCCGCGGCTAGAACGAATAAACATGAAAAGAAAACAACGGCGCAAAGGCGTGGGGTGAAAGCGAGAAACTGGATGACCGAAGACAAAAGAAAACCCGTAAAAGCGCACTGAGCGTTCTCTTTAGGTTGCCCAGCGAAACGCCCGTTCTCCGTCCTCCGGGATAGCCGTGATCGTATAGTGGTTAGTACCTTGCGTTGTGGCCGCAATAACCCAGGTTCGAAGCCTGGTCACGGCAAAATTTTTACCTCTTTTTTTACCATGTCGCCGCTCTGCACGGTTTTAACATGGTTTGTCACAATGCTCAGATTTTCTCATGTCCGTCTTTCAAGAAGGGTTCTGCCGCGGCTAGAACGAATAAATATGACAAGAAAACAACGGCGCAAAGGCGTGGGGTGAAAGCGAGAAACTGGATGACCGAAGACAAAAGAAAACTCGTAAAAGCGCACTGAGCGTTCTCTTTAGGTTGCCCAGCGAAACGCCCGTTCTCCGTCCTCCGGGATAGCCGTGATCGTATAGTGGTTAGTACCTTGCGTTGTGGCCGCAATAACCCAGGTTCGAAGCCTGGTCACGGCAAAATTTTTACCTCTTTTTTTACCATGTCTCAGCTCTGCACGGTTTCAACATAGTTTGTCACAATGTTCAGATTTTCTCATGTCCGTCTTTCAAGAAGGGTTCTGCCGCGGCTAGAACGAATAAACATGAAAAGGAAACAACGGCGCAAAGGCGTGGGGTGAAAGCGAGAAACTGGATGACCGAAGACAAAAGAAAACCCGTAAAAGCGCACTGAGCGTTCTCTTTAGGTTGCCCAGCGAAATGCCCGTTCTCCGTCCTCCGGGATAGCCGTGATCGTATAGTGGTTAGTACCTTGCGTTGTGGCCGCAATAACCCAGGTTCGAATCCTGGTCACGGCAAACTTTTTACCTCTTTTTTTACCATGTCGCCGCTCTGCACGGTTTTAACATGGTTTGTCACAATGCTCAGATTCTCTCATTTCCGTTTTTCAGGAAGGGTTCTGCCGTGGCTAGAACGAATAAACATGAAAACAAAGCGACGGCGCAAAGACGTGGGGGAAAGAGCGAGAAACTGGATGGCCGAAGACAAAAGAAAACTCGTAAAAGCGCACTCAACGTTCTCTTTAAGTTGCCCAGCGAAACGCCCATTCTCCGTCCTCCGGGATAGCCGTGATCGTATAGTGGTTAGTACCTTGCGTTGTGGCCGCAATAACCCAGTTTCGAATCCTGGTCACGGCAAACTTTTTACCTCTTTTTTTACCAAGTCTCAGCTCTGCAAGGTTTTAACATGGTTTGTCAAAATGCTCAGATTCTCTCATTTCCGTCTTTCAGGGAGGGTTCTGCCGCGGCTAGAACGAATAAACATGAAAAGAAAGCAACGGCGCAAAGGCGTGGGGGGAAAGAGGGAGAACCTGGATGGCCGAAGACAAAAGAAAACCCGTAAAAGCGCACTCAACGTTCTCTTTAAGTTGCCCAGTGAAACGCCCATTCTCCGTCCTCCGGGATAGCCGTGATCGTATAGTGGTTAGTACCTTGCGTTGTGGCCGCAATAACCCAGGTTCGAATCCTGGTCACGGCAAAATTTTTACCTCTTTTTTTTACCAAGTCTCAGCTCTGCAAGGTTTTAACATGGTTTGTCAAAATGCTCAGATTCTCTCATTTCCGTCTTTCAGGGAGGGTTCTGCCGCGGCTAGAACGAATAAACATGAAAAGAAAGCGACGGCGCAAAGGCGTGGGGGAAAGAGCGAAAAACTGGATGGCCGAAGACAACAGAAAACCCGTAAAAGCGCACTCAACGTTCTTTTTAAGTTGCCCAGCGAAACGCCCGTTCTCCGTCCTCCGGGATAGCCGTGATCGTATAGTGGTTAGTACCTTGCGTTGTGGCCGCAATAACCCAGGTTCGAATCCTGGTCACGGCAAAATTTTTACCTCTTTTTTTTACCAAGTCTCAGCTCTGCAAGGTTTTAACATGGTTTGTCAAAATGCTCAGATTCTCTCATTTCCGTCTTTCAGGGAGGGTTCTGCCGCGGCTAGAACGAATAAACATGAAAAGAAAGCGACGGCGCAAAGGCGTGGGGGAAAGAGCGAAAAACTGGATGGCCGAAGACAACAGAAAACCCGTAAAAGCGCACTCAACGTTCTCTTTAAGTTGCCCAGTGAAACGCCCATTCTCCGTCCTCCGGGATAGCCGTGATCGTATAGTGGTTAGTACCTTGCGTTGTGGCTGCAATAACCCAGGTTCGAATCCTGGTCACGGCAAAATTTTTACCTCTTTTTTTTTACCAAGTCTCAGCTCTGCAAGGTTTTAACATGGTTTGTCAAAATGCTCAGATTCTCTCATTTCCGTCTTTCAGGGAGGGTTCTGCCGCGGCTAGAACGAATAAACATGAAAAGAAAGCGACGGCGCAAAGGCGTGGGGGAAAGAGCGAAAAACTGGATGGCCGAAGACAACAGAAAACCCGTAAAAGCGCACTAAACGTTCTTTTTAAGTTGCCCAGCGAAACGCCCGTTCTCCGTCCTCCGGGATAGCCGTGATCGTATAGTGGTTAGTACCTTGCGTTGTGGCTGCAATAACCCAGGTTCGAATCCTGGTCACGGCAAAATTTTTACCTCTTTTTTTTTACCAAGTCTCAGCTCTGCAAGGTTTTAACATGGTTTGTCAAAATGCTCAGATTCTCTCATTTCCGTCTTTCAGGGAGGGTTCTGCCGCGGCTAGAACGAATAAACATGAAAAGAAAGCGACGGCGCAAAGGCGTGGGGGAAAGAGCGAAAAACTGGATGGCCGAAGACAACAGAAAACCCGTAAAAGCGCACTAAACGTTCTCTTTAAGTTGCCCAGCGAAACGCCCGTTCTCCGTCCTCCGGGATAGCCGTGATCGTATAGTGGTTAGTACCTTGCGTTGTGGCTGCAATAACCCAGGTTCGAATCCTGGTCACGGCAAAATTTTTACCTCTTTCTTTTACCAAGTCTCAGCTCTGCAAGGTTTTAACATGGTTTGTCAAAATGCTCAGATTCTCTCATTTCCGTCTTTCAGGGAGGGTTCTGCCGCGGCTAGAACGAATAAACATGAAAAGAAAGCGACGGCGCTAAGGCGTGGGGGGAAAGAGGGAGAACCTGGATGGCCGAAGACAAAAGAAAACCCGTAAAAGCGCACTCAACGTTCTCTTTAAGTTGCCCAGTGAAACGCCCATTCTCCGTCCTCCGGGATAGCCGTGATCGTATAGTGGTTAGTACCTTGCTTTGTGGCCGCAGTAACCCAGGTTCGAATCCTGGTCACGGCAAAATTTTTACCTCTTTTTTTTACCAAGTCTCAGCTCTGCAAGGTTTTAACATGGTTTGTCAAAATGCTCAGATTCTCTCATTTCCGTCTTTCAGGGAGGGTTCTGCCACGGCTAGAACGAATAAACATGAAAAGAAAGCGACGGCGCAAAGGCGTGGGGGGAAAGAGGGAGAACCTGGATGGCCGAAGACAAAAGAAAACCCGTAAAAGCGCACTCAACGTTCTCTTTAGGTTGCCCAGCGAAACGCCCGTTCTCCGTCCTCCGGGATAGCCGTGATCGTATAGTGGTTAGTACCTTGCGTTGTGGCCGCAATAACCCAGGTTCGAATCCTGGTCACGGCAAACTTTTTACCTCTTTTTTTACCAAGTCTCAGCTCTGCAAGGTTTTAACATGGTTTGTCAAAATGCTCAGATTCTCTCATTTCCGTCTTTCAGGGAGGGTTCTGCCGCGGCTAGAACGAATAAACATGAAAAGAAAGCGACGGCGCAAAGGCGTGGGGGGAAAGAGGGAGAACCTGGATGGCCGAAGACAAAAGAAAACCCGTAAAAGCGCACTCAACGTTCTCTTTAAGTTGCCCAGTGAAACGCCCATTCTCCGTCCTCCGGGATAGCCGTGATCGTATAGTGGTTAGTACCTTGCGTTGTGGCCGCAATAACCCAGGTTCGAAGCCTGGTCACGGCAAAATTTTTACCTCTTTTTTTACCATGTCTCAGCTCTGCACGGTTTCAACATAGTTTGTCACAATGTTCAGATTTTCTCATGTCCGTCTTTCAAGAAGGGTTCTGCCGCGGCTAGAACGAATAAACATGAAAAGAAAGCGACGGCGCAAAGGCGTGGGGGAAAGAGCGAAAAACTGGATGGCCGAAGACAACAGAAAACCCGTAAAAGCGCACTCAACGTTCTCTTTAAGTTGCCCAGTGAAACGCCCATTCTCCGTCCTCCGGGATAGCCGTGATCGTATAGTGGTTAGTACCTTGCGTTGTGGCCGCAATAACCCAGGTTCGAAGCCTGGTCACGGCAAAATTTTTACCTCTTTTTTTACCATGTCTCAGCTCTGCACGGTTTCAACATAGTTTGTCACAATGTTCAGATTTTCTCATGTCCGTCTTTCAAGAAGGGTTCTGCCGCGGCTAGAACGAATAAACATGAAAAGAAAGCGACGGCGCAAAGGCGTGGGGGAAAGAGCGAAAAACTGGATGGCCGAAGACAACAGAAAACCCGTAAAAGCGCACTCAACGTTCTCTTTAAGTTGCCCAGTGAAACGCCCATTCTCCGTCCTCCGGGATAGCCGTGATCGTATAGTGGTTAGTACCTTGCGTTGTGGCCGCAATAACCCAGGTTCGAAGCCTGGTCACGGCAAAATTTTTACCTCTTTTTTTACCATGTCTCAGCTCTGCACGGTTTCAACATAGTTTGTCACAATGTTCAGATTTTCTCATGTCCGTCTTTCAAGAAGGGTTCTGCCACGGCTAGAACGAATAAACATGAAAAGAAAGCGACGGCGCAAAGGCGTGGGGGGAAAGAGGGAGAACCTGGATGGCCGAAGACAACAGAAAACCCGTAAAAGCGCACTCAACGTTCTCTTTAAGTTGCCCAGTGAAACGCCCATTCTCCGTCCTCCGGGATAGCCGTGATCGTATAGTGGTTAGTACCTTGCGTTGTGGCCGCAATAACCCAGGTTCGAAGCCTGGTCACGGCAAAATTTTTACCTCTTTTTTTACCATGTCTCAGCTCTGCACGGTTTCAACATAGTTTGTCACAATGTTCAGATTTTCTCATGTCCGTCTTTCAAGAAGGGTTCTGCCGCGGCTAGAACGAATAAACATGAAAAGAAAGCGACGGCGCAAAGGCGTGGGGGAAAGAGCGAAAAACTGGATGGCCGAAGACAACAGAAAACCCGTAAAAGCGCACTCAACGTTCTCTTTAAGTTGCCCAGTGAAACGCCCGTTCTCCGTCCTCCGGGATAGCCGTGATCGTATAGTGGTTAGTACCTTGCGTTGTGGCTGCAATAACCCAGGTTCGAATCCTGGTCACGGCAAAATTTTTACCTCTTTTTTTTTACCAAGTCTCAGCTCTGCAAGGTTTTAACATGGTTTGTCAAAATGCTCAGATTCTCTCATTTCCGTCTTTCAGGGAGGGTTCTGCCGCGGCTAGAACGAATAAACATGAAAAGAAAGCGACGGCGCAAAGGCGTGGGGGAAAGAGCGAAAAACTGGATGGCCGAAGACAACAGAAAACCCGTAAAAGCGCACTAAACGTTCTCTTTAAGTTGCCCAGCGAAACGCCCGTTCTCCGTCCTCCGGGATAGCCGTGATCGTATAGTGGTTAGTACCTTGCGTTGTGGCTGCAATAACCCAGGTTCGAATTCTGGTCACGGCAAAATTTTTACCTCTTTTTTTTTACCAAGTCTCAGCTCTGCAAGGTTTTAACATGGTTTGTCAAAATGCTCAGATTCTCTCATTTCCGTCTTTCAGGGAGGGTTCTGCCGCGGCTAGAACGAATAAACATGAAAAGAAAGCGACGGCGCAAAGGCGTGGGGGAAAGAGCGAAAAACTGGATGGCCGAAGACAACAGAAAACCCGTAAAAGCGCACTAAACGTTCTCTTTAAGTTGCCCAGCGAAACGCCCGTTCTCCGTCCTCCGGGATAGCCGTGATCGTATAGTGGTTAGTACCTTGCGTTGTGGCTGCAATAACCCAGGTTCGAATCCTGGTCACGGCAAAATTTTTACCTCTTTCTTTTACCAAGTCTCAGCTCTGCAAGGTTTTAACATGGTTTGTCAAAATGCTCAGATTCTCTCATTTCCGTCTTTCAGGGAGGGTTCTGCCGCGGCTAGAACGAATAAACATGAAAAGAAAGCGACGGCGCAAAGGCGTGGGGGAAAGAGCGAAAAACTGGATGGCCGAAGACAACAGAAAACCCGTAAAAGCGCACTAAACGTTCTTTTTAAGTTGCCCAGCGAAACGCCCGTTCTCCGTCCTCCGGGATAGCCGTGATCGTATAGTGGTTAGTACCTTGCGTTGTGGCTGCAATAACCCAGGTTCGAATCCTGGTCACGGCAAAATTTTTACCTCTTTTTTTTTACCAAGTCTCAGCTCTGCAAGGTTTTAACATGGTTTGTCAAAATGCTCAGATTCTCTCATTTCCGTCTTTCAGGGAGGGTTCTGCCGCGGCTAGAACGAATAAACATGAAAAGAAAGCGACGGCGCTAAGGCGTGGGGGGAAAGAGGGAGAACCTGGATGGCCGAAGACAAAAGAAAACCCGTAAAAGCGCACTCAACGTTCTCTTTAAGTTGCCCAGTGAAACGCCCATTCTCCGTCCTCCGGGATAGCCGTGATCGTATAGTGGTTAGTACCTTGCTTTGTGGCCGCAGTAACCCAGGTTCGAATCCTGGTCACGGCAAAATTTTTACCTCTTTTTTTTACCAAGTCTCAGCTCTGCAAGGTTTTAACATGGTTTGTCAAAATGCTCAGATTCTCTCATTTCCGTCTTTCAGGGAGGGTTCTGCCACGGCTAGAACGAATAAACATGAAAAGAAAGCGACGGCGCAAAGGCGTGGGGGGAAAGAGGGAGAACCTGGATGGCCGAAGACAAAAGAAAACCCGTAAAAGCGCACTCAACGTTCTCTTTAGGTTGCCCAGCGAAACGCCCGTTCTCCGTCCTCCGGGATAGCCGTGATCGTATAGTGGTTAGTACCTTGCGTTGTGGCCGCAATAACCCAGGTTCGAATCCTGGTCACGGCAAACTTTTTACCTCTTTTTTTACCAAGTCTCAGCTCTGCAAGGTTTTAACATGGTTTGTCAAAATGCTCAGATTCTCTCATTTCCGTCTTTCAGGGAGGGTTCTGCCGCGGCTAGAACGAATAAACATGAAAAGAAAGCGACGGCGCAAAGGCGTGGGGGGAAAGAGGGAGAACCTGGATGGCCGAAGACAAAAGAAAACCCGTAAAAGCGCACTCAACGTTCTCTTTAAGTTGCCCAGTGAAACGCCCATTCTCCGTCCTCCGGGATAGCCGTGATCGTATAGTGGTTAGTACCTTGCGTTGTGGCCGCAATAACCCAGGTTCGAAGCCTGGTCACGGCAAAATTTTTACCTCTTTTTTTACCATGTCTCAGCTCTGCACGGTTTCAACATAGTTTGTCACAATGTTCAGATTTTCTCATGTCCGTCTTTCAAGAAGGGTTCTGCCGCGGCTAGAACGAATAAACATGAAAAGAAAGCGACGGCGCAAAGGCGTGGGGGGAAAGAGCGAAAAACTGGATGGCCGAAGACAACAGAAAACCCGTAAAAGCGCACTAAACGTTCTCTTTAAGTTGCCCAGTGAAACGCCCATTCTCCGTCCTCCGGGATAGCCGTGATCGTATAGTGGTTAGTACCTTGCGTTGTGGCCGCAATAACCCAGGTTCGAATCCTGGTCACGGCAAAATTCTTACCTCTTTTTTTTACCAAGTCTCAGCTCTGCAAGGTTTTAACATGGTTTGTCAAAATGCTCAGATTCTCTCATTTCCGTCTTTCAGGGAGGGTTCTGCCGCGGCTAGAACGAATAAACATGAAAAGAAAGCGACGGCGCAAAGGCGTGGGGGGAAAGAGCGAAAAACTGGATGGCCGAAGACAACAGAAAACCCGTAAAAGCGCACTAAACGTTCTCTTTAAGTTGCCCAGTGAAACGCCCATTCTCCGTCCTCCGGGATAGCCGTGATCGTATAGTGGTTAGTACCTTGCGTTGTGGCCGCAATAACCCAGGTTCGAATCCTGGTCACGGCAAAATTCTTACCTCTTTTTTTTACCAAGTCTCAGCTCTGCAAGGTTTTAACATGGTTTGTCAAATGCTCAGATTCTCTCATTTCCGTCTTTCAGGGAGGGTTCTGCCGCGGCTAGAACGAATAAACATGAAAAGAAAGCGACGGCGCAAAGGCGTGGGGGGAAAGAGCGAAAAACTGGATGGCCGAAGACAACAGAAAACCCGTAAAAGCGCACTAAACGTTCTCTTTAAGTTGCCCAGAGAAACGCCCATTCTCCGTCCTCCGGGATAGCCGTGATCGTATAGTGGTTAGTACCTTGCGTTGTGGCCGCAATAACCCAGGTTCGAATCCTGGTCACGGCAAAATTCTTACCTCTTTTTTTTACCAAGTCTCAGCTCTGCAAGGTTTTAACATGGTTTGTCAAAATGCTCAGATTCTCTCATTTCCGTCTTTCAGGGAGGGTTCTGCCGCGGCTAGAACGAATAAACATGAAAAGAAAGCGACGGCGCAAAGGCGTGGGGGGAAAGAGCGAAAAACTGGATGGCCGAAGACAACAGAAAACCCGTAAAAGCGCACTAAACGTTCTCTTTAAGTTGCCCAGTGAAACGCCCATTCTCCGTCCTCCGGGATAGCCGTGATCGTATAGTGGTTAGTACCTTGCGTTGTGGCCGCAATAACCCAGGTTCGAATCCTGGTCACGGCAAAATTCTTACCTCTTTTTTTTACCAAGTCTCAGCTCTGCAAGGTTTTAACATGGTTTGTCAAAATGCTCAGATTCTCTCATTTCCGTCTTTCAGGGAGGGTTCTGTCGCGGCTAGAACGATTAAACATGAAAAGAAAGCGACGGCGCAAAGGCGTGGGGGGAAAGAGGGAGAACATGGATGGCCGAAGACAAAAGAAAACCCGTAAAAGCGCACTCAACGTTCTCTTTAAGTTGCCCAGTGAAACGCCCATTCTCCGTCCTCCGGGATAGCCGTGATCGTATAGTGGTTAGTACCTTGCGTTGTGGCCGCAATAACCCAGGTTCGAATCCTGGTCACGGCAAAATTTCTACCTCTTTTTTTTTTACCAAGTCTCAGCTCTGCACGGTTTTAACAAGGTTTGTCACAATGCTCAGATTCTCTCATTTCCGTTATTCAGGAAGGGTTCTGCAACGGCTAGAACAAATAAACATGAAAAGAAAGCGACCGCGCACAGGCGTGGGGGAAAGAGGGAGAACCTGGATGGCCGAAGACAAAAGAAAACCCGTAAAAGCGCACTCAACGTTCTCTTTAAGTTGCCCAGTGAAACGCCCATTCTCCGTCCTCCGGGATAGCCGTGATCGTATAGTGGTTAGTACCTTGCGTTGTGGCCGCAATAACCCAGGTTCGAATCCTGGTCACGGCAAAATTTCTACCTCTTTTTTTTTTACCAAGTCTCAGCTCTGCACGGTTTTAACAAGGTTTGTCACAATGCTCAGATTCTCTCATTTCCGTTATTCAGGAAGGGTTCTGCAACGGCTAGAACAAATAAACATGAAAAGAAAGCGACCGCGCACAGGCGTGGGGGAAAGAGCGAAAAACTGGATGGCCGAAGACAACAGAAAACCCGTAAAAGCGCACTAAACGTTCTCTTTAAGTTGCCCAGTGAAACGCCCATTCTCCGTCCTCCGGGATAGCCGTGATCGTATAGTGGTTAGTACCTTGCGTTGTGGCCGCAATAACCCAGGTTCGAATCCTGGTCACGGCAAAATTCTTACCTCTTTTTTTTACCAAGTCTCAGCTCTGCAAGGTTTTAACATGGTTTGTCAAAATGTTCAGATTTTCTCATGTCCGTCTTTCAAGAAGGGTTCTGCCGCGGCTAGAACGAATAAACATGAAAAGAAAGCGACGGCGCAAAGGCGTGGGGGAAAGAGCGAAAAACTGGATGGCCGAAGACAAAAGAAAACCCGTAAAAGCGCACTAAACGTTCTTTTTAAGTTGCCCAGAGAAACGCCCATTCTCCGTCCTCCGGGATAGCCGTGATCGTATAGTGGTTAGTACCTTGCGTTGTGGCCGCAATAACCCAGGTTCGAATCCTGGTCACGGCAAAATTTCTACCTCTTTTTTTTTTACCAAGTCTCAGCTCTGCACGGTTTTAACAAGGTTTGTCACAATGCTCAGATTCTCTCATTTCCGTTATTCAGGAAGGGTTCTGCAACGGCTAGAACAAATAAACATGAAAAGAAAGCGACCGCGCACAGGCGTGGGGGAAAGAGGGAGAACCTGGATGGCCGAAGACAAAAGAAAACCCGTAAAAGCGCACTCAACGTTCTCTTTAAGTTGCCCAGAGAAACGCCCATTCTCCGTCCTCCGGGATAGCCGTGATCTTATAGTGGTTAGTACCTTGCGTTGTGGCCGCAATAACCCAGGTTCGAATCCTGGTCACGGCAAAATTTTTACCTCTTTTTTTTTACCAAGTCTCAGCTCTGCAAGGTTTTAACATGGTTTGTCAAAATGCTCAGATTCTCTCATTTCCGTCTTTCAGGGAGGGTTCTGCCGCGGCTAGAACGAATAAACATGAAAAGAAAGCGACGGCGCAAAGGCGTGGGGGAAAGAGCGAAAAACTGGATGGCCGAAGACAAAAGAAAACCCGTAAAAGCGCACTCAACGTTCTTTTTAAGTTGCCCAGCGAAACGCCCGTTCTCCGTCCTCCGGGATAGCCGTGATCGTATAGTGGTTAGTACCTTGCGTTGTGGCCGCAATAACCCAGGTTCGAATCCTGGTCACGGCAAACTTTTTACCTCTTTTTTTTACCAAGTCTCAGCTCTGTAAGGTTTTGACATGGTTTGTCAAAATGCTCAGATTCTCTCATTTCCGTCTTTCAGGGAGGGTTCTGCCGCGGCTAGAACGAATAAACATGAAAAGAAAGCGACGGCGCAAAGGCGTGGGGGGAAAGATGGAGAACCTGGATGGCGGAAGACAAAAGAAAACCCGTAAAAGCGCACTCAACGTTCTCTTTAAGTTGCCCAGCGAAACGCCCATTCTCCGTCCTCCGGGATAGCCGTGATCGTATAGTGGTTAGTACCTTGCGTTGTGGCCGCAATAACCCAGGTTCGAATCCTGGTCACGGCAAACTTTTTACCCCTTTTTTTTTACCAAGTCTCAGCTCTGCAAGGTTTTAACATGGTTTGTCAAAATGCTCAGATTCTCTCATTTCCGTCTTTCAGGGAGGGTTCTGTCGCGGCTAGAACGATTAAACATGAAAAGAAAGCGACGGCGCAAAGGCGTGGGGGAAAGAGCGAAAAACTGGATGGCCGAAGACAAAAGAAAACCCGTAAAAGCGCACTCAACGTTCTCTTTAAGTTGCCCAGTGAAACGCCCATTCTCCGTCCTCCGGGTAACCGTGATCGTATAGTGTTTAGTACCTTGCGTTGTGGCCGCAATAACCCAGGTTCGAATCCTGGTCACGGCAAAATTTCTACCTCTTTTTTTTTACCATGTCGCAGCTCTGCACGGTTTTAACATGGTTTGTCACAATGCTCAGATTCTCTCATTTCCGTCTTTCAGGGAGGGTTCTGTCGCGGCTAGAACGAATAAACATGAAAAGAAAGTGACGGCGCAAAGGCGTGGGGGAAAGAGCGAAAAACTGGATGGCCGAAGACAAAAGAAAACCCGTAAAAGCGCACTCAACGTTCTCTTTAAGTTGCCCAGTGAAACGCCCATTCTCCGTCCTCCGGGATAGCCGTGATCGTATAGTGGTTAGTACCTTGCGTTGTGGCCGCAATAACCCAGGTTCGAATCCTGGTCACGGCAAACTTTTTACCTCTTTTTTTTACCAAGTCTCAGCTCTGCAAGGTTTTAACATGGTTTGTCAAAATGCTCAGATTCTCTCATTTCCGTTTTTCAGGAAGGGTTCTGCCGTGGCTAGAACGAATAAACATGAAAAGAAAGCGACCGCGCACAGGCGTGGGAGAAAGAGGGAGAAACTGGATGGCCGAAGATAAAAGAAAACCCGTAAAAGCGCACTGAACGTTCTCTTCAAGTTGCCCAGCGAAACGCCCATTCTCCGTCCTCTGGGATAGCCGTGATCGTATAGTGGTTAGTACCTTGCGTTGTGGCCGCAATAACCCAGGTTCGAATCCTGGTCACGGCAAACTTTTTACCTTTTTTTTTACCATGTCGCAGCTCTGCACGGTTTTAACATGGTTTGTCACAATGCTCAGATTCTCTCATCTCCGTTTTTCAGGAAGGGTTCTGCTGCGGCTAGAACGAATAAACATGAAAAGAAAGCGACAGCGCAAAGGCGCGGGGGGAAGAGGGAGAAACTGGATGGCCGAAGACGAAAGAAAACCCGTAAAAGCGCACTCAACGTTCTCTTCAAGTTGCCCAGCGAAACGCCCATTCTCCGTCCTACGGGATAGCCGTGGATTCCACTTCCAGCTTTCGAGCGATACGGTCGCGGAATGTTCGGCTCCGACGGAGTGGTATCAGCGGCCCGACCGGGCCGCGGTGACAGGGTTTTTGCGCCTAGCGCCGACGATTATCAGGTGATTTTGCCCAATCTGCCTTCCGGACGCATCGCTGCGAATACCGTTTTCATGCATGGTGATCCGAGAGCCCGGCCTTACCGCGTCGAAGACTACAGGGACACTTTGGCCAAGCTTGGTGCGCTCGACGACGTTTTGGCGTTGGGGGCGTATCAAATGAACCACGTATGGGCTGTGACACCTACGAGTGCTGAGGCTGCTCGGAAGTTGCTCTCCGCCGTCGATGTGAAGGTAAAGGATCGCCCATGTTTGCTCATTGACCCAAATAACCGCGAGGTTCGCTTGAAGCTTCACTGGCTGCTGCACGGCGTGACCGACGAAGACGTACGTGTTGCCTTGACTCCCTATGGGAAAGTGTTCGAAGTGAAACGGGAGAAGTGGCGAGCTCCGGGCATCACAGAAAAGGGCTCAACGACGCGGTCTGTGGGACTAAAGCTGCACTCCGACGTCAAGGTGGATGACATTCCGCACCAGCTCAAGATTGCCGGAGAGCTGACTCTCGTTGTCGTTCCAGGCCGTGCACCATTGTGCCTACGGTGCAAGAGTACCGGTCACATACGTCGCGACTGCCGAGTACCCCGCTGCAGTCGTTGTCGCCGCTTCGGCCACGAAGACGCCGACTGCGCGAAGACATATGCCAGTGTGACTGGACCAGCGCAGGAAAGTGATGCACTGGAGCACCTCATGGACGAAGCAGACTCGGAAGAAACAGCAGGAGTTAACCCGAGCTGTGCTGTGGAAGATGGGTCGTCATGCCGTCAAGAAGAGGGCGTGTGTGAAACACTAGGTAAGCCCGACGCCGGGCTTCCATATGAAGGCGTAGGCGAAAGTAGTGAAAAGGTGGATGCAAGCAGCACCGGCGACACGTGTCTTGGCTCAGCAGACGAGACCCCCTCCGAGGCTGAACCAATGACTGGGATTGGAAGCGACAGTGGCACTGTGACGGGGAAGCGTCCCCGTGACGAAGGGAAAAAAGACAAGGGCACCACTGCCGCCTCGCCGGACGAACCACCCGCCAAGACGACTCCCGCTCGGCGGCCTACCATCCGGCCACGGCCAAACATTTCGTCGGAGCGCAAGACGGCGGAAACGCCGCCTTCGCCAACTTAAGGACTGTACTGGGACAAGGTGTTCAGGAAGGAATTGCAGTTGTAAGGTAAGCGCCATGCCCCTGGGTTTTTCGTAGCCTTACAATGGTGCAAATAGAAAATTCAATCCGTGTGGCCACTTTAAATGTGCGTGGCCTGGCCTCACGGAGAAAACAATGTCAACTTTATCGGCTAGTAAGTGACCTCGACCTTGACATATTGGCAGTCCAAGAGACTAAAGTCCATGGTGACGATGAAACTGGGGGCATGGTGCGCCAATTCTTGCCGCGGTATTCTGTTGTAGTTAGCCATGCCATAGGGACTTCTTCTGGTTGCGTTTTGTTCGTCAGACAGAGTCTGGGTGCTAAAGTAGAAGCGTCAACGTCATGTCCGTCTGGTCGGCTCATTGTTTGTGATCTTTTGTTTTCGGGATTGGAATGGCGCGTAATATGCTTGTACGCACCGACTGTCACTGACGAAAGACGCATATTTTTCGAACAACTGAAGCAGTATACCAAATGTAATAGGCTCCTAATCATTATTGGCGATTTCAACTGCGTCCTTTCAGCCAAAGACAAAACTAGCGAACGACCTTACAGGGATGCAAGTACGGCTGTCTTAAGCGATATGGTAAGAGAACATGGTTTGGAGGATGTGGCTGAATGTCTCGGTGGTGGCCGGACTATGCAGTACACCCACTTTCAGGCAGCCAGCCATGCCCGACTAGATAGGGCGTACGTGAGTGTAGAATTGGTACCGATTTGCAAGGCATACCGTGTTAACGCCGTTTCATTTAGTGACCACTGCTTGGTTAGCTTTGTAGTAGCTAGCACGAAAGAAACGAAAAGGGCCTTCGAGTGGCAACTATGGAAATTGAATTCGAATCTGCTGAGTGATGAAAAATTTATGGAGGAAGTAATGACGGAAGTTGAAAAAATGAAAGTTCGCAGTAAAAAGACGTTTAGAGAAAAATGGGAGAACTTCAAGCAGGTCGTTAAATTGAAGGCTTTGGAACGCTCGAGCGCTATAAGCAGAGTAAAAGGAGCAGAAGAAAAGCTCATGCGCAGAAACCTGGAAAAATTGCTCCTCGAAGAATGTAGATTGCCCGGCATGTTTCTTGAAGATATTCGCGCGTTGAAAAGTAAAATTGAGCGGTTCGATGTCGAAAGATACCGCGGTGCTATGGTTCGGGCAAGAGCCGAGCGACTGATAACGGCAGAAGCACCGTCAAAAAGGGCGTTGGGCTCAGAAAAGTGGCATGCGCGTCGTAATCAGATAACAGAAATTGAACACGAGGGTGAGGTCAGCGATGTCGCAGATGTTATCGAGCGTGCTTTCTTTGAGCACTTCAATGGTTTATTCGCCGCCAGCTCAGTTGATGTCGATCGTTTTAAAAAAGATTTTTTACCGCTGATGCCGAAGCTTGACAATAATGCAAAAGAATTATTGGAGGAACCCATTTCGGAAGAGGAAGTTAACAGTGCTATTGAAAGTATGCATCCCGGGAAATCGCCTGGCCCTGATGGTCTGACTTCCGCCTTTTATAAGTGTTTCAAGTTTGAAATAACACCAGTCTTAGCCGACGTTTATAATGAGGCATTCGAGCTGAAAATATTACCCCCGTCCTTTTCATCATCTCACACTGTTCTTATACCAAAATCGGAAGACCCCGTTGCACTGCGCAAAGTAAATTCTTACCGCCCAATCTGCCTCACTAGTGGAGATTACAAGATATTCATGAAAATCCTAGCTAAAAGGTTGCAAACAGTCATTACGGAGCTCGTGGGGCCGCATCAGACGTGCGGCATTAAAGGTCGAACTATCCTCACGAATATACACGCAGCCCGGAGCATCCTCGAATGTTGCGACGCTATTGGTGCGCGAGTCGCAATGCTGCAAATCGACCTCGAGAAGGCTTTTGACAGGGTGCCTCATGAAATTCTGCTGTGCATCCTAGATTATGTGAATTTAGGGAAAATAATCAAAGAGGGGGTTGTCATGGCGTACCGAGACTGCTCAACGCGGCTAATCGTTAACAAGGTGGTGGGGAAGCGCATCCCAGTCAAGCGTTCGGTCCGTCAGGGTTGTCCTCTCTCACCGTTATTGTTTTGTTTGTACATAGAGTCCTTTTGTTTGAGTGTCATAAAGAATGACTGTGTTCGTGGGTTTAAACTGCACGAGGTTGAAGTCCGACTGTTGGCGTATGCGGACGATATTGCCATTTTTTGCGCGGACTCTGACAGCATAGCAGATGCTGTCAAATGCGTTACTAACTTCTGTGCTGCAAGTGGCAGCGCTGTAAACTGGGGAAAATGCCTTGGCTTTTGGCACGGTGACTGGGCAGAAACCCCAGACAGTTTTGCCAGCATAAGGTTTGTTACGACACCGGTGAAATACTTGGGTGCCCCCCTCGAATGCTACAAAGACAGCGACTCGTACTGGAGGAGCCAAGTGGATAACCTGCGGGAAAGAGTGAACAAGTGGAATGGCTGGAATTGGTCTATGTTTTCTAAAGCCACAATTTGCAACATATTCTTAGTGAGTAAAATTTGGTATATCTTACAAGTCTTACATTGTTCAAGGGTAAACATCCAAAAATTTCACCGTGTGTTCGCTGTCTTTGTGTGGGAATCGTCTTGGGAAAGATCGAGTCGGACCAATTTATTTCTTCGAGTGCGAAATGGAGGACTCGGCTTGTCGCATTTGTTTTTAAGACAGGTAGTCAATCGGTTTTGTTTCTTTAGAGACGTCGACAACCCATTCCTTCGCACTGTCTGTCAACTTCGCCTGGGGCAACACTTGCCTAACATGGTTGTATCAACCTGCAGCGTACCTGGTGGTGTTTATGGCTTTCTCCGCGAAGTTGTACTTTCTTGTAGGTTTTTGTCAGTGCGGTTTTCACTTGAATACTTGAGTCAAGTTCGACGAAGAAAGTTGTACAAGGACCTACGTGATATGTTTTTACCAGTGCCTTTGTATCGGTCCCTTTACAATGTATGCCATGGCCACACTGTACTAAAGCGCGTCAAGGCGATGAAAATATCGCCAGGTGCTAAGAATTTCTTTTTTAAATTACATACCGGTACGCTGACCGTCAAAACCTGGATGGCTGCAAAGGGGTTTTACGTTCCTTGGGGCACGCATTGCATAATATGCAGAAAGGAGGAGACAATTGAGCATGTATTCATTGACTGCTGGGATGCTGTTTTTCTTTGGGACGTGCTCCAGCGCACGATCAAAAAAGACTTCCCCATTGATGCATATGGCATCCGCTATTTGCAAATACAAAGTGACGACGGTACCCCATATGATATGATAATGCTTATGGCTCTTCATAGCATTTGGAAATCCAGGATGGCAGCCATGCACTTTGATGTAGATGCACGAGCACCCACCCAGTACTTCAAAGAGTATATAAGAAATTTTGTGGATGAACAAAAGTTGGAGGAATTCCCCCCAGAATGGTTGCCGCGCGTCGAATTACTATCGACGATAAAAACATTTTAACAGATGCGTGGCCACATCGTTTGAGCCATGGTTTTTACAATGTTTTGGATTGTGTTGTGTAATTATCAGTTAATATGTGTATTGTTTATGTGAGCCGAAAACAGGCAATAAAGAAAAAACAAAAAAAAAATACGGGATAGCCGTGATCGTATAGTGGTTAGTACCTTGCGTTGTGGCCGCAATAACCCAGGTTCGAATCCTGGTCACGGCAAAATTTTTACCTCTTTTTTTTTACCAAGTCTCAGCTCTGCAAGATTTTAACATGGTTTGTCACAATGCTCAGATTCTCTCATTTCCGTTTTTCAGGAAGGGTTCTGCCGCGGCTAGAACGAATAAACATGAAAAGAAAGCGACGGCGCACAGGCGCGGGGGGGAAAGAGGGAGAAACTGGATGGCCGAAGACAAAAGAAAACCCGGAAAAGCGCATTGAACGTTCTCTTTAAGTTGCCCAGCGAAACGCCCATTCTCCGTCCTCCGGGAGAGCCGTGATCGTATAGTGGTTAGTACCTTGCGTTGTGGCCGCAATAACCCAGGTTCGAATCCTGGTCACGGCAAACTTTTTACCTCTTTTTTTTACCATGTCGCAGCTCTGCACGGTTTTAACATGGTTTGTCACAATGCTCAGATTCTCTCATTTCCGTTTTTCAGGAAGGGTTCTGCCGCAGCAAGAACGAATAAACATGAAAAGAAAGCGACGGCGCAAAGGCGTGGGGGAAAGAGCGAGAAACTGGATGGCTGAAGACGAAAGAAAACCCGTAAAAGCGCACTCAACGTTCTTTTTAAGTTGCCCAGCGAAACGCCCATTCTCCGTCCTCCAGGATAGCCGTGATCGTATAGTGGTTAGTACCTTGCGTTGTGGCCGCAATAACCCAGGTTCGAATCCTGGTCACGGCAAACTTTTTACCTCTTTTTTTTACCATGTCGCAGCTCTGCACGGTTTTAACATGGTTTGTCACAATGCTCAGATTCTCTCATTTCCGTTTTTCAGGAAGGGTTCTGCCGCAGCAAGAACGAATAAACATGAAAAGAAAGCGACGGCGCAAAGGCGTGGGGGAAAGAGCGAGAAACTAGATGGCTGAAGACGAAAGAAAACCCGTAAAAGCGCACTCAACGTTCTCTTTAAGTTGCCCAGCGAAACGCCCATTCTCCGTCCTCCAGGATAGCCGTGATCGTATAGTGGTTAGTACCTTGCGTTGTGGCCGCAATAACCCAGGTTCGAATCCTGGTCACGGCAAAATTTTTACCTGTTTTTTTTACCAAGTCTCAGCTCTGCATGGTTTTAACATGGTTTGTCACAATGCTCAGATTCTCTCATTTCCGTTTTTCAGGAAGGGTTTTGCCGCGGCTAGAACAAATAAACATGAAAAGAAAGCGACGGCGCAAAGGCGTGGGGGAAAGAGCGAGAAACTGGATGGCTGAAGACAAAAGAAAACCCGTAAAAGCGCACTCAACGTTCTCTTTAAGTTGCTCAGCGAAACGCCCATTCTCCGTCCTCCGGGAGAGCCGTGATCGTATAGTGGTTAGTACCTTGCGTTGTGGCCGCAATAACCCAGGTTCGAATCCTGGTCACGGCAAAATTTTTACCTGTTTTTTTTACCAAGTCTCAGCTCTGCATGGTTTTAACATGGTTTGTCACAATGCTCAGATTCTCTCATTTCCGTTTTTCAGGAAGGGTTTTGCCGCGGCTAGAACAAATAAACATGAAAAGAAAGCGACGGCGCACAGGCGCGGGGGGGAAAGAGGGAGAAACTGGATGGCCGAAGACAAAAGAAAACCCGGAAAAGCGCATTGAACGTTCTCTTTAAGTTGCCCAGCGAAACGCCCATTCTCCGTCCTCCGGGAGAGCCGTGATCGTATAGTGGTTAGTACCTTGCGTTGTGGCCGCAATAACCCAGGTTCGAATCCTGGTCACGGCAAAATTTTTACCTCTTTTTTTTTACCAAGTCTCAGCTCTGCAAGGTTTTAACATGGTTTGTCAAAATGCTCAGATTCTCTCATTTCCGTCTTTCAGGGAGGGTTCTGCCGCGGCTAGAACGAATAAACATGAAAAGAAAGCGACGGCGCAAAGGCGTGGGGGGAAAGAGGGAGAACCTGGATGGCCGAAGACAAAAGAAAACCCGTAAAAGCGCACTCAACGTTCTCTTTAAGTTGCCCAGCGAAACGCCCATTCTCCGTCCTCCGGGATAGCCGTGATCGTAAAGTGGTTAGTACCTTGCGTTTTGGCCGCAATAACCCAGGTCCGAATCCCAGTCACGGCAAAATTTTACCTCTTTTTTTTACCAAGTCTCAGCTCTGCATGGTTTTAACATGGTTTGTTACAATGCTCAGATTCTCTCACTTTCGTTTTTCAGGAAGGGTTCTGCCGTGGCTAGAACGAATAAGCATGAAAACAAAGCGACGGCGCAAAGGCGTGGGGGAAAGAGCGAGAAACTGCATGGCCGAAGACAAAAGAAAACCCGCAAAAGCGCACTCAACGTTCTCTTCAAGTTGCCCAGCGAAACGCCCATTCTCCGTCCTCCGGGATAGCCGTGATCGTAAAGTGGTTAGTACCTTGCGTTGTGGCCGCAATAACCCAGGTTCGAATCCTGGTCACGGCAAAATTTTTACCTCTTTTTTTTACCAAGTCTCAGCTCTGCATGGTTTTAACATGGTTTGTCACAATGCTCAGATTCTCTCATTTCCGTTTTTCAGGAAGGGTTCTGCCGTGGCTAGAACGAATAAACATGAAAAGAAAGCGAAGGTGCAAAGGCGTGGGGGGAAAGAGGGAGAACCTGGATGGCCGAAGACAAAAGAAAACCCGTAAAAGCGCACTCAACGTTCTCTTTAAGTTGCCCAGCAAAACGCCCATTCTCCGTCCTCCGGGATAGCCATGATCGTATAGTGGTTAGCACCTTGCGTTGAGGCCGCAATAACCCAGGTCCGAATCCCAGTCACGGCAAAATTTTTAGCTCTTTTTTTACCAAGTCTCAGCTCTGCAAGGTTTTAACATGGTTTGTCAAAATGTTCAGATTCTCTCATTTCCGTTTTTCAGGAAGGGTTCTGCCGCAGCTAGAACGAATAAACATGAAAAGAAAGCGACGGTGCAAAGGCGTGGGGGGAAAGAGGGAGAACCTGGATGGCCGAAGACAAAAGAAAACCCGTAAAAGCGCACTCAACGTTCTCTTTAAGTTGCCCAGCGAAACGCCCATTCTCCGTCCTCCGGGATAGCCGTGATCGTATAGTGGTTAGTACCTTGCGTTGTGGCCGCAATAACCCATGTCCGAATCCTCGTCACGGCAAAATTGTTACCTCTTTTTTTTACCAAGTCTCAGCTCTGCAAGGTTTTAACATGGTTTGTCAAAATGCTCAGATTCTCTCATTTCCGTCTTTCAGGGAGGGTTCTGCCGCGGCTAGAACGAATAAACATGAAAAGAAAGCGACGGCGCAAAGGCGTGGGGGGAAAGAGGGAGAACCTGGATGGCCGAAGACAAAAGAAAACCCGTAAAAGCGCACTCAACGTTCTCTTTAAGTTGCCCAGCGAAACACACATTCTCCGTCCTCCGGGATAGCCGTGATCGTATAGTGGTTAGTACCTTGCGTTGTGGCCGCAATAACCCAGGTTCGAATCCTGGTCACGGCAAAATTTTTACCTCTTTTTTTTTACCAAGTCTCAGCTCTGCAAGGTTTTAACATGGTTTGTCACAATGCTCAGATTCTCTCATTTCCGTTTTTCAGAAAGGGTTCTGCCGCGGCTAGAACGAATAAACATGAAAAGAAAGCGACCGCGCAAAGGCGTGGGGGAAAGTGCGAGAAACTGGATGGCCGAAACAAAACCCGTAAAAGCGCACTCAACGTTCTCTTTAAGTTGCCCAGCGAAACACCCATTCTCCGCCCTCCAGGATAGCCGGGATCGTATAGTGGTTAGTACCTTGCGTTGTGGCCGCAATAACCCAGGTTCGAATACTGGTCACGGCAAAATTTTTACCTCTTTTTTTTTTACCAAGTCTCAGCTCTGCAAGGTTTTAACATGGTTTGTCAAAATGCTCAGATTCTCTCATTTCCGTCTTTCAGGGAAGGTTCTGCCGCGGCTAGAACGAATAAACATGAAAAGAAAGCGACGGCGCAAAGGCGTGGGGGGAAAGAGGGAGAACCTGGATGGCCGAAGACAAAAGAAAACCCGTAAAAGCGCACTCAACGTTCTCTTTAAGTTGCCCAGCGAAACACACATTCTCCGTCCTCCGGGATAGCCGTGATCGTATAGTGGTTAGTACCTTGCGTTGTGGCCGCAATAACCTAGGTTCGAATCCTGGTCACGGCAAAATTTTTACCTGTTTTTTTTACCAAGTCTCAGCTCTGCAAGGTTTTAACATGGTTTGTCACAATGTTCAGATTCCCTCATTTCCGTTTTTCAGGAAGGGTTCTGCCGCGGCTAGAACGAATAAACATGAAAAGAAAGCGACCGCGCAAAGGCGTGGGGGAAAGTGCGAGAAACTGGATGGCCGAAACAAAACCCGTAAAAGCGCACTCAACGTTCTCTTTAAGTTGCCCAGCGAAACACCCATTCTCCGCCCTCCAGGATAGCCGGGATCGTATAGTGGTTAGTACCTTGCGTTGTGGCCGCAATAACCCAGGTTCGAATACTGGTCACGGCAAAATTTTTACCTCTTTTTTTTTACCAAGTCTCAGCTCTGCAAGGTTTTAACATGGTTTGTCAAAATGCTCAGATTCTCTCATTTCCGTTTTTCAGGAAGGGTTCTGCCGCAGCTAGAACGAATAAACATGAAAAGAAAGCGACGGTGCAAAGGCGTGGGGGGAAAGAGGGAGAACCTGGATGGCCGAAGACAAAAGAAAACCCGTAAAAGCGCACTCAACGTTCTCTTTAAGTTGCCCAGCGAAACGCCCATTCTGCGTCCTCCGGGATAGCCGTGATCGTAAAGTGGTTAGTACCTTGCGTTGTGGCCGCAATAACCCAGGTTCGAATCCTGGTCACGGCAAAATTTTTACCTCTTTTTTTTACCAAGTCTCAGCTCTGCATGGTTTTAACATGGTTAGTCACAATGCTCAAATTCTCTCATTTCCGTCTTTCAGGGAGGGTTCTGCCACGGCTAGAACGAATAAACATGAAAAGAAAGCGACGGCGCAAAGGCGTGGGGGGAAAGAGGGAGAACCTATATGGCCCAAGACAAAAGAAAACCCGTAAAAGCGCACTCAACGTTTTCTTTAAGTTGCCCAGCGAAACGCCCATTCTCAGTCCTCCGGGATAGCCGTGATCGTATAGTGGTTAGTACCTTGCGTTGTGGCCGCAATAACCCAGGTTCGAATCCTGGTCACGGCAAAATTTTTACCTCTTTTTTTGACCAAGTCTCAGCTCTGCAAGGTTTTAACGTGGTTTGTCAAAATGCTCAGATTCTCTCATTTCCGTCTTTCAGGGAGGGTTCTGCCGCGGCTAGAACGAATAAACATGAAAAGAAAGCGACGGCGCAAAGGCGTGGGGGGAAAGAGGGAGAACCTGGATGGCCGCAGACAAAAGAAAACCCGTAAAAGCGCACTCAACGTTCTCTTTAAGTTGCCCAGCGAAACGCCCATTCTCCATCCTCCGGGATAGCCGTGATCGTATAGTGGTTAGTACCTTGCGTTGTGGCCGCAATAACCCAGGTTCGAATCCTGGTCACGGCAAAATTTTTACCTCTTTTTTTTTTACCAAGCCTCAGCTCTGCAAGGTTTTAACATGGTTTGTTAAAATGCTTAAATTCTCTCATTTCCGTTTTTCAGGAAGGGTTCTGCCGCGGCTAGAACGAATAAATATGAAAAGAAAGCGACGGCGCACAGGCGGGGGGGGGGGGGGGGGAAGAGGGAAAAACTGGATGGCCGAAGACAAAAGAAAACCCGTAAAAGCGCACTCAATGTTCTCTTTAAGTTGCCCAGCGAAACGCCCATTCTCCATCCTCCGGAATAGCCGTGATCGTATAGTGGTTAGTACCTTGCGTTGTGGCCGCAATAACCCAGGTTCGAATCCTGGTCACGGCAAAATTTTTACCTCTTTTTTTTACGAAGTCACAGCTCTGCATGGTTTTAACATGGTTTGTCACAATGCTCAGATTCTCTCATTTCCGTTTTTCAGGAAGGGTTCTGCCGCAGCAAGAACGAATAAACATGAAAAGAAAGCGACGGCGCAAAGGCGTGGGGGAAAGAGCGAGAAAGTGGATGGCTGAAGACGAAAGAAAACCCGTAAAAGCGCACTCAACGTTCTTTTTAAGTTGCCCAGCGAAACGCCCATTCTCCGTCCTCCAGGATAGCCGTGATCGTATAGTGGTTAGTACCTTGCGTTGTGGCCGCAATAACCCAGGTTCGAATCCTGGTCACGGCAAAATTTTTACCTGTTTTTTTTACCAAGTCTCAGCTCTGCATGGTTTTAACATGGTTTGTCACAATGCTCAGATTCTCTCATTTCCGTTTTTCAGGAAGGGTTTTGCCGCGGCTAGAACAAATAAACATGAAAAGAAAGCGACGGCGCAAAGGCGTGGGGGAAAGAGCGAGAAACTGGATGGCTGAATACAAAAGAAAACCCGTAAAAGCGCACTCAACGTTCTCTTTAAGTTGCCCAGCGAAACGCCCATTCTCCGTCCTCCGGGAGAGCCGTGATCGTATAGTGGTTAGTACCTTGCGTTGTGGCCGCAATAACCCAGGTTCGAATCCTGGTCACGGCAAAATTTTTACCTCTTTTTTTTTACCAAGCCTCAGCTCTGCAAGGTTTTAACATGGTTTGTCAAAATGCTCAGATTCTCTCATTTCCGTCTTTCAGGGAGGGTTCTGCCGCGGCTAGAACGAATAAACATGAAAAGAAAGCGACGGCGCAAAGGCGTGGGGGGAAAGAGGGAGAACCTGGATGGCCGAAGACAAAAGAAAACCCGTAAAAGCGCACTCAACGTTCTCTTTAAGTTGCCCAGCGAAACGCCCATTCTCCGTCCTCCGGGATAGCCGTGATCGTAAAGTGGTTAGTACCTTGCGTTTTGGCCGCAATAACCCAGGTCCGAATCCCAGTCACGGCAAAATTTTTACCTCTTTTTTTTACCAAGTCTCAGCTCTGCATGGTTTTAACATGGTTTGTTACAATGCTCAGATTCTCTCACTTTCGTTTTTCAGGAAGGGTTCTGCCGTGGCTAGAACGAATAAGCATGAAAACAAAGCGACGGCGCAAAGGCGTGGGGGAAAGAGCGAGAAACTGCATGGCCGAAGACAAAAGAAAACCCGCAAAAGCGCACTCAACGTTCTCTTCAAGTTGCCCAGCGAAACGCCCATTCTCCGTCCTCCGGGATAGCCGTGATCGTAAAGTGGTTAGTACCTTGCGTTGTGGCCGCAATAACCCAGGTTCGAATCCTGGTCACGGCAAAATTTTTACCTCTTTTTTTTACCAAGTCTCAGCTCTGCATGGTTTTAACATGGTTTGTCACAATGCTCAGATTCTCTCATTTCCGTTTTTCAGGAAGGGTTCTGCCGTGGCTAGAACGAATAAACATGAAAAGAAAGCGAAGGTGCAAAGGCGTGGGGGGAAAGAGGGAGAACCTGGATGGCCGAAGACAAAAGAAAACCCGTAAAAGCGCACTCAACGTTCTCTTTAAGTTGCCCAGCGAAACGCCCATTCTCCGTCCTCCGGGATAGCCATGATCGTATAGTGGTTAGCACCTTGCGTTGTGGCCGCAATAACCCAGGTCCGAATCCCAGTCACGGCAAACTTTTTAGCTCTTTTTTTTACCAAGTCTCAGCTCTGCAAGGTTTTAACATGGTTTGTCAAAATGCTCAGATTCTCTCATTTCCGTTTTTCAGGAAGGGTTCTACCGCAGCTAGAACGAATAAACATGAAAAGAAAGCGACGGTGCAAAGGCGTGGGGGGAAAGAGGGAGAACCTGGATGGCCGAAGACAAAAGAAAACCCGTAA
This sequence comes from Rhipicephalus microplus, assembly GCF_043290135.1. NCBI lineage: Eukaryota > Metazoa > Arthropoda > Arachnida > Ixodida > Ixodidae > Rhipicephalus > Rhipicephalus microplus. Next base: position 58,195,422 of record NC_134702.1, read on the forward strand.
AAGCGCACTCAACGTTCTCTTTAAGTTGCCCAGCGAAACGCCCATTCTCCGTCCTCCGGGATAGCCGTGATCGTATAGTGGTTAGTACCTTGCGTTGTGGCCGCAATAACCCATGTCCGAATCCTCGTCACGGCAAAATTGTTACCTCTTTTTTTTACCAAGTCTCAGCTCTGCAAGGTTTTAACATGGTTTGTCAAAATGCTCAGATTCTCTCATTTCCGTCTTTCAGGGAGGGTTCTGCCGCGGCTAGAACGAATAAACATGAAAAGAAAGCGACGGCGCAAAGGCGTGGGGGGAAAGAGGGAGAACCTGGATGGCCGAAGACAAAAGAAAACCCGTAAAAGCGCACTCAACGTTCTCTTTAAGTTGCCCAGCGAAACACACATTCTCCGTCCTCCGGGATAGCCGTGATCGTATAGTGGCTAGTACCTTGCGTTGTGGCCGCAATAACCCAGGTTCGAATCCTGGTCACGGCAAAATTTTTACCTCTTTTTTTTACCAAGTCTCAGCTCTGCAAGGTTTTAACATGGTTTGTCACAATGCTCAGATTCTCTCATTTCCGTTTTTCAGAAAGGGTTCTGCCGCGGCTAGAACGAATAAACATGAAAAGAAAGCGACCGCGCAAAGGCGTGGGGGAAAGTGCGAGAAACTGGATGGCCGAAACAAAACCCGTAAAAGCGCACTCAACGTTCTCTTTAAGTTGCCCAGCGAAACACCCATTCTCCGCCCTCCAGGATAGCCGGGATCGTATAGTGGTTAGTACCTTGCGTTGTGGCCGCAATAACCCAGGTTCGAATACTGGTCACGGCAAAATTTTTACCTCTTTTTTTTTACCAAGTCTCAGCTCTGCAAGGTTTTAACATGGTTTGTCAAAATGCTCAGATTCTCTCATTTCCGTCTTTCAGGGAAGGTTCTGCCGCGGCTAGAACGAATAAACATGAAAAGAAAGCGACGGCGCAAAGGCGTGGGGGGAAAGAGGGAGAACCTGGATGGCCGAAGACAAAAGAAAACCCGTAAAAGCGCACTCAACGTTCTCTTTAAGTTGCCCAGCGAAACACACATTCTCCGTCCTCCGGGATAGCCGTGATCGTATAGTGGTTAGTACCTTGCGTTGTGGCCGCAATAACCTAGGTTCGAATCCTGGTCACGGCAAAATTTTTACCTGTTTTTTTTACCAAGTCTCAGCTCTGCAAGGTTTTAACATGGTTTGTCACAATGTTCAGATTCTCTCATTTCCGTTTTTCAGGAAGGGTTCTGCCGCGGCTAGAACGAATAAACATGAAAAGAAAGCGACCGCGCAAAGGCGTGGGGGAAAGTGCGAGAAACTGGATGGCCGAAACAAAACCCGTAAAAGCGCACTCAACGTTCTCTTTAAGTTGCCCAGCGAAACACCCATTCTCCGCCCTCCAGGATAGCCGGGATCGTATAGTGGTTAGTACCTTGCGTTGTGGCCGCAATAACCCAGGTTCGAATACTGGTCACGGCAAAATTTTTACCTCTTTTTTTTACCAAGTCTCAGCTCTGCATGGTTTTAACATGGTTAGTCACAATGCTCAAATTCTCTCATTTCCGTCTTTCAGGGAGGGTTCTGCCACGGCTAGAACGAATAAACATGAAAAGAAAGCGACGGCGCAAAGGCGTGGGGGGAAAGAGGGAGAACCTGGATGGCCCAAGACAAAAGAAAACCCGTAAAAGCGCACTCAACGTTTTCTTTAAGTTGCCCAGCGAAACGCCCATTCTCAGTCCTCCGGGATAGCCGTGATCGTATAGTGGTTAGTACCTTGCGTTGTGGCCGCAATAACCCAGGTTCGAATCCTGGTCACGGCAAAATTTTTACCTTTTTTTTTGACCAAGTCTCAGCTCTGCAAGGTTTTAACATGGTTTGTCAAAATGCTCAGATTCTCTCATTTCCGTCTTTCAGGGAGGGTTCTGCCGCGGCTAGAACGAATAAACATGAAAAGAAAGCGACGGCGCAAAGGCGTGGGGGGAAAGAGGGAGAACCTGGATGGCCGCAGACAAAAGAAAACCCGTAAAAGCGCACTCAACGTTCTCTTTAAGTTGCCCAGCGAAACGCCCATTCTCCATCCTCCGGGATAGCCGTGATCGTATAGTGGTTAGTACCTTGCGTTGTGGCCGCAATAACCCAGGTTCGAATCCTGGTCACGGCAAAATTTTTACCTCTTTTTTTTTTACCAAGCCTCAGCTCTGCAAGGTTTTAACATGGTTTGTTAAAATGCTTAAATTCTCTCATTTCCGTTTTTCAGGAAGGGTTCTGCCGCGGCTAGAACGAATAAATATGAAAAGAAAGCGACGGCGCACAGGCGGGGGGGGGGGGGGGAGAAGAGGGAAAAACTGGATGGCCGAAGACAAAAGAAAACCCGTAAAAGCGCACTCAATGTTCTCTTTAAGTTGCCCAGCGAAACGCCCATTCTCCATCCTCCGGGATAGCCGTGATCGTATAGTGGTTAGTACCTTGCGTTGTGGCCGCAATAACCCAGGTTCGAATCCTGGTCACGGCAAAATTTTTACCTCTTTTTTTTACGAAGTCACAGCTCTGCATGGTTTTAACATGGTTTGTCACAATGCTCAGATTCTCTCATTTCCGTTTTTCAGGAAGGGTTCTGCCGCAGCAAGAACGAATAAACATGAAAAGAAAGCGACGGCGCAAAGGCGTGGGGGAAAGAGCGAGAAACTGGATGGCTGAAGACGAAAGAAAACCCGTAAAAGCGCACTCAACGTTCTTTTTAAGTTGCCCAGCGAAACGCCCATTCTCCGTCCTCCGGGAGAGCCGTGATCGTATAGTGGTTAGTACCTTGCGTTGTGGCCGCAATAACCCAGGTTCGAATCCTGGTCACGGCAAAATTTTTACCTCTTTTTTTTTACCAAGCCTCAGCTCTGCAAGGTTTTAACATGGTTTGTCAAAATGCTCAGATTCTCTCATTTCCGTCTTTCAGGGAGGGTTCTGCCGCGGCTAGAACGAATAAACATGAAAAGAAAGCGACGGCGCAAAGGCGTGGGGGGAAAGAGGGAGAACCTGGATGGCCGAAGACAAAAGAAAACCCGTAAAAGCGCACTCAACGTTCTCTTTAAGTTGCCCAGCGAAACGCCCATTCTCCGTCCTCCGGGAGAGCCGTGATCGTATAGTGGTTAGTACCTTGCGTTGTGGCCGCAATAACCCAGGTTCGAATCCTGGTCACGGCAAAATTTTTACCTCTTTTTTTTTACCAAGCCTCAGCTCTGCAAGGTTTTAACATGGTTTGTCAAAATGCTCAGATTCTCTCATTTCCGTCTTTCAGGGAGGGTTCTGCCGCGGCTAGAACGAATAAACATGAAAAGAAAGCGACGGCGCAAAGGCGTGGGGGGAAAGAGGGAGAACCTGGATGGCCGAAGACAAAAGAAAACCCGTAAAAGCGCACTCAACGTTCTCTTTAAGTTGCCCAGCGAAACGCCCATTCTCCGTCCTCCGGGATAGCCGTGATCGTAAAGTGGTTAGTACCTTGCGTTTTGGCCGCAATAACCCAGGTCCGAATCCCAGTCACGGCAAAATTTTTACCTCTTTTTTTTACCAAGTCTCAGCTCTGCATGGTTTTAACATGGTTTGTTACAATGCTCAGATTCTCTCACTTTCGTTTTTCAGGAAGGGTTCTGCCGTGGCTAGAACGAATAAGCATGAAAACAAAGCGACGGCGCAAAGGCGTGGGGGAAAGAGCGAGAAACTGCATGGCCGAAGACAAAAGAAAACCCGCAAAAGCGCACTCAACGTTCTCTTCAAGTTGCCCAGCGAAACGCCCATTCTCCGTCCTCCGGGATAGCCGTGATCGTAAAGTGGTTAGTACCTTGCGTTGTGGCCGCAATAACCCAGGTTCGAATCCTAGTCACGGCAAAATTTTTACCTCTTTTTTTTACCAAGTCTCAGCTCTGCATGGTTTTAACATGGTTTGTCACAATGCTCAGATTCTCTCATTTCCGTTTTTCAGGAAGGGTTCTGCCGTGGCTAGAACGAATAAACATGAAAAGAAAGCGAAGGTGCAAAGGCGTGGGGGGAAAGAGGGAGAACCTGGATGGCCGAAGACAAAAGAAAACCCGTAAAAGCGTACTCAACGTTCTCTTTAAGTTGCCCAGCGAAACGCCCATTCTCCGTCCTCCGGGATAGCCATGATCGTATAGTGGTTAGCACCTTGCGTTGTGGCCGCAATAACCCAGGTCCGAATCCCAGTCACGGCAAAATTTTTAGCTCTTTTTTTTACCAAGTCTCAGCTCTGCAAGGTTTTAACATGGTTTGTCAAAATGCTCAGATTCTCTCATTTCCGTTTTTCAGGAAGGGTTCTGCCGCAGCTAGAACGAATAAACATGAAAAGAAAGCGACGGTGCAAAGGCGTGGGGGGAAAGAGGGAGAACCTGGATGGCCGAAGACAAAAGAAAACCCGTAAAAGCGCACTCAACGTTCTCTTTAAGTTGCCCAGCGAAACGCCCATTCTCCGTCCTCCGGGATAGCCGTGATCGTATAGTGGTTAGTACCTTGCGTTGTGGCCGCAATAACCCAGGTCCGAATCCCAGTCACGGCAAAATTTTTACCTCTTTTTTTTACCAAGTCTCAGCTCTGCAAGGTTTTAACATGGTTTGACAAAATGCTCAGATTCTCTCATTTCCGTTTTTCAGGAAGGGTTCTGCCGCAGCTAGAACGAATGAACATGAAAAGAAAGCGACGGTGCAAAGGCGTGGGGGGAAAGAGGGAGAACCTGGATGGCCGAAGACAAAAGAAAACCCGTAAAAGCGCACTCAACGTTCTCTTTAGGTTGCCCAGCGAAACGCCCATTCTCCGTCCTCCGGGATAGCCGTGATCGTATAGTAGTTAGTTCCTTGCGTTGTGGCCGCAATAACCCAGGTTCGAATCCTGGTCACGGCAAAATTTTTACCTCTTTTTTTTACGAAGTCACAGCTCTGCATGGTTTTAACATGGTTTGTCACAATGCTCAGATTCTCTCATTTCCGTTTTTCAGGAAGGGTTCTGCCGCAGCAAGAACGAATAAACATGAAAAGAAAGCGACGGCGCAAAGGCGTGGGGGAAAGAGCGAGAAACTGGATGGCTGAAGACGAAAGAAAACCCGTAAAAGCGCACTCAACGTTCTTTTTACGTTGCCCAGCGAAACGCCCATTCTCCGTCCTCCGGGATAGCCGTGATCGTATAGTGGTTAGTACCTTGCGTTGTGGCCGCTATAACCCAGGTTCGAATCCTGGTCACGGCAAAATTTTTACCTCTTTTTTTTACCAAGTCTCAGCTCTGCATGGTTTTAACATGGTTTGTCACAATGCTCAGATTCTCTCATTTCCGTTTTTCAGGAAGGGTTTTGCCGCGGCTAGAACAAATAAACATGAAAAGAAAGCGACGGCGCAAAGGCGTGGGGGAAAGAGCGAGAAACTGGATGGCTAAAGACGAAAGAAAACCCGTAAAAGCGCACTCAACGTTTTCTTTAAGTTGCCCAGCGAAACGCCCATTCTCAGTCCTCCGGGATAGCCGTGATCGTATAGTGGTTAGTACCTTGCGTTGTGGCCGCAATAACCCAGGTTCGAATCCTGGTCAAGGCAAAATTTTTACCTCTTTTTTTTTACCAAGTCTCAGCTCTGCATGGTTTTAACATGGCTTGTCACAATGCTCAAATTCTCTCATTTCCGTCTTTCAGGGAGGGTTCTGCCACGGCTAGAACGAATAAACATGAAAAGAAAGCGACGGTGCAAAGGCGTGGGGGGAAAGAGGGAGAACCTGGATGGCCCAAGACAAAAGAAAACCCGTAAAAGCGCACTCAACGTTTTCTTTAAGTTGCCCAGCGAAACGCCCATTCTCAGTCCTTCGGGATAGCCGTGATCGTATAGTGGTTAGTACCTTGCGTTGTGGCCGCAATAACCCAGGTCCGAATCCCAGTCACGGCAAAATTTTTACCTCTTTTTTTTTACCAAGTCTCAGCTCTGCATGGTTTTAACATGGTTTGTCAAAATGCTCAGATTCTCTCATTTCCGTCTTTCAGGGAGGGTTCTGCCGTGGCTAGAACGAATAAACATGAAAAGAAAGCGACGGCGCAAAGGCGTGGGGGGAAAGAGGGAGAACCTGGATGGCCCAAGACCAAAGAAAACCCGTAAAAGCGCACTCAACGTTCTCTTTAAGTTGCCCAGCGAAACGCCCATTCTCCGTCCTCCGGGATAGCCGTGATCGTATAGTGGTTAGTACCTTGCGTTGAGGCCGCAATAACCCAGGTTCGAATCCTGGTCACGGCAAAATTTTTACCTCTATTTTTTACCAAGTCTCAGCTCTGCAAGGTTTTAACATGGTTTGTCAAAATGCTCAGATTCTCTCATTTCCGTCTTTCAGGAAGGGTTCTGCCGCGGCTAGAACGAATAAACATGAAAAGAAAGCGACGGCGCAAAGGCGTGGGGCAAAGCGCGAGAAACTGGATGGCCGAAGACAAAACCCGTAAAAGCGCACTCAACGTTCTCTTTAAGTTGCCCAGCGAAACGCCCATTCTCCGTCCTCTGGGATAGCCGTGATCGTATAGTGGTTAGTACCTTGCGTTGTGGCCGCAATAACCCAGGTTCGAATCCTGGTCACGGCAAAATTTTTACCTGTTTTTTTACCAAGTCTCAGCCCTGCACGGTTTTAACATGGTTTGTCACAATGCTCAGATTCTCTCATTTCCGTTTTTCAGGAAGGGTTCTGCCGCGGCTAGAACGAATAAACATGAAAAGAAAGCGACGGCGCAAAGGCGTGGGGGAAAGCGCGAGAAACTGGATGGCCGAAGACAAAACCCGTAAAAGCGCACTCAACGTTCTCTTTAAGTTGCCCAGCGAAACACCCATTCTCCGTCCTCCGGGATAGCCGTGATCGTAAAGTGGTTAGTACCTTGCGTTATGGCCGCAATAACCCAGGTTTGAATCCTGGTCACGGCAAAATTTTTACCTCTTTTTTTACCAAGTCTCAGCCCTGCACGGTTTTAACATGGTTTGTCAAAATGCTCAGATTCTCTCATTTCCGTTTTTCAGGAAGGGTTCTGCCGCGGCTAGAACGAATAAACATGAAAAGAAAGCGACGGCGCAAAGGCGTGGGGGGAAAGAGGGAGAACCTGGATGGCCGAAGACAAAACCCGTAAAAGCGCACTCAACGTTCTCTTTAAGTTGCCCAGCGAAACGCCCATTCTCCGTCCTCCGGGATAGCCGTGATCGTATAGTGGTTAGTACCTTGCGTTGTGGCCGCAATAACCCAGGTTCGAATCCTGGTCACGGCAAAATTTTTACCTCTTTTTTTACCAAGCCTCAGCCCTGCACGGTTTTAACATGGTTTGTCACAATGCTCAGATTCTCTCATTTCCGTTTTTCAGGAAGGGTTCTGCCGCGGCTAGAACGAATAAACATGAAAAGAAAGCGACGGCGCAAAGGCGTGGGGGAAAGCGCGAGAAACTGGATGGCCGAAGACAAAACCCGTAAAGGCGCACTCAACGTTCTCTTTAAGTTGCCCAGCGAAACGCCCATTCTCCGTCCTCCGGGATAGCCGTGATCGTAAAGTGGTTAGTACCTTGCGTTGTGGCCGCAATAACCCAGGTTCGAATCCTGGTCACGGCAAAATTTTTACCTCTTTTTTTACCAAGTCTCAGCCCTGCACGGTTTTAACATGGTTTGTCACAATGCTCAGATTCTCTCATTTCCGTTTTTCAGGAAGGGTTCTGCCGCGGCTAGAACGAATAAACATGAAAAGAAAGCGACGGCGCAAAGGCGCGGGGGAAAGCGCGAGAAACTGGATGGCCGAAGACAAAACCCGTAAAAGCGCACTCAACGTTCTCTTTAAGTTGCCCAGCGAAACGCCCATTCTCCGTCCTCCGGGATAGCCGTGATCGTAAAGTGGTTAGTACCTTGCGTTGTGGCCGCAATAACCCAGGTTCGAATCCTGGTCACGGCAAAATTTTTACCTCTTTTTTACCAAGTCTCAGCCCTGCACGGTTTTAACATGGTTTGTCACAATGCTCAGATTCTCTCATTTCCGTTTTTCAGGAAGGGTTCTGCCGCGGCTAGAACGAATAAACATGAAAAGAAAGCGACGGCGCAAAGGCGTGGGGGAAAGCGCGAGAAACTGGATGGCCGAAGACAAAACCCGTAAAAGCGCACTCAACGTTCTCTTTAAGTTGCCCAGCGAAACGCCCATTCTCCGTCCTCCGGGATAGCCGTGATCGTATAGTGGTTAGTACCTTGCGTTGTGGCCGCAATAACCCAGGTTCGAATCCTGGTCACGGCAAAATTTTTACCTCTTTTTTTACCAAGTCTCAGCTCTGCAAGGTTTTAACATGGTTTGTCAAAATGCTCAGATTATCTCATTTCCGTCTTTCAGGGAGGGTTCTGCCGCGGCTAGAACGAATAAACATGAAAAGAAACGACGGCGCAAAGGCGTGGGGGGAAAGAGTGAGAACCTGGATGGCCGAAAACAAAAGAAAACCCGTAAAAGCGCACTCAACGTTCTCTTTAAGTTGCCCAGCGAAACGCCCATTCTCCGTCCTCCGGGATAGCCGTGATCGTATAGTGGTTAGTACCTTGCGTTGTGGCCGCAATAACCCAGGTTCGAATCCTGGTCACGGCAAACTTTTTACCTCTTTTTTTTTTACCAAGTCTCAGCTCTGCACGGTTTTAACATGGTCTGTCACAATGCTCAGATTCTCTCGTTTCCGTTTTTCAGGAAGGATTCTGCCGTGGCTAGAACGAATAAACATGAAAAGAAAGCGACGGCGCAAAGGCGTGGGGGAAAGAGCGAGAAACTGGATGGCTGAAGACAAAAGAAAACCCATAAAAGCGCACTCAACGTTCTCTTTAAGTTGCCCAGCGAAACGCCCATTCTCCGTCCTCCGGGATAGCCGTGATCGTATAGTGGTTAGTACCTTGCGTTGTGGCCGCAATAACCCAGGTTCGAATCCTGGTCACGGCAAAATTTTTACCTCTTTTTTTTTTTACCAAGTCTCAGCTCTGCACGGTTTTAACATGGTCTGTCACAATGCTCAGATTCTCTCGTTTCCGTTTTTCAGGAAGGGTTCTGCCGTGGCTAGAACGAATAAACATGAAAAGAAAGCGACGGCGCAAAGGCGTGGAGGAAAGAGCGAGAAACTGGATGGCTGAAGACAAAAGAAAACCCTTAAAAGCGCACTCAACGTTCTCTTTAAGTTGCCCAGCGAAACGCCCATTCTCCTTCCTCCGGGATAGCCGTGATCGTATAGTGGTTAGTACCTTGCGTTGTGGCCGCAATAACCCAGGTTCGAATCCTGGTCACGGCAAAATTTTTACCTCTTTTTTTTTTACCAAGTCTCAGCTCTGCACGGTTTTAACATGGTCTGTCACAATGCTCAGATTCTCTCGTTTCCGTTTTTCAGGAAGGGTTCTGCCATGGCTAGAACGAATAAACTTGAAAAGAAAGCGACGGCGCAAAGGCGTGGGGGAAAGAGCGAGAAACTGGATGGCCGAAGACAAAAGAAAAGCCGTAAAATCGCCCTGAACGTTCTATTTAAGTTGCCCAGCGAAACGCCCATTCTCCGTCCTCCGGGATAGCCGTGATCGTATAGTGGTTAGTACATTGCGTTGTGGCCGCAATAACCCAGGTTCGAATCCTGGTCACGGCAAAATTTTTACCTCTTTTTTTTTACCATGTTAACTATGCACGGTTTTAAGATAGTTTTTCACAATTTTCAGATCATCCCTTTTCCGTCTTTCAGGAAGGTTTCTGCATAGATTTGTATGACTCCCTTTATTTTTTTCACTTCTTTTTTTATTTTTGTCTTGCCTTTTTATTTTTCTCATTTTGCGCTGGTTAATTGTTTTCTATGTGTTTTCACAGTTTTTATTTTTGTGAAGTGTCTGTATTGTAGTGTTTACTTGCCTTGTTTTATTGCTTATTTGTATTGTTTTATTTTTGCCTGTGCCTGCCCTAAGACTTAAGGGGTGTTCGACGGCACGTTAAATGAATGACTTATTGATTCATTGATTGATTGAATAATATTTTCATTATAGACGGTAACAATGCCCTCCTTTTTGTACGTGCGTCCTTTGAGTTCGGTACATGGTTAAAGAAAGATAGATAGATAGATAGATAGATAGATAGATAGATAGATAGATAGATAGATAGATAGATAGATAGATAGATAGATAGATAGATAGATAGATAGATAGATAGATAGATAGATAGATAGATAAATAGATAGATAGATAGATAGATAGATAGATAGATAGATAGATAGATAGATAGATAGATAGATAGATAGATAGATAGATAGATAGATAGATAGATAGATAGATAGATAGATAGATAGATAGATAGATAGATAGATAGATAGATAGATAGATAGATAGATAGATAGATAGATAGATAGATAGATAGATAGATAGATAGATAGATAGATAGATAGATAGATAGATAGATAGATAGATCACACGTGTGGTGTGATCATCCCCACACGTGGTCCTTTCACCACAGAATCTGTCGTACATTTACGTGCCGGCTAATTATGACCATAAAACTTGCGTTGTGTCCGTAAGAAACGTGTCCGATGTAAAAGAAACGAAAAGGTACCTACCATCACATTACTCTGTGCATCGCTTACTATAACGCCTGAATTTCGTCCTTCGGGATAGCCGTGATCGTATAGTGGTTAGTACCTTGCGTTGTGGCCGCAATAACCCAGGTTCGAATCCTGGTCACGGCACGCTTTCTTTTTTTTTGCCTGCAAGTCATTTTGCTTTTTATTATAATGTAAAAGCACGTGTTTACAAGTCATGTTGAGCGACCATTACTAATATTCCCGGTGCTTCAATCATCATCATCATCCCGAGGTCTGCTGACGGCACTATTTACACTGAATAATGTTTCGTATACGATCCTGGAGCGCTCAAACAAGTTGACGGACGTGCACAGGGGTGGTGTGCCTTGCGTAGTACACGTACTCTCAAAGGCGATCGATGTACCAAAACAGTACTCACCGAGTGGCGCCTGTAGATTGCGGTGTCTTTCCTAAATTGAACGCTCGCCACCTTCCGTGAACGTGAACGTCCCATGGCGAAGAAGTCGTCACATTAATGAAGTTCCCACGGCGATCGGCACAAGCAAAACCACACGATTCAATCCAATTCATCGGTGACAAGCGCGACTCGTCATACACACGCTTTCGGGCAAACGCACACGAGGGACGGTGGCCGCGCAGAGTCACATGCAACGGGTGATAACAATCTATGAAACGAGTCTTGCTATCGCTTCATCCGTGGCCACCCATCTCGATTCTTCGTTTTTTTCCCCTTCTTTTTATATGCATTCCACATTATGAGGTCATCGGTCGAGGTGATCAGCTACCGTATAAGCTCTTGTATTACACGCGCACCCTTATTGCACGACCGGGAAAAATAAAGGAAGGGTTCATCCACGCAAAAAAAAGGACAAAAACAATTCGTTTTAAATGCGTATGCAGCGCATTTTATATAAGAACAAAGGTAATTTAACAAATTTTGATCCGTCAGAACGTATTCACCAAAATAGTTTCTTAGTACAAGGGAACGCAGGAGTTTTTTTTTTTTCGGTGTTGCTAAAATGCGGGAACTATGAATTAATTTTGACCATCCTGTTTTCTATGACATGCACTGAGACCTAGTGAAAAAGACATGGAAGTCGTCGGGTTTTGTAGCCGCGAAATTGGTGTTGCTGAAATATACAATCAAACATGCGGAATATGCACGGATCAATGCGAAAACAAGTCACATGTAGCCACCAAAGAACTGTCGCGGGTGAGGATTCATACAGTGGGTGTTCTTAGTGAGCTGATGCATACAGCGGGCGTTTAGCTCGACAATTGGCGGCCATGAGAAAAGAACGGCAATTGAAATCGAAAACCGATCGAAAAGACTGGCAGGGAATGAAAAGTGTTTGTTGAGAGAGACGAGTGAGATTATCGCGAGGTTGCAGCCATCAAATTATCGGCGCGTGCAGAGTCCCGACTACGCGAATTAGTCGCGTGTTAAGAGCTGGAGCTGCTTTTAAACCAGCATGTACAGTATTTAAGGCAGGGTCTTATGTCATCTGCGAATATACTCGAAATAAGCCGTTATTTTTTTTTTGTTATATCACTCAATCATCCAATGCTGAAATGCGCACATCCGTGCCAGCCAGATAAGACAAGCCGCGCTAACTAAGAACAATGATTCCATTGTCACTGTTAGTGATAACTCGAACATTGTGTACGGTTTCAGGCAGGTTAACATTATATACACCACTAGAGAGGCGCATGTCGACATTGTATTAGTGATGAGAAGAGTTTGTCCATAGCTCTTCAACGTACGATGTCCTGCGGAAACACGCTTACATATCACTCTATGTCGCCATGAAATCGACATAAATGGCAGATCTTCAGGGCGCCTTCCTGTCTCCACAAACATGCCGCAAAGTCAATACGACTCGCTGTAAAACAGCGTCAGCAAGAACAACACACCAGCCCAGAACGAAGATGCGTATACACAAGAAAAATCATGCACATGTCATTCTCCTCGTCTCATCTTTTGTTCTCGCTGGCACTGTTTTACTGCGAATATGAACCAAATAACAAGCCCAAAAGTACATTTCGACTAGTAATTACGACTATCATTTTTTGTACTCATGTCATAGGCTTCGAACCGGGAAAGTTATGGCGTACCTCAAACATGAGTGTATCACTGAATCCCCCACCTCTGCCTATACAGAATGGCGGCACCGAAACCCACCCGTAAGTATATAGAACCTTCCTCTTCTCTTTGATTCCTTCATGCCACACTTGTCCGTCACAAATACAGGGTCACCCAACTTGCATCCTCTTTTGCTTAGCGTTCCCTGTCTTACTTTTATCTTTCGCTCTCTCTCACTTTCTCTATCTACAGATTAATTTCAGTCGCGTAACGTGGGAGTTATTGCATTTGCACACTCGCAATAAAGAGATTACATGCAAAAGCAGCCTCGCAATTACTTCGCCTGTACATCGCCATGCTTCTGCAGCTGCCAACTCACCGCGAATAGGACAACGCCAGCCGACGCCATGTCACCGGTACTGTCGTGTGAGACTGCCGCTGCTGCTAAGGTGAATTCACGCGCTGCTTCGCTGGACACCCGACAGCTGCATGCGTATTCGACCCGGCATAGACTGATCACCCAATGCATATGCTACGTAGTGAACGAGGCACACTTGGAGAGCGAACGGCTTGAGCGATGCTTTGGCGCCGTGTCTGCGGGCAGCGAGACATGTCTGCCAGCGACCGCCCGTCCGCCGGCGACCTTGGCTCTTTGTTCGCGTGCATTAACTTCGATGCTGGCAGACAGTATGCATGGCCGGCGACGTAAATGGTCGCGAGTCCGCGGGTACCGCACATATACGTCGCGGTTATTGATATACGAAATGGACCGGCGCGCGTCCGCGTGCAGGAGGGAATATGTCAGGGGCGTGTTATGTCATACGAGCACAATGCTGATGGTGATGCGCTCAGCCAGTGACGGTCGATCGAGGAGGAACCGCTTGCGAAACGTAACGTTGGGTCATAGCTGCAGCGAAGTGAATGTAAGAGAGAGAAAGAGGGAGAGAGAAAAGAAAGAAGATGGTGCGTGAAAAGGCACGTGGATCATCAAGTTGACTTCTGGGTCATTTGGTACGAGGTGCAATCAAACGAAATAAGTCCGAACGACGCAGCAAGACAGGGAACAACGCGGGCAGTATACTACGTCATAACTATAGAGACCGGATAGTAGGCAAATGCCTATTTTGCTCACGATCTAATCGCGCCACCTTGATATATGAGCATGAATTAGAGGTTAAGAGGGGCCTTTATAGTGTTTTAAAGTGCCTCTAAATGCCTATTTCCAAAATCGCAAACTGCGGTATAAGCTACCTTGGCAAGAGAAGCAGCCAGGAGCTGCCCATGTATGATGTAAGAAAGAAGGTTTTGTTCGAACGCGCTGGGTGAACACGCAGAAGCAACTGGCTACAAAATAGACCAGAATAGGAATAAACTAATATACATATATATATATATATATATATATATATATATATATATATATATATATATATATATATATATATATATATATATATATAAAGGGAAAGAAATGTACTTCCGGGCTTTTTTCGACACTGTAAATCCAGACGGCGGCACGGCACAGATTTTTAAATTTAATGATGGCATCTTACCCATCATAACGCACGTACGTCGTCGTTTATTATATACATAATGAATAATCAGAGTGTTTGCAAATTCTTTTTTCTTTGTGAACGAGACCCCCGTGCGGTAACTGAAACGCTCCGCTTTTATGTGAGCAATCGTAGTCGGTGCTCATTTCGACTCTATGGAATTGAATTAACATCCACACCAACATAGAAAAAGGGAGGTGACAGTGTCACTGTCGGCGGGTGTGACAGTGGCGTAGCGTACGTAGCGCGCTGTGGCGCGTCGCCGATAACTTTTACTGCAACTTTTCGGATTGTGTAGCCTGTAGAAGTCCACACACATAAAGTGAGAGTAAAACAACGCTGTACAAAGGTAAAAATACCACGAAGTCGCAGTGAAAAAAAGCCACAGTTTTGCAACAAAGGCGAAGCAATTAACGTGGTGACAACAAATCGGAAGGTCACGCGAAGAATGGCAAACATATCGAAACGTGCCCCGCGTTTCTCACGCGCAAAACATAATCACAGGTACATATGTACTCGAATAAGCATCTCAGTTGTTCCTTCGCTGTGTCTGAAAAGCGCACCCTTTTCGCAAACGGAGACTATGCAACGAGTGCAATGATCTTTGTGCGCCCGGTAACTGCAACTGAATCGTTCCGGTGAAAGCCCAAGGCGTACGAATGCATGCACCACGAGGTAAGCGAGCGCACGCGTGAGCGTCCCTTTTCCGCGGGGCAAAGTACGCGTGGGAAACGAGAGCGCGCGCCGCCGCGTCGTGACGATATGGCGACGCGCGCTCATTGCGCCATCTCGCTGGTAATGCTGAAAACACGATAGTAGTTTCCTCGAGATTCTCATCGTCAGCGGGAAGTGGTAGATATAAACAGCTTGCTGTTCGAACGATGAAGGAGGTGTTCCTTCGTGGTTCAGTGGCTAACGCCTCGCACTCACTATTCAGAGGTGAGACGTCGGATTTCACGCGGCGGAGTCTTTTTTTTTCTGGATTATTATTTTTTCTTGCGTTTTCACATATATAGATACGTATACACATACGGTGAATGACGGCGACGCCGGTGGCAAAATCGAGCCGAGAGTGCCCATGTAATTGCTATCGCAATAAAACTACGCATCCGAACACCAGCTTTTCTTCGACAGAGCCAAGCGAGATCGCGTGATTCAACCCTGCACGTCACTGCGATTGCAGAGCCCGCTCCTCGAGTGGAGGATTTCGCGCCCAATTCTTTTTCCAAACGTGCACAATAATTTAATCCGATGATGACGCGCGCGTCTCGTAATGGACACAGCGTAACATATAAGCTAGATTTCTCTGTTTGTGCAGTGACGGTATCTGTTGTCTGTTTACGGCGAAACCATGGATGATCTCATCTCCGAAAGCAAAGAAAGAAAATAGCCTCATCTTGCTGGCACCAATACCGTCGGCTGAGACCAATAGGTTGAGCAGCAAAAGCTTTTGATGAATCGTTAACGATGAACATTAGCCGCTCACCGCGCAACTAACGACGTTGCTAGCGCACGCGCAAGTGTGGGAAACATCGCTGGAAGCCCACTCACAGCGTCGAGTTCGTCATTCCGAAGTTGTGAAACGAGGCGTTCAGACAAAGGGAACAGCACATCAATTAATTTGATGGACACCGTTTTGAATGCGATGTCAGTGCCTCCGCATGCAGTCTAAGTTAAAAGTGTTCGATATGGCTGTTACGTGCCATTGTTAAACGACGCACGAGCACACCACATGATTTTCAGCGGATGCAAACGGACGTCTGACGTTCATGTTAGTGACAAGAAGTAAGGAGTATACGTTAAAGCATCACCATAATTTGGGGACATAGGCATGTAGCGCCATCTGTCGTCAGCGACAGCAGGGGTAATGGACTGGGAAACAGGTGAAAAAAATACTATCTGACGAGTAAAGCTAGTTACCAAGACAAACTCCCGGCTATATGCAGAAAATACCCACTGGAACATTCTGGTGAAATCACATTGTCACGCAATAAATCTCGTGGCTTCCCAGAGTGTACTATTTTACAAAGAGACCCCATGTGTTTCCAATGGGCTATGTTCAATTGTACCGGGAGACCACACGTATTTTAGTGTAACACAGCACTTTTACTAGAATGCTGAAGTGGACCTTCGCTCTACATAACGGGGAGTCGCTTTTGATAACTAGCTTTCTTCATCAGATGTGATTTTTTTTTGCCTAGTTCCCATTCAGTTATGGCAGAACACCACTGATGCCACTGAGAGATGGCACTAGGTGTAGATGTCACCGAATGCTGAAAATGCGTACGCAGTTGTGTCCAGCTTACAGTGCTGGACCTCATATACCTGCCTACGGGGAGCGGGGTAGGCAGGGCGTCATCCGTAATCACCTAAAGGATGCGGAAAGTCTGCCCATATTTTTATTCAGTCCGACCTTACCCGTCATTAATTGGAGAAGGGGGTTTGCCAACATAGGTTTATGAAATAATGACCAATGAATGCAAAATGTCAGAGGCTCGTGGTCTCGAGATGGTCGAAATTTTCAGAGCCCTCCACTACGGCATCGCTCAATCGTATCGTAGTTTTAAAACGTAAAACTCTAAATGTTATAATTATATTGATATGGGGTTTACCGTCCCAAAACCACCATATGATTATGACAGACGCAGTAGTGGAGGGCTCCGGAAGTTTCGACCACCTGTGGTTCTTTAACGTGCACCCAAAGCTGAGCACACGGGCCTACAACACTTCCACCTCTATCGGAAGTGCAGCCACTACAGCCAGGATTCGATCCCATGACCTGCATGTTATTATTATATTACATTAACACCATGATATAATGAAGACTGATGGACCCTGATGCTATATTCTAAGAACTGTTTGCTGACCCTGATGTTATATTCCAAGAACTGTTTGCTTCCCGTCTTCACTCCTGAGACCGGGGTCTAAACATAGGTCGATTTGAGAAACACGTACCTTACTTTTCATTTTAAAGCTTCGTTCTTCCCGATAGGGATCCCTGCGAGCGTCTGTACTACATATAACTGGCAAAGTAGACATTTTCCGTTGATTTTACTGGTTGTAGCTTCCACATTGTCACGCTATATTGAGAACCTGTTTCATAATGTAGCAAAGTCATGTGGATATCGCGTTTGAGACATGTCGCTTGCCGCTAAACTTTGTAAGTGCAAGAAAGGGGGGGGGGGGGGGATCAGTGCACGCGTCAGCGCTTAAAACAGCACGCATGGTTCGTAACAATCTTTTTTATTTTTATTCGGAAGACTGCGCTTTGGCATAACAAGCACACATAAAAGCAACACAGGCTCATCACACAATAAATAAACAGGTAACACACATCCATAAAGTTTAACAAAGATCGGTGGAACGGTCCTCTTATCCACTCTTGTAAGTCCGGAGGGCAAACGCGACGGTGACCCGTCGTTCTGAGATAACGAAGGCACGCTTGTTCTACGCCCGGGCACGACCAGAGCAAGTGTGTGACGTCCACGGCAGTTATGGGAGCGTCCCAAAAGGGGCAGGTGGTTCCATAAGCTGCGCGGTACTGTTGCGGCCAATGGGCGGTAACTGCCGGCGTAAGAGCAACAGTTCGTGCAGTATCCGTACTTTGTGCAGTGATATTACATCCGCGCGTTCTCTAAAACAATCTGAACCATCGATTTATTCGATTGATATGTGGGGTTTAACGTCCCGAAACCACCATATGGTTATGAGAGACGCCGTAGTGGAGGGCTCCGAAAATTTCGACCACCTGTATGGGGTTCTTTAACGTGCACCCAAATCTGAGCACACGGGCCTACAACATTTCCAGCTCCATAGGAAATGTACCATCCAGCCTCATTCGCCTCTCTGTCGGCAGTGCGAACACGTGTTCTTTCGTGTTTACGCGAGATTACAACGCCCTCCATCACTTAACCCTACTGCGCCGTGCATATGCCATACGCTGTTGCCGCTCGTCAGTGACACCGTCTTGTCATGCCGTCTTAGTAGCATTTCGAACCGTCCCAGGAAAGGAGTGTGTATACACAGCGCGGTCATTAAAGACGTACTTCTCCGCTTGGCGCCGAGTCAACTCGGCGGGGGTACCGGCTTCTAATTCGGTCAACGCGGCAGCTCGAGCGAGCGCAAGACATGAATGAACGGTCTCACGTGATTGCGCGCGCACCTTGTACTTCACCGCGGTGCAGGTGACAGCGCAGTGGCATGTGGGCGGTGTGTTGCACTATACACAACCACGCTCTCGTATATCACGGGAAACGTCCGCGAACTCGACACACGAGTGACACGTGATGCACGATCTGCTTACGTCACAGACAGGAAGATTTCCAGGAGGCGCATAGCTTTATATATACATTCCCCCCCCCCCCCCTGTCGTTGTGTTTTTATAACGCACGAACGGTTGCACTCGAGTCAAAGCGAATCGTGAATACGTCGCTTTTTGTACGTACTTCAGGAGAGGCAACGTTTATCCTCATTATCAACCTAATCATCATACCCCACTGCGGGATGTAGCGCTCTCCATATTATGTATCCCTGCGTCAGCTGTTTTGTGCCTGCAAATTTAGTTAATAACCTTCAGCACACCCCTAAGTTCTATTATACGTTCAAAGCAATAAGCTTGATTGCTTTTTAATGTAAACTAGAAGATCAGCTACACTTCATTATCACCATCATCAGTAATCATGAATTGCAATTCTTCCCCTGAGTTACTCAACAATGCAATGTCATCGGCGAAACGCAGAATACTAAGGTACTCTCCCTTAACTCTTCTCTATACCGTAATCTATAACGTCATGTCCATGCCTAAAATGATTGATTGAATGAATGATTGACTGATTTATCAGGGTAGCAAACTAGACGTATTCTACCTAAGTTTCTTATGTATCTCTTAGGTTCCTACCCTCTTTCTTGATTGACTCATTGAATGATCGAACGATCAATTAATCAATCAATTGATTGATTGATTGATTTGGTGAGTGAGTGAGTCGAGTCAATGTCTTCAACAATTAACTTGCATTCACCACAGGTCGCTCATTGGCCACAGCGATAAGAAAAAAGTATTGATATAGCGCGCGACATCTACGTCGGTGCCACGTATCGCGGGTAACGTAAACATATTTTAAACTCCCACGCGTCTCTTAACGTAACGCAGTGAGAATGTTTGGCACTTAGGCTGCATGTAGACATGATTTAAAAACA
This sequence comes from Rhipicephalus microplus, assembly GCF_043290135.1. Lineage (NCBI taxonomy): Eukaryota > Metazoa > Arthropoda > Arachnida > Ixodida > Ixodidae > Rhipicephalus > Rhipicephalus microplus. The sequence goes on from NC_134702.1 coordinate 58,214,831, forward strand.
ATTGAGACCGTGAGTTGTGCACAAGGGGTTCCAAGCCTCAAAGAAGTGCGGTAATAAGCAGCCTTTTTATATATTCGATCTTTATTCGTTCTTTCTTCTTTCTTTACTTCTGTTGAGCTCTTACTCTCTCCTTATGCACATCTTAATCTTTCTTGATCTCTATTTTTCTTCAAAATTTCACCTTCCTTTCTCTACTTCGCGCTGGCTTCCAGCTTTTTTTTTTTCCAATCTTATGCTCGGTTTTGCCTGCGTTACGCCAATCGCATTAGCATTTTTTTGCTAATAATGAGACGTTATTGTCATCAAGGCACTCGAAGAACAAAGAGGAAGAAAACCTCTCCTTGGCGCGAACTCGCGCATAAGTTGTACGAGTGGAGCGTTGGAGCGTTGCGCAAAGCGGCGATGACAGCGTACTACAGCAGGTGGCAACTCGGCCCGCTAAAGCGCTCCGCACAAGAAGTAAGGAAAACCACTGCCCGCAACACAGTGATCTGTGTTTTAGAGGACCAAATAAAAGTTTATTCAATCCAATCCAATATCGAAAGGGTAGTGGGCAAAGAGGCTAAAGCTATAAACCCCAGCAGAACGCGATAACTAATAAATGCAGCACGCACATACAGAAAACAGAAATATGAGTGAAGCTATACCTTCGCGCTTCATGCAGCCCTGATGCTTCACCAGTTCTTGTTTTGCGTTCTACTCCACACGTCCACGAAGACCATCGTCTTCAGATTGTTACTCCTCCATATTGCTGCTCTTATCTTTTTTTTTTACTTCGATGTTCTGAATAGCTCTCCAGTATTTATAGTCTCAATATTTATACGGTGTTCCTGGAGGATAGGCGATAAGCGCTTCGCAATATTCCGTGCACGATCGTCGGATACAGTCTGCTTGGGGTAGGATGACTCCTGTTCTAAGGAATATTTAACGTGAGCGATTGTAATCAGTCATTCCTTTCTGAAACGAGTATAAGTTTGAGGACCGTGCGAGTTATCAGCAATACGACCTGGCGCTCCTGTAGGTATACATTAAAAACTGTGTAGTATAGTGACTATACATGCATATGGTATGCATAACTATACGTGTTCGGGCCAATTGATGGTGGGTTTACTCTTTCTGGCCTGAATATAACGGTCTCAGTGTGTCTTTCTGTCTCTCTCGCTCCTCTTTGCAGCCATCTTTTTTTTTCTTTTTCTCGCTGCCTTGCTTTCTCGCTCAATCGATAGCGCTATGGCCTTCTGTGCCATGGGGTTTCGCCATCAGTAACGCACTTATTCTGGGAGAGGAGGGAGTGGGAAAGAAAGAAGGAACCGTGGGCGAGCCACAGTTGTCTGGCTTCGACGCGGTCACTGAATGCCGTTCACTCTCGCACGCAGTATCTAGGGGGCGACTTTGCTGTAGACGTACACGGCCAACCCCGCGAGCACGCACGACTGCTTCGGTGAACTTGCGGGAATAAAAGGTCACAGCTGGGACTACGCCCGCGCTGTATTTGCCGCCATCTCAGGCGATATCCAAGTGGGATCGCCGCTATGCTCGTCACCTATCACGCAAGTGGTACACTTAGGGAGATAGTCAACAGCAATTTCGAGCGCAAAGCACAAAACAAAGAAACAAGTAAAATCACAACATATCCGCGAAGTGAATGATGATGAGTGGGGCGAAGCGTCCGTCAGCCCGTCCGTGCTTCCGTCCGTCCGTTCGTTCTTGCTTCCATCCGTCCGCGCGACCATCCATGCATCCATCCATGCGTCCGTTCGTCTGTCCATGAGTCCGTCCATTCATATGTCTGTCTATCTGGTCGTGCGTCCATCTGTCCTTACGTCCGCGCGTCTATCCACCCGTCCGTCCGTCTCCTAGTCTGTCTGTCCGTTCATCCACGCGTCCATCTAGTGAATGCTTCAAGTACCGCCACCTCCCATCTCGCATGCCCTGTGGCACATACCCGCTCTAGACCGGGTATGTGCCACCGGTGGCTACGTACTACTACATACTTATGTACAAGGGATGGACAGACCCACTCCTTGAGGAGCTTCGTCCCTAACCCCACCCCCCCCCCCGACACACACACACACAGTCAGTTGCTTTTATGTATGCGGAAGTTAGCTGTCATATAATTTTTAACGCGGCTTTACCCATTTATATATCCTGCACGGAACATATTTAGTTTATTATTATTAGCTTTTAGAGTAGGAGAGGTTTAGGAGAGGCTGGCGCCCTAGATTTTATACGTTGTCATACACTCAAAAAGAACAAAGCAATCCCTTGCTCTATTGAGAAAACGAAAGCTAGTCAAGCTTGATGTGTGCATACCTTTCTTTCTTTCTTTCCTTCTTTCTTTCTTTCCTTTTTCCTTCTTTACTTCTTTCTTTACTTCTTGCCTTCTTTATTTCTTTCTTTCGTTCTTTTAGTAGTGGGAATATCCCGTCCACGTATTCAGCATCTAAACATTTGAGGTGCCTAAGGCAACAACGACGGTCAAGCGCCGATATCCAGGCAACATTAAAATGTGGTAACGTGAATGACATGTCAACTGGTTGAACTCAATAAAAGATGAAAGCGACACATTAGGAACAGATTATAACCGACAGTACCAAGCCTGAACGAGCATCAATTACTGGAAAACGGCGCATAAACATGCTCATGTTATCGGCGCAACTTTGATGACAGCATTTTTCGTACTCGTGGGCCGCGGGCGTGAAGTGTCTGTTCTTTTCTTTCTTTCTTTTTTCTCTCTGTCTCTTTCGGAGCACCTACAATGTCATCGATACTGTCCCATAGCAGAGTGACTCTGAATTGTTCAACACTTGTTCTAAACACATTTGTGATGCAAAGAAAAAAAAATCACAGCCTATTCACGAAGTGAATGATGTCTATAGTGGGTGAAGCTCCGGGGGAACATTAACCCCCGTACATTTCCCACTCGATCATGCAAAGACGTGACAACACGTTTCTAGAGTATATACAAAGCTGTTTATTAATCACAATTCACATACGGTGTTGAAATGTGGGCGACGTTTCCCTTTCATTACATATACATATTTACGTTTTATTTGTGTGTTCTTCGTTTACCATGTAATGTACCTATGTAAACATATCTTTTTGAAACAATTTTTGGTGTGTCTGTACATGTTGTGTTCAATTGGAATGACCTGTTCGATTGTAATTGATGCTCACTGTTCGTGAGAATAAATTTCTCTAAACATTTGATCGGTGAAATGTAAAGCTAAGGGTTCCTGTACAAGATCCAACCTGAAATTTTGAGAAGCGGACGTTCCCGTTTCGCTCCAGCTTCGCGAGGCCGCCAGTCTGGATCCGCTAGTCTGCGCTGCCGTGCTGCAGCCGCTCTATCGTCGAGTCCGAAACTTCGGACTGCGTTGTCGCGCTGCCGCGCTGCGAGCTGTGGTGTCTTTATTCATAACGAAGTGCACTCCATGCACTCCTTCATAGATTATGAGAAGGCGTTTGACTCAGTCGAGACATCAGCAGTGATGCAGCCACTACGGAATCAGGGAATCGGCGAATTATATATACATACTGGAAGAAATCTACAGCGGATCCACATCCACCACAGTTCACCATAGCGACAAAATCCCAATAAAGAAGAATGTAAGGCAAGGAGACAAGATCTCTCTAATGATATTCACCACGTGTTTACAGGAGGTTTTCAGGCGAGGACCTCGGAAGATGTTCCTAGAACGATGTGTCCCTAGCAACCTAGCCCCGGGCACAGCAACAACCGTTGATCAAATAATGTTTATTCAACTCAACTCAACTCAGGGCCCAAATTGGGAAGAGTTAGGGATAAGAGTTGCCTTGATGAGTAACTCAGGGGAGGAATTACAGCTCAAAATTACTGAAGTAAAGACGGTGTGGTGAGTAAGGAGTTTACTCAATGGGTCTGATAATAACTGACATACAATAAGACAACCTGATAACACGAAGACGTTCTTTATATCGGTCGAGGACAAGAACACACACGAAGAAATCTCACAAGGAACATCAGGACGATACGAGGTTTAAGAAAGTCTACTGGCAAGTTCCTGTCCTCGCTAGACGCAAGTCTACATCTTAACAGTCAACGCAATTAAGTTTTCAAGACGACACTCACGCACACCGTCGTTGCGGTGACCGCAGCACCGGGCAACGTGGCGTTGAGTCTGTCGCGGTAGCGTCCACGGTGGGAATTAACACACCTTCTCGTGTAGCTCGCTGGCTCGAGCTTGCGTCGATGTCCCGCACCCTGACATCTTGTTGGCGTCCAGGTGACGCTCGACCAAAGCGAACGCCCAGGACACGGGGTCGAAAGTCCCGACAGCCATCGAAGCCGGCCTCGCACGCTCGCCGCACCAGTCTTTTTTTTTTTATCCCTTTTCCCTTTCGATTGTGCGCTCAGGATTTCGCTCCTATGGCGCTCTCGTCATAGTCATCACACACGGAGAGCAGAAGAGTAAGGTCTGAAAATTAATATGCACAAAACTAAACCATTGTGCAGCAGTATTGGCAGAAAACAACGCTAAAAATTGTAAAGAAATGTGTATATTTAGGACAGGTAGTAACCACAGACTCGAACCACGAGTGTGAAATGACTGGAATAATAAGGAAAAGGTGATCAGAATGGTAATCTGCTACTGAACCTCAAGAGGAAAGTATAACAGCTGCGTCTTGCCGGTATTACCTAAGGAGCAGAAACCTGGAGGCTTACAAAGAGGCGTGAGCTTAAATTGAGGACGACGCAGCGAGAGATGCAAAGGAAAATGATAGGTGTAACCTTAGGAGACAAAAAGGCAGCAGAGTGGGTCAGGCAACAAACTGGCGTTAAGAATATCATAGTTGAAATCGAGAAGAAGAAATGGACATTGAACGACCACGTAAGCACGTAGGCGTGATAACCGCTGGTCATTAAGGGTAATTGACTGGATTCGCAGAGAAGGCAAACGCACGAAGGGGAGACAGAAAGTTAGGCATGTGGATGATATTAAAAAGTTCGCAGGTGTAACGTGGCAGCAAACATCACAAGACCAGACTGATTGGCGGATCAATGGAGAGGCCTTTGCCTTGAACCGGGCGTAGTCAGGCAATCGACCACCACCGCCGCTGCTGCTGCTGCTGCAGCTGCTGCTGCTGATGATGATGATGAACACTTAATGACCTTGAGAGAAAGAGCCGGGAGTGAGCACGTTTTTTATCTCTTGGGGCGCCACAGACAAAGAAACAGCGTGCCACAAGGACCGCCCGCAGTCATCGTTTGAGTTTGAGTTTATTCAACCACGTGACAAGTACACGAAAATACAATGTATACGTGGTTCGGTGCGAAGGAAAAAAAGCTGCATTTCACAGCTTGACTGGCCCCTTCACCCAGAAAAAATCCATACTACTAATTTACAAAAAATTACAAACATTACAGGCAGCGGAAAGCGACAATACAAAAAGAAACACGCATGTGGCCCATGACGGCAAATAGTAGAATCACAACTCTGAAATACATACAAAAATATTCATAACAAAGCAATGCATGAAAGAATAAAAACTGAATAACCATTACAGAAATCACCCAACATTCATTGACAACGCAATCAGCACATCCGGTTTAACATTTCAGTTTTAGACAATATACGCAGATTATCAGTTGTTAGTTTCCATTTGTTCATCACACTTCGAAGGCGGTAACGTAGTGTTTCAAATCCATAGTTTGTGCGAGGACAAGGTACGTGCCAAGTCTCCGTACAGCGAGTAACGCGACTGGCAGGATTTGGTTGAAAGGTGGCCAAGGTGCGTAAAAAGATACTTCCTTTGCGTATTTCTGATTTAAATGCTGACAGAAGCTGGTATTCGTAATAACAGGTAATTCTTAAAATTCTATATTTTGCAAATATTGAAGCAGTGTGTGCGTTATAAGATACACCTTCAATGCACCGCAAGGCATTTTTTTGTAACACGACCAGGCTCTTTAGAGATGCTTTAGAGCCTGTAGACCAGACCAGATGACATTAGTGTAAATGTGAAGAAAAAAGAGCATAGTACACTAATATTTTTTGTTTCCCAGGTAGTATGTTTTGGCATCGACGCAACACACCTAGAACTTTACAAAGTTTGTGACTAATGTGTTCTGCATGGTAATTCCATGCCATATGTTCGTGAAAATGGACACCAAGAGTTTTAACTGTTTGACAAAGTTTAATTTCAACATTATTAAATATTAGCTTGTGAGACGTTTTAAATGACCTGGCTTTCGCACGGAACAGTACAGCCTTGCTTTTAGGGCAATGAATGTGTAGAGAATTTGCCACAGTCCAGGCATATATTTTATTTAGTATTTCATTAGCAGAAACAATGAGGTCATCAGCCGTTTCCCCAGAAAAAAATATACTAGTATCGTCCGCGTAGATTACATATTCTACAGAGCTGTCAATACGTACAATATCGTTGATAAAAATATTAAATAATAGGGGTCCCAAAATGCTATCTTGAGGTACGCCATTCTTAACGTTCATGGATGATGATAGCTCCCGATTGATTGACACACATTGTTTCCTATTAAATAAGTAGCTTCTTTTTAAAGCTAAAACGGTATCGCGAACTCCATAACAGTGAAGTTTTTCTAGCAAAATATCATGGTTTATTCTATCGAAAGCTTTCGAGAAATCTAAAAATATTCCTAGGGTAAGTTTTTTTGCTTCTATATTTTTTAGAATCAATTCCTTTTGGTATAGTAAGGCACTTTCGGTTGAGAGGCCTGACTAAAAACCGAATTGTGACGGCGTAATAATGTTGTGTTCATTAAAGAAATTTGATAACCGAATGAAAATACGTTTCTCACACTCTTAGAGAAAACTGGTTAAATCGAAATTGGCCTGTAGTTTCCTAAATTGCTTTTGTCCCCACCCTTATATATAACCGTTACTTTAGCGTTTTTCATTCTCTGAGGAAACAGCCCAGTGGTGAACACGAGATTATAAATATGTACTAAGCAGGCGCATATGAGATCTAAAATGTATAATATAGGTTCTAATTTTAAGCCATGTATGTCTTCGCTTTTACTCAATTTGAAATGCTGAAAAACGCTGATGACCTCTTGCGCGTCTGTAGGATTTGCAAACACAGAATTATTTAAAGCAGGAGGCAAATAACCTGATGAATCACAATTATGACTACTGTCAACTAGTGATGTAAAGTACTCGTTAAATTTGTTTACTAGTACTGCGCCCTTGTAATTTTATTTTCGATCACCAGCTCACTGATATCATTAGACACTTGTTTGGTAGATATAATAGCGTTAAGTTTGTTCCATAATTGCTTATAATCGGTGACACCGTCAAACATCTTGAAGTGATAATCGCGTTTAGCTTGTTTTTGTAGTTTAGTGAGTTTGTTTCTGTATAATTTAAAAGCTTTAAATTTATCCGGGTCTCGCTTTATCAGAAACTCTTGATACAACCTATTTTTGTCTTTTATCATAATGAGTATTGCGGAAGAAATCCAAGGTTTGCGCGCTCGTTTTGGTCTCTTTAAAGCTTTGTGTGTAAAATGTTTTTATACACTGAACATAGAGTATCAATAAAACAATCATAAGCAAGATCAGCAGAACTAGATAGAACGTTGTTCCAATTGAGAGTTCTAATTTCCTCTCTAGAAGAAGATAGCGTTCGCGCATTAATTTGTTGAAAGTGAGTGGCAGGAAGGATTTGACTCCTTACACTGGTGATGTTTTCTATGACTAGATATATGGGCAAATGATCACTTATCGAGGCACGCAGGACGCCTGCCTGTAACGTACTGTTTGTACTACTTGTGATAAACAAGTCTAATAGAGTAGAAGTGGTATCAGTAATACGTGTTGTAATTGTAATTACGTTTGTTAAGAAAAAAGAAGCAAAAAGGTATGAAAGTCTCCTCTTCTACCTACGAACGGCGCACTCCTGGCCGCCGTTTCCAGGGCGTGCAAGCCAGGACAAGGGACATCGGAGCGACAAGGCTCGAGCCTGAGGTGCTTCGGCCCTAACAGTCCTCGCTTGATCATCAACGTTACACAAGATCTTGCAACACAGCGCAGACATCAAGCACGTGAACACAAGCTTTTTTTTTACATGACTTCGCAAATGTACGCATTTGTGACGGTGCAGGCACCGCCAGAAATATTTTAAATGCTCTAGGATCCATCAAAGACGAAATCAGAGCACGTAAAAGCAAACAACCTAACAGCCCAAAATGATTGCATCTGTGTAAGCGCTTATCTGTGCACTGCTTATCGGGAAGGTGCAATCTTTCAAAGCGCACTAAACTTTCGAAGTTAGCTCTCACAGGCAGATATTTTCGTATTGTGGTAAAGCACCACCCGCATACTACCATCTAGCGCTACTGAAGTTCAGAGGCCTCACTTCATTTGTAAAATTATTATTTTAATTTTGTGCATGAAATATGCTTGATATTAGAGGCCCTTTTTAATAATTTTCCCGGCTTTGGTGCTTGAACAATGTAGTCGACTGTTGTCTTTTTTATCGTTTATGTCGCCGGTTAGCAGGATTTTGTAATCATGAATTTCATACGCTGCAAATGATATATGTTCAATAATAGTTGTCATCAAGTACGGTAGGAGCTAATTCAGCTCCTAGCAGGGGAACTTATTCCGTTTACATTCCTCGGTAATATTTGAGGTTGTTGACATAAACAAGCAGATTCTGAATTATTGTATTAGCGTGTGTTGTGTGAGCTGACATATGCCTCTTGTTCGTTTACATTAGCCTTATGTATTGTGTTTCTTAAATATATCGAAAATATCAATTTCGTAAATGTACCACATCGCGTGAATGCATCACACTAGCGAGCGCTCGATTGTAACACGCGAGTGATTGGACATTAGAGGGGCCCCGCAACACTTTTGCAGCATGGTCAGAAAACGCTGCCGATCGGTGGTGATCTGAGAGCAACTGAGCTTACACACAGCACGAAGCCGAGAGTTGACAAATAATTCTCAAACCGAGCTGGAAAGAGATCTCTCAACTCTTGAAATGATGTCATATATCCCCAAATTACCGGGCAGGGGCGGATCTATAGCCGCCCATTATAAAGGGGGGGGGGGGGGGCGATCACTTGCAATAAAACCGAAGAGGGGGGAAGGGCGTTATCCTGAGTTTTTCTGCTTTGAGTGGTCACTATCGTCGGAAAAAAACACCATGAGAGCACAGGTGTACGCAGACCCTTTTCTTTTCTCACTGTTTACTTTCTCTATCTCTTTTAAAATCCCTTCATATTCCATTCCCTTGTCAGGTATACTGCTGAGGTGTCGCCCTTTGCTGCATATAGTAGCAGGGCTCACGTTTCTATTTTCTCCAATTATTAAAACCACTACCCCTCCCCCCTCTCCCCCTTATCTAAGCAGAGGTTGTTGCCTAAGCTGAGTGTACGCCAACTTTGACACTATTGGCCGTGAGGGGCTCCACTAGAGAGGCCAGCGAAGCGATCGTTCGACATCACAGATAAGATGTGTTCAGAAAAAATGTTTATCGATTTAAAGTACTTCGTACTCAACCATGAGAGAGCAGCAAAAGGGCGGGAAATGCGGTGTTCTAGCAGACAACGCAACCTGGCATCCTATGAGTGACGTCATCATGTTGGTGGCGCCACGGTATGTCCTCGGGGCCTTAGCCGGGCCTTTATACACTTCCCGCAAGGTGGACGCGCCGGCTAAGGGGTACGACCATGCTCGATATGATTCCTTACTGGGTGCCAATGTTTACTGGTGACGGACCAACCACTAAGGTGCACTAAACTTCAAACGTCGGAAAGGAAGCACTTTGTTTAATTAAAGGAAATGTGCTCCTCTCCTCACAAATTTTTCGCACCGAAAACATGCAGCTACCGTTTGTCTTTTTACTGTGGATTTCCGTAGTGAACGCTGTCATCAACTAGCACACTGTAGGGGTATCAGATTCGAGAGGCATGATGCCGTAGACTGCTTCTGTGGTTTCTGAAAAGTAACATTCTTCTGAGGCTACCATTTTTTCCTGTTTGGCCCAAGCTATCATTGTCAAGTTGCACAGAAAGCGTGTCTGTTGTACGAGCACGAGTGTCATAGGTGATAAGCATGTTTCGTCAGGTAGTATGTGTTGAATTGTAAGTAGGTCTACTTTTGTATGCGCAACGCTAGTGACCAGTAGTAAAGTGATTGTCTCTTGTTTGAAGTAAATAAAACTTTTCTCAATCTGTTCTAGCGGGACGTCTCAATGCTCTCCCATAGTTGAGTACGAAGTACTCGAAATCGTTAAGCATTTTTCTAAACCACAGCTTACAAAAACCTAGGTGAGGCTGTGGCTGCGAACTGCCGCCGGTGGACTTTGTGGCTGGTACTGGGCCGAATGAGTCAAGAGATCCTCGCGTTTCTCTCTGAGGAGTTTTTCTTCCTCGGGGAGCACAACTTTCTGCGGCATTGGTCGTGCCCTTTCGTCAATGCTGAACCTGAAAGGGTAAAACTTATTCTTTTGACCGACGTGGTGCTAAGCAGCGCCCGTTGAGTAGTCGCTCGTGATTTCGTTTGTAACCAATTGTGTTTCATTGCATCTATTGTATCGCTATACCATTCATTGTATCACGATATCGCATGAGTTCTTGTGTACACGTATACGCCAACATTGTCATGTATATTAGAGCAATGATGTTTTCCTTGCAGCCTAGTGATGTTTGTCGTGGTACATAGATGTGCCGAAGTGTATGTTCCCTATTACTAAATGGTATGACACGTTTGTTTTCTGTACATAGTGTAAATAAACTTTTTCGAAACTCGATATCTCGGGACGACTTTCAGTTCTCCCATAGTAGTGCAGCAAGTACTCTGAATCGTTAACAACTTTTTTTCTAAATACACGTCCTTCTTCGCCTTCGTGGGCTGTAGTTGTTTGTGCACGTGCTCGCACAGCGAATATTTTCGCTGTATTCCACGTCTCTGTCAATACATAAAGACTGGGACGGCCTCCTGCTCTCCCGTATCACAGTAACGAGTGCTCTCCATCGTTTACCACTTTTGCTAAACATATTTGTCAGCCATGTGCCAACTCCCCTCTGAGCACATCTTTCTTTTGTTTGTATCGCCTACTGATCATTTCTACGTGTAGCAGGGCGCATATATAACCTTAAATCACTCACCATTTATCCTAAACATCCGTGAAAGATAGCTAACGGCTTTCCCATAGTTAAGTACTTATAGTGCTCTGAGTCGCTCACATTTTGTTATTAACACTAAGTACAAGTTTGCGTCGAAGCGACGTCCCGATTCCCCGATATATTAACCAAACCCTTTCGCTGTGCGACCAAACAATACTTTGCATTGAAGAAAGAGACAAAGAAAATTCACACTGACCTACGCAGGTAGGCGTTGTTTCGTACATCCGCAGGAGACATGCTGTCTGCTCTATAGACGGTTTCAAGATTGCAAACGTTGTGCCCCCCCCCCCCCTAAAAAAAAAAAAAACTTGCGGTCACTTCATTTACCAGCCCGCAACGTCGAAACTGAAAAGACGTTTTCACGTTTGTTCAAGGGTTAGAAGAGTCTCTTATTGCTTTTTCAGATAAAAACAGCGTGCGTAATGTTCAAGGCAATCTTTTGTAGCTTTCATGTAGCTCAAAAGAAGATTTATTTGAATATATTTTGCCAAATGAGGGAAGGAAAGTGTAGAAAATCAGCGGGCTATTTACTAACACTCTTCTTTATTTTTTAACACTCTCCGGGCGACCCATCGGACAAAACCGGATATCTTCAAGGGTCTGTGTTTGCAAACAGTGAAAGGGTCTATACGCAGCCCAGCAACGACTTCAGTAGATAACGAGGACAGGAGTGCATGTGCATTGGTGTTTTGAAAGCCCTCTCCCAAGCTAACGGACGCGCCAAAAAATAAGAGTAACACTATAAAGCTGCGTTTTGCAGAACGGCGACCTTGCACGCCAGGAGTTTCGATTCTGTGCCCGTGAAACAGGTGTGCTCTCCAACTGCGCCATACATGGGGCGTCAAGGCGAGCACGCATCACATATGTGACGACTGCCACCCCGTTTATATTTTATTACTTCCACATTTGCTTCTTTTTCTTTGTTTTTTTAGAACTTGCTTTTGTGACTATGACACGTTCCACGAGTGCGTGATGTAAGTTTCCGCTGTGCTTTGAAAAGCAGAAAACTTGCGCATATTCACTGCGTTAAAAACAAAAATAAAATAAAGATAACAGAAAACATGCGCTGTGTTCATCGATGCGCGATGCGCAAGGCTGCCTCGAACGGATGAGGGTGACGGCGATTTGCGCAGCTGACGCATACGAAGTTTCTTTACGTAACAACTTTTCGACAGCGTTCTGTTCAACGCGTGCCCCTGGATTTGGCGTTGCCTCTGGGCCTGCGACTGAGATGTGGAATAATAGCGACGCAGTTAGGGTCAGCGTCACCGCTGGGTGGATTCTAAATACGAGCCAAAATTTAAGCGAAAGGAAGGCAAAAAAGTCAGGCATTCTAAACCGCGAAATTTGTAGCGAAATAGAAAAGAAGCCACATTTTATGTGCAATTCCTGTTCTTGTACAATAAGTAATTAAATTTTGATATGCGAAAATTTATATATAAAAACCTGTAAAATTTCCACCCTTTCGTTTGGTCTTCAACGCACGGATATATTGCCAATAAATAATTGTTCATTTTAAATTTTCTACACTTGTACGCAGTTACGTAAAATAGATATGCCAGATACAGAGTGACACGGGAACACTCAATACAATAAGCAAGACATTAAGCCTAATACGCTTTTTTTTTGTGAAGCGACAGCAAACTTTATTACCCAAATTCACATATTACCAATTAAGCTTCAGATAGTGTAATCTGGTTGGACATACAGCCTCAGCTGAACTTATTTGCGAACCTACATTTTTCTAGAGTTCACACTAGAACGTGCATTGCGCGTACAAATTGGGGACCTTCTCGTAGGATCAGCATCCATAGCGAGCATCGTGGTAGCTATATGCGTTTGCCAGCATGCACGCAACTTCGCCAATCCTAATCTGAAAGCACATTGCGAGTTGCTTTTGGCTGTCTCGATGTGCACCAGCCTGCCAGGAGGGAGAAGGACACCACGTGCATCGGCTGACACAACCTAAAAGCTTAGGAACGGTGTATTTTATCGCTAAATAGTAAAAAAAAAGGATTCTTAATCTACCAACACTAAAGTTCAAAAGTAGCCATGGCGTCAAGCTGAAAATTGCGAGAACAAAACGACGACACAGAGACAAGGACACGAGCGCTCGTGTCCTTCTTGTCTCTGTGTCGTCGTTTTGTTCTCGCGCGTATAACTATCGTCATGCCGTACCAACTAGCCCAAGCTGCCACACGTCAAGCTGAAAATTTCGCAGCCAGACAGAGTCGTATAAGTATAGCTAACTTCTTGCAACGTGCCACCAACGACTACCGTGGATAGGGTCTTTGTAAGCTAGCCCTGGTTGAGTACGTTTCCACCTATCGAGTGCTAGTCGCGACTGTGCGAAAATGACACGCACACACATACGCACACACAGGCACGCGCGAACATATATCTTCTGCGCGCAGCATGAAACGCAAAATAATTGTATTTTGGTGAAAAGTCATGATGAAGAGCATTGACGAGAAGTCATACAGATTCCTCTGTATGACTACTATTCATGAATGTTATGTCTATCACCAGAAGACCTCCCACTCAGTAATAATTAGTGCACCGATTTGTAACTTATACTTAAGCTCAGCTTATAATGAAACGCATCATCCACAAGATGCCGATATCGGGATTCCATTATTTTCGCTATTATGAGACTGGTTTAATGCGGCTGGTTAGGAAATCGTTCACGGTGCTTCGAATGTATTTGCGGTGAAATTTATAAATGGGGAAAAGAGAAGAATGTGTTTCTGAAATTCGAAATTGAACGCTATATATGGATGCGAGGAAATGAGCAGTCGTGCAACCATGCACCGATGGCTTACGAAAAACACATTTCATAAGCTCCCTGTCGCAGCATATCCACGAAAGCGGTCTCTATGGATATGTGCAGTTTCATTCTTATATAACTGCGCGTGGTAACGCAGTAAAATGAAAACAATATTAGTATATGCCAGTGCACTTATTCTTAGTATCCAGCCTGGTGAAAGCCACAAAGGTAAGCTGATGTCACACGGAAACGAATAAATTTCTTCGCCTGGGGGAATATCTATTCGCTAGAGAGACGTTAAACTTATCCACTCGGTTCGGGCATGCTATTATCAAGATTTAATTGCGAAATTCAATATTGTGACGCGAGAATATTCGTCGATCATAAATTAAAGAGAAATTATATACATGCATTACCAAAGATGATTTCACAGAAAAGCAGGAAGTGTGGCAGTATATACAAACACATTCTGCCTCTCTAAGCAGAGCTACACGCCAGTTTTCACGTGAAGTTTGACAAGGTTATCTCCGTATAAATTAAGCAGCTTATTTATTGATGTCTACTGTCACTGTTGTGCTCGTAAGCAAAGTAATGTCGGGCCTAATGCGTGACACAGTGTGAAAAGTTAGAGCAAAGGAAATATTTCATCATGATTAAAAATCGTGATGAAATCACAGTAACCTGAAATGTGACGTTTAAATACCATCACATAAACACTGGGTCTATAAAGAAAAAAAAACACCAAGCTTGACACGAGGCTTTAGCGAATCTCAAAAGTGCGCAGCTCTTTCATAACGTGTGGTTGCCCGCAAAACGAACATGCATCAGTTAATCCAAGCACATTAATGCGTACCACTCAGAATTTTATTCTTGACGTTTGGCGTCAATACTATCGTACGCAAATAATTCCTTTGCGGGTCACATGAGCAGGTCGTCCGGTACACGCGAGCAGCGCTTCAGTTCAACTGAAGTTAAAAGCTTTCCCGCATAACATCGATATGAACAAAACTATACAGCAGGGATTCTTTATATTACGCCTGCAAATGTTTTCGAACCGTTTCGTTTATGCCAACTTATCTCTCCTACTTTTTGTTTTCTGCTCAAATTGAAAATAAACAGCGTACACTTTTCGTAACCGAAATTTTACTTCTCAACTGGAGAAGCGGCGGTGGCCAACAGGTACTTGGATTAAGTTTACAGTCGCACGCCTAGTCTGTAAACAAAAAAATACGCGGGGGAGCCAATTTTTTAGCTTTTCTTGTGACATCAGCGCACCTACTTTTCGCGCGAGATACGCGCAGCCCCGCCTTTGTTGAGCGAAAAATAGAATACCGGGAACGAGGTTGCTTCACCACGAGTACACTCTAACCGCGGGCTCGACTTGCCAAACGCATCTCGCCTATTTTCTCGAAAAGCGAGAGTTCGCGCGATACCCAACAATAAACAGTTCTCCAGAAGTGTGATACCGGACCGTTAAATAATAACAAATAACTAAATAAATTATAGGGTGCTACGCGTGAAAGCTACTATATGACTGTGTCAGGGGTACTGCGGAAAAATTTTGACCCAATAGAGTTATCATGCAACTGAGCAAACCTGCAGAAGTTTGGACGAGTTGGCCGCTTTTTTGTTGTTTTTTTCCCCTTCTACACCTGTTCTTTTTCTTCTGTTTACTCTACTTGAACTGCGCCGAACACTCGGAACATTAAGTGCACGGTTGCTTAATTGTATTTCCCTCGGGTCACAGAAGGGAATCGAACCCACGCTCTTGCGTTCGCATGCAATAGCGCTATCATAGCCGTTAAGAGGTGATTGGCCGTTTCGGGCTTGGTTTTCAGTATATAATGTCCCGGCGATATATTGCAGCCCCAAGGAATAAACCTGTCGCGTTTGCGTTCAGCAAAACAACTCGAGGTTCCGACCACGGGCCTCGAGAGCTACGCGCCCCAAGCGTCCCAAGCGAGGCGCTCGCCACACCGATAGAAAGGGACCCCGGAGAGTCGAAGCACGCTCTGGAAATAAATATAGCGGCATTAAAAGGCAAAGAGAAGGGCGTCATCATCTCCCCTCACCGTGCGCTCCTTCGAGGCGACGACCTTGGACGCGAGACGCCGCAGGAAAGCCACGGCAGAAGACTGTTGGCAGCGATAGGGAAGCGAGGAAGCGGCACCACGGTCACATTGCATCCGGGGCTCTCGCCGGGCACTTTCTGCGGCTGTGCGGGCACACGCGCGCCCGTCGGACTCCAGTTAGGCCTAAACTCCTCCCGCCGCCGAATACGAGCAGCGCGGTATGTGCGTGCGTGCGTGCGCCCTAGCACACGGCCCCTGCGACCGCGCTGCACACTTCGACCAACGCGGTTCAAATAAACACAACCATGAACGGCGCCTGCTGCGGCGGCGCCGGAGTTTGTCGCGGCTGGGGCGTCGTCTGCTAGCGGCGGCGGGCGCGGCGGGCTGTCACATAAGCAAGCACCAGCACTCGAAACAAAAGCGAGTGAAAGTTCGCAGGGCATCCGCGAAGACGGGAGAAGGACGTCCGCCGACTCGTTCTGCTCCGTAGCTCAAGCGGAGATACGTCCTGACAGTTTATTTGCACACATCCGCGCGGCTACATAGCATGGGCTGTGGAACGACGAGTTCTCGACGGCGCTGCGCCATATACCACGGGACAGCGTTAGCGTGCTGCGCAAAGAGCGCGCTTTTGGGTTGAGAGCCGACGACGCCATCTGGTACGTCTGACCCGACTCAAACAGGAAGCGCTCCTTTCGAAGCACACGACAAAACTGGTGGTTAGTTCGAAGGCGCGTTACGCGCAACACTTGCGCCACTTCGTCAACATGCAAATCAACTTACCTCGTGCGCATTATCACGATGCAGGAACACCGTACTTACGTGCACCTTGCACCTCAAGAACTGTACACCTTCATTCGTGTGCAACTCGCCGTGGGAACGTAAATAGCAGTGCGCACGCACACAAACACAGACACACACGCACGCAAATACACATACATGTATACCAGGGGCATGCTAGCACGCATGCAGCGCAAGCGGCGTGGGCGCGATGTGTACGCATCACATTCAACAGCTTACCTTTCCATCCTCTTTCTCCTCACAAACACACAAAAAAGAAGCTTACGGAAACAACATGACCACAGAAGCGGGTTTCTCCTCTACGCACACACTCCCGCGGGAAAGCCTGATTCGACGAAATGTCAAAGATATGCGAGTTGCATTTGAAAGAATTTTTGTTGCGCTAGGCGGAAAAGAAACGGGAAGGGATATACTGAGTGATACTAGCAACAACATGTTTATTTTCGAACACCGAAGTGCTTTTAAGCCATAATCGATGTTTGTATCAGCAAGCCTTCGATTGCATTGTCACCCAAGGAGCTGGGTTTCTACGTACGCAGTGAGACATGGTTTTATCTGATGTTTTCTTTATTTTCCTTCTAGGCAGATGACATTGTCGCGCATATATCTGAGTGAGTCCACGTGGTTATCTATCTGGCTGACGATTTTGGCTTAAAAGCGGCTTAGTGCTCGAAAATAAACATGTAGTTGCTAGTAGCGCTCTGCCCTGTCACTTCAACCCTTCCTGTGTCCGTATTTCGTCTCGCGATACAGAAATTCTTTCAAGTTCATCACCAACAAGCCCACATTGCAACCCTGTGCGAGATGCACGAGTGCTTGCATGTAACGTCGTTTCCGGCTCGCAAGGCAAGCGACCGCCATATCTAAGAACATCCACCCCAGTATTCACAAACGCTCCTCGACTCGACTTTCACCCTTCACTTGACAGAGTTGTGCACTACGCCGCTGCTCGGCTGAAAATGACGCTGCGCTACTCAAGAATAGCAGCAAATTATTAAATATGCAGTGACTTTCCCTGCCTAGAGATGGCGCTCCCATCGGCTTTCTCAAGTGAAGGTGGAGCGTTGAGTGAAGGGGCTTCTAGAATACGGGGGTCAGTCTTGAAGCGCGTGCAGCTTACGTCACGTCGGAGCTTGTCGGCGTTGTTCAATTTATTTTGAGCGTCATGGCGAAAGATTACGCGCACGCGCTTTTGCCGTCGTTACTTGGCAGAGCTCGTGGGGTCGACTGTGGTACGTTACCGAACTAAAGCTGGAATGCGCGATGGCGTTGACCCTTACGATCTGTGCATAGCTAAGTATGCTGCACCAAACATCAATCTGCTGCATGTCGTGACCCTCTGCAAGGTGTCCCACCGCGGTGGTCTTGTGGCTAAGGTACTCGGCTGCTGACCCGCCGGTCGCGGAATTGAATCCCGGCTGCATTGCTGATGGAGGCGGAAATGTTGTAGGCCCGTGTGCTTAGATTTGGGTGTACGTTAAAGAACCCCAGGTGGTCGAAATTTCCAGAGCCCTCCACTACGGCGTGTCTCGTAATCATATGGTGTTTTTGGGACGTTAAACCCCACATATCAATCAATCAATCGAAACTGTGCAAGGTGACAGGCAGACACAGAAACTTATTAGAGTAACGAGGAACACTACCATAAGGGGGCACTCCCGCGTCTTGGGTACTCCGGACAGCCCTTAGTTGATGTAAAAGTTCTGGGCTTCCAAGCGCAGAGCTCCATTCCTCTTCGGTCGTGCGCTGAGAATACTGTAATGAGGGACACTGCCAGATCACGTGCTCAGACGTAGACGTGGCGCCACACTGAATTATTCGGTGCTTGCAACAGGTCACGTCTCGATGCAACAAATGAAGGCTGACAAGTCAATGGACGGCCACAACTAACTTCCCAGCGGATGGAAGACGAGCTTACCAGCGAAGGAGCTTCTATCCCAGCCCGTCGTTGTTCTAAGCGAAGTTAGATAACGGCGCTCTTTCGCATAACTTTCGAAGTAAAACTTTGTCTTCGTCCAGACGCATTGGCGTCGACAGAATTTTCTCTTGAAGAGTACGGACCCATGATGTTACATCACGGTAGGGGAACTGTTGGTGTTTATTGGGAGGCTCAAATGCCCATTTTGTAACTTTTAATTCTAATCGCGGACAAACTAAACTTTTTAACACGTCGCTCTGCCTTGTCCTTAGAAACAGAAGTTATACTTCTCGTTCTGCATTCGAACACAGCGCCAATAGCACTCATGGGAAATATATAGCTATGGTGAAGCCGGCGGCACGTCCGAAGAACGCATCGTACCGCCGCAAAGCTCCCGACTATGGCTCTATACGTATACCGTTTAGCGGGCTTTGATAGCTGTTGCGTTGCAAGATGTTCTTCTTGCCCAATCCGCCTTTCCACGATGCCGCGGCGCATGCACCTTTTTTTTTTATTGATATATGGGGCTTAATGTCCCAAAACCACCATATGATTATCAGGGACGCCGTATAGTGGAGGGCTCCCACACGGGCCTACAGCACTTTCGCCTCCATCGAAAATGAAGCCGCCGCCGCCGGGATTCGATCCCGCGATTTGCGGGTCAGCAGCCGAGTACCTTAGCCACTAGACCACCACGGCGGGGCATGCGCCCTTTCCGAGCGGAAAGGTCGCGAAGCGCCTTCTGGTCTCGGAGGCCTCCGTTCTAGCCAAGGAGGATACATAAAACTTGCTGGAGTGGAAGCCGCCTATGCGCCGCTACGGGAGAGAGTGAAGCCGCGCCGAGCGTGCGGCGGCCATGTTGCCAGTGGCAGAAAAGAGCCGAGCGCTGCGAATTTATGCTTCATCGCGTTGTGGGTGAAGTGACTCGTGTGTTTTTAAAGCGACAAAAACAAGTAATTCTGGTTGTAAATGTTTATTGCGACTTGTACGCAGCCAAGTGGCATGTAGAGAAATCAAATAAAGTGCATATGCATCAAATAGCGATGCCCAAAGCAAACACATCATCGAAAACATAGGTGCCCTACTGGTGGTTGAAAATTATTGCTCTTGTCAAAAGTAGTCCCACCTTACTTTTGACCGATTCTCGGTTTTTTTTTTCCTTCGTCATGTGTTGTATCCTCACTTTTACGTATTGTTCGGCGATTTGCCTGCACAAACGGTAAACCTGATTATCAAGCGTATAAAAGTCTAGGACGTGCTGCTCTAGTTTATGGAACCAGTTTTTCTCGGAGGAAGCTGATAGAACTTTCAGAATGAGGTGTTTTGCTCTTGACTCACCGTTGTGATGGAATCACATTCAGCCTGTAGCCGCCTCAGTCCTCGACTTCTTTACAGAGGCTAATGACATCTCGCGACGGTGAAACAAGACCACCTCGCCTCTTACATTTAATCAAAGGTGTCAGCTCATCGGAGTGCATGGCTGCTATGCACTCTTCACAGGTAGTTGCAGTTCAACCTTTCAAACATGCAATGAAGCCCAGCTGCTATGTATGGCACCACGGAACCGACAAAAGCAGGAAAGCTTTCGGGCTAGTCAATGCGATGCGTATTGTTGTGGTCATCGGGCTGCAGGACTGGGGCCTTGCGCATGTCAGTGAGATTGCTTCTTGGATGTACCATGGCTGCAGGAGTCGTTGCATTCAATACGGAGAGAACATCTTGGGAGCAGTGTCCAGAACTTGAAGACGTGACTTCCGTCTGAACCAATAGACGCTTGTATGCAGCCATAGACTGCGGAGCTGTTGGGCTGTTGTTATGACCGCCTCAACCACGTATCGATTCAAAGAAGTTTTCGGCATAGTCTTGACTGAGTTTGTGTGTTAGTAAGTATTTCAGCTGACCCTGGCTGACAAGTCTGTCAAACATTCTTTCCGTGCTTGCCATGCGTATCCAAAAACCAATGAATCCGTTTTTTTTTTCAGTCCTTCTGTCACTGCCGGATCCCGCAGCCCATTTATGCACGCTCGAGTCTCCGCAAAAAACGACTTCCAGAATGCTTCGTTCCCCTGCCGAAGGTGCGCTTTGTACGACCTTGCCAGCGAGTTCCTGGAGTTTAAGATGTCAAACAAGCGATCAAAAGTTCTAATAAACGTAGATCTTGTGCTACCACCCTTGAATTGCGGCAGCTTTAGCTTCTGTTCGCAGAAGTCCAAAGCGTCGGCAACTGAGGCACTCGATCAGTTGTACAGCATATCATACCTTCATTTTCTTGCTTTTCCCATTGGACGTGGACTTTCGGAAGTTTGTTTCGGAGCCACAACCCTTCTTCACGTTGAAGTGCCTTCAATGCCACTTCATAACCCCATTTCACATGCTTCCCTTGAATGTCAAAGAGAAAGCACTCTGGCGCGAAGTGCACAGAGCGAAGTGATCTCAGTCTTTCGCATTCTACTTCTCACGGTGAACGGCCCACTCCCAGAGGCTCCGCGTTACGGGATCTTTAGGAAACCTTTAAAACAAATCCGGACTGTTATGTTTTGCACGCTTAGATCGCGTCAGCTATAGCTCCCTTTAGTAACAAGCGCGGAATGGCTATGTCGAAGACGTTTTCGTGTACGTACAGGTGGAATGTGAGGCCACAACCTTTCTTCAACCTGTTGGCACATCCGTGAACGACGCAAGAGGCAACCATTGTAAAGCATTTGTCTTTACATGCCGACAAGGTGAAACAAGAACGGACGAAATCAGCAGCTCGCGATGGTACTGAGCACGCTTTTTGCCACTGGCAAGATGGCGGCGGCTGGCTTCACTCGCACAGCGCCCCTTCCACTCCAGCAAGTTTTATGTATCCTCCTTGGTTCTAGCAATACCAGATCTCTCGCCCTTTACCAAAATACCAGAGGGCAGCACAGGAAAATTTATAATGTGGATTACGAGAAGCACCCTTATAGCATCTTGCAGCATCCATGCATCTTACTAGCCGATAGTATCGAGAGTTGAACCATGATCACGTGATACTTTACTTTATTGGTAACGAAACTTGGGTTTGCTATTGAAAATACATGCTGCAACAAGAAACATCACTGCGGAGGAGGATGCTCTGACAGTAGCGTCGCTGTTAACGTACTTGTTTCACTGGTTTTCGTTGTAAAGGCTCGCTCAGATGCTTTCGTGGGCACCATTTCTGCGGTGTTTCACAAACTGGTCTGCCCTTGCTTGCGGGGAACATTCTATCTGACGTGTACTTATTTACTTGAGCGAAAAACTTACAAGAGAGAAAAGTACTGAACAGGACGTAACGTTAGCCTTCAAATGGCAAATTTCGCTCGACGGGGGATGAGCGCCACTGTAGCTCGGTAGAGCATGAGACACGTTATAATTGAAGGTAGCAGGTTCGATCCCTGTCACTGGCAAGTTATCTTTTCATCTGCCTTACTTTCTCCAGATTCACGTCATAACTTGTACAAATACCATTCCCCATACTTTCCTTAGCTTTCTTGTTAGCGCTAATAATGTCGCGTCTAGCAAAGAAAAACGAGCCCTTAAACTTTCCCTAACTTCGTTCTATGAACACGTGAACAATGCACCATGTGCTCAAAAGAAGATGAGCACATAGGCAGTGAGATGCGCAAGCGAATGTGCGACAAGGAGACGACGAAATGCGCGAAGTCATATATGGCAACTCAGCGCTCGAAGCTTACCATTTCAAAACGTTGACTACGAGGTTCCTCTCTAACGTACAGTTCTCTTTCAGAGAAGGACAGAAAGAGTACACTCACGCATTTATCAGCAGCGATTGAGATGCGAAAAGCCTTGAATATATCCCTATCTTGACTGCCCGGAGCACCATTTGAGCACACGCGTAACATGGACACACGGTGAGCAGTGGTCAGCCAAGTGATCAGGTGGGTGAGAAAGACTTTATTTGGTGATCCGGCGGACGGCAATCCTAGCCCCGCGAGGGGAGGGGCATCGTGATGCGGCCGCACATCACCTCAGCGTGACGTCCTCTACTCGGCGAGCAGTCCTCGCTACTCCCGCCGTCTGGCACCCACGCCTGCCCCTGTGCTGTAGTGGTGCGGCTAGCACGCTTAAAGCAGTCCTGTGCTCCTTTCACTGAGTAATATTGTAGTTTTGCATTTGCGATAAGAAAGAGAAGCAATGTAACGCAGGGAGGTTAACAAGACACACGTACGGGTTGTCACTCTGATCAGGGGGAGGTTAACAAAGAAACTGAACAAAAGAAAGGGATGGACGGAATCTCAAGCACACTTGTGGGATCACATATCTAGTCTGCAGACGGCCACTCTGATCTGTTGAATTGAGGTATTTCAGCAGCGCTGTAGTTGCCTTCTGTGCCCTAGAACCACACGCGGAAGGTCCTAGAATCATCTTTAGAGAATATGGTATCGAGTCCAGTGAGTCCAAAAGCATCTAGTGCGGGCATCTGCGCAGGACGCGTTCGAATGTCTCATCGGTTCCTCAGGAGTCGCACATGGAGGTGTCCACTAAACTGACGCGAAACGAGTGCGTCTTCGTGAATGGAACACCCAGCCAAAGGTGGCATAACAGCATCGCATAGAAGCGGGATTTTTGTGATGATAGCTGTAGTTCGGACGAAGGATCAAGATTACGTAACTGACAACTTTGGAAGCTAGGACTAAAACGTGCGTGTAAGGCGACAATGTATTCGCGATGTGAAAGACATTTAAAAGGGTCATAAATCCGTTTTACAGGTAGTAATAGAACGACTTCCGTATCCGAGTTTATTGCCTCACAAATCGATTGGATGGATGGATGTAAAATTTTATAGAAAGTCCCGAGGTGCGCGACTCGGCGCACAGCGGGCCACTCTCATGCTGGAACAGTCGGGCTAAACCCGACCGCCGCATCGTGGCTCTTGGTAGCAGAAAGCCACTTGTCCCGATCGGTTTGGTCCTTGCCTCGTGGTGAAGGGCAACGCCGGAGCATATGGTCTAGGCTATCGAAGTCATTGCAGCACCTGGAAGAACTACTGGATAGCGAGAACTGTCGGGATAGTCACTTGTACAAAGCCGAACTGGGATACCAGCCCGTCTCCGACAGTTTGAGGGTCAATGCCTGCACTGTAACTTCTGCGACAAAAAGTTTCTCGAATCCCTCAAGAACAAGCGTATTTTGTCCATGGTTTCGTCGTGCGGTTTAAGCGCGCTTTCTCACAGCCCGGAAGAAAAAAAAAAGACTAAAAACAAGCCATCCCTCAAACTTAAACCGCTGCCTGAAGCCTACTAAACCCCCATCGTAAAGTACCGCCATCTGCTCTCCCCTCGCCGCCTCCTCTCCGGCGCGTCGCTTTTTTTCTTTCGCTTGTCACAGTGGCGCCCCCTGTGACGCGCCACGAGCTTGCAGTTTGGTTTCGAGCTGGTGAGAGGAGGAAGCGGCGCAGATCAAAAGAATACTGTACTTTTCCGAAGGTATTACTGGTTCCGGCCAACGTCTAGCGGCAAAGTAGGCACTGATAGGGGTAGCTGAGTCTCACCTTATCATCTATAATATCTGGCGAGTGCAAATGAAGTCCTTTCTTTCTTCCCACGTCCCGACCAGAGCACTAGGAGGAAAGAAATTTACGCCAGCGTCCGTCATGTCCTTGAGCGCGCACGATGAAACTCAATAGCTCTTTACCGTTCTTTTTTTTTTATGCGCGCAGTGGCTCACTGTGTAATGTTAGCTGACTGAGGAACATTGCACCGATTTGTGGCAGCACCCCCGGCAAAAGGCGCATCTGATATAAACGCCGCACTTCGTGTATCCATGTTACCTGCGAATTTAGGCGTAGTGACCTCTCACACAGCTCGCCTTCATTTATTTATTGATTTTTTAATAGTTTTAATACAAGCTTAAGCGACACCTAAACATTTGGGAATATCATCCGTAATTTTACTTTGGTTGACATCTGCGGGCACCAGAATAAAATCGATGCACTGCTGTGCAATCCCACGTTACTGCAAGATTTCCCTGAAGGTTTAGTGGTGTAGGTTCCACTTCGTGCTCCAGCAAGGAGTTATCACTAGTGCTAAACACTCCAATGAAACCGCGGCCTTGTAAAGGTGCAAAGGCAGCACCACGAAAGAACCATAGTACTTGTTCTTGTCGACCTTCTCTTGTGGCTCATACCCACTGTGGGGGAGTGGCCAATAATTGAGGGTCTTATAAAATGTTATTCCATTTCATAGTAAAGGAAATAATAAAATAAAACATTACAAATTTTAGAACGAAATTTTGATGCTCATTGAAATGTACCTACTATAAAGCTTTTGTATTAGTAATAGTAATAAGCACACGGTTGCCTTTCTTCCATACACACTTACCCTGAGGGATTGGCCAGGAATTCATAGTTTAGAATTTTTAAGGTAATTTGAACAAGGTTGAATGATTCAAAAAAGTAAATAACAAAAACGATATGCAACTTTCACCTCTTCAAAATATTATCGTTAAGGTAACACACAATCCGCAGGTATGAATGAAAGAAGTTAATTTAGGAATCAATTTTCTTTGACAGAAACAATATTGACGAGAACAGACAAGATTGGACACTTGTCTGTTATTTCTAATTACCATGAACATTTTTTTAAAAGGTGTAAAAGAATGTTGGACATTGTTCAGTGACCTCAAGTTGTCTCAACCGATGCATTAAAGTGCGCACTTTACAGCCGAGCTCTTGTAGTGGAAAGGTGCCTCGGTGCAAGAAGCAAGCAGGCTGATTAGACTTTCAATAGATGCATGAGCTCTCAATAACTGCACTATGGATAGATGGTTTAAAGGCCCACCCACTTACGAAGTGCTCAGGCATTATTGTCACCTAAAACAGAGGCAGAGAGCCCAAAGTGCGACAGCCTGCCCGTCCCAGCGTGACAGAAGCCCACTGTGCTATCAGTGGGCTTCTATCGTTCTATCAATGTGTGTAGCTATGTAGGTGCTATATTGCCTAGTATATAATTAGTGGGCACTTCACGAATTTGCAAAATGATGAAATATGGCATACCGGGCATTTGGCAACTGCACCTGCACTAGGAATCTTAGGATAGTTTAAAATAGCCAATGTTGCATGCCCAGATTTGTGGTTCATATGCCCATAGAGAAGCAAAGCGTGGCAAGTAATATAGAATGTGATGTAAACAAAGCACAATTAAACTGTCGCGTCCCACTCTTCAAATCGAAGCTCAGGTGTCCTCCAAGTTTTTTTTTGCAATACATGTGTTGACCTTTTCTACAGTGCTGCCGGTTGTGCACTCTCCCAGACACTACCCTAAGCGGTCAACATGGTGCACAAGATGCCAATCAATATCCGAGTGACATTAATATGAGAACATAATGAGGAAAAGGCAGAACACGTGATAGCCTAAATAACGAAATTGCCAGGGATGCCATTTTTATTTGTTGTTTGATTTCCTTGCAACAAAGTGGAGCAATTGCTTCGCACAACCTCATGCCCTAAAAATCCTTCACAATATCCTCCTTTTTTCTGTTTTTCGCAACTTCAGCGATGATCCTAGCGTTCGCTTGAAGCATAAAAAAAACTTCACTTTTTAATAGGAGGCAGCATTTTTCTTGACAGCTGAACAACACCGCACGTATGCAGAGTGCGAGAGATCTCGGCATGCACAAGCACAGCCACTGTTACAGGTAACACGGGGCAGGTAGCGGAGCACCGCGATAGGTGCCGCGCAAAGTATTGCGGCGCAAGCGCAAAAGGTGCTAGAGGTGGAGTTGTCTGTGCGTCGTGTGATACGGTTTTTCCCACTTCGCTGCGAACTGTGAAATCTACACTGTGTGAGTGGCTTTACCAGAGCACATGTAGCGAAGTGGGAGGAACCATAGCAGACAACGCACAGCTGACTCCACTTCTGGCACCGAGTGCGCTTGAGCCGTAAAGCCCTAACATCATGCACGAAATCTCCTAGCAACAGCGAAAAACTTGCTTCGTCTAACCGTCGCAATGCGATGGTTGCAACCGCATGTCGGCGACAAAGTGTTAGTGTTGCTTGAATGAAAACCACCATGTGCATACCCATAGATTGTGAAGAGAAGTTAAAAAGTTGGTGGATGATAACATGCCAAATTTAATACTGTCTTCTGTGGCCTAAAGAAGCAACAAAAGCATTTCGCGACCTTCTTTTTTGCAATCTTTGATTTAACTGCAACAAGCTGCCTAGAAGCGTATATGCTACGACGCACTTCGCATTACGATTTTGTATTGTAGCCAGTCACTTGATTGTCACAAGCGACCGTCGAGACATCAGAACAAACGTTCGATAATGAGATTTACGAGAAAATGCGGGCGCTCTCTCTTTCTGGAGTTAGATGTGAATGTGAGAAAGGTAGTCGATACCTTGCATCCCTTGAAGCACGCCCAGATAACAAGTGTCGTGAGCCAACTGCAACCGAATCGAGGACTATGGGCGCAGCCATGCTGCCGGCATTAACCATACTGTCTTCTGGGAGACAAGCGGTCTTTTCTGGTTTTCCAGAAACGATCGACACGACAAGCGGCAGCAACGGATGGGCCTCCACAACAGCAAATCTTGTCATCCATCGTTGCTGCTTGTCGCTGTCGCGAGGAAATCGCATGCATGCAGTTAGGGCTTAATACTTTGCGCTGCAACGTGTGCCGCGTTACTTGTGTAACAGTGGCTGCACCTGTACAAGGAAAGATGTACAGTAGCAAGAAGTTGGGCAGTATACAGAATGTCAACATGACTGCCCATTCGTGAATGTCGTCACTTGAAACGACATGTGCCTGTGTGGGCGCCAACACAGTAGTTAAAAAACCATGCTCGGCAAAAAGATGACGATTTGTCCCCATCATCACCACCCGATAATAAAAGTTTATCCAATAATAAAAGTTTATCCAATAATAAAAGTTTATCCAATCCAATCCAATCACCACCCGATGAACTGTAAACAGCAATGGTTTACTGATGCAATGTACGTGAAAACATATCGAATGGGCAGTGCTGCTACTTTCGCACTTTTCAGTTCCCTACTAACTCATGGGTAATCACCCGAAGGTTCTGTCACTGCGGGAGCGCTGTTTAAAATCTCGTCACTGTTGAGAGGAAGCAAAAGCATGAACAATATTGGAATTATTGGAAATATTGGAACAATATTGGAAGCAAGAATTTCGTTATTCAGTGCTTTTGTTAGAGGAATCCTTGCAGTAGGCAAAGCTTCGCCTTTCATTGAGAACAAAGGTGATGAGATTGTAACCTAATTACAGCAAATAAATGAGGTTAGTCATAAGTAGAAAGGAGAGACAGAAAGCTCCAATGTAGTTTAGAGCTCTTAGTTGTACCCACATATTGACATGGGGTACTGCCTAAAGAATGCAGAGACAACCATAATAAAACAAATCAATCGAGATTTATTTGTGATTCTCATACTCCGTACTATCGCGCAATTATACAAACAAAAAAATGTAAGCTCAGAGTAATCATAAACGACGCATGAAATACATGAAAGGTCTAATTATCACAACATACAATAATTGAAAAAAAAAAAAAAAACTGTGCCGACTATGACACGAAAATGTTCTTGTAAGGGGGGCTAGGTAACACTAAGTGTTTGGGCGGTGTCGTAGGATTAAGAAAACACAGGCTAATGTTTTTACCCCTTTCTATCAGTGTTCTCCCTGTCACATTCTGAGACACAGCTAAGCGTGCCATTGTGTGTGTGTTTGTTTCCACGGGCTTTAAGGCGAACCGTGCACTGCACCACGAGCCAGCTACGAGCTCGGGTATTACAAAATGCAAGCACCGTGTCTGTGAACGTGTAAACATTCCTCCCACCTCTCCGGTGTGAATGCAGCACGACGAGAACAACAACAAAGAGCACACAGACAAATTCCAACAACGTTTCCTTTCTGCCTCACAAAGAGAAATGAATGCTGAAAATCGCCTAGATGTGCGCACCTTTCGCTTACAACACTGCTCAGTAGCAAGGTAGAATAAAGCGATGACAAGGCCTGCTGTCTTACAAAACACTGAAAAGAATTTGAAAAAAGAAAACGAAAGACAATAATACCGGGAACAAATATTCACCCGCCCGATGCGTCCTACAGCATTGTTCAACAAGCAGCGCATGAAACAGCAAGAGTAGCAAGCTAGCGCTAAAGCATGACATCATAGCAAACTTGCTGCTCCTGCACATGGCAGGAAGCGAAAGAACATCAAGGCTAAAATGGGCAGCATACTACCTCACACTAACATGTATGACATCTCAAGAAAACGAGAGAAAAACCCAAATTTCACACAGCATCACAGCTGGTGAAATTAAAAAAAGAAAAGTTCCTGCTAGAGAGGCCCAAGTTTTCAGATTCAAGCACTCACACACTTTCGTTGAGTAGGCACGCATACAGAGAGAGAAGAAAACAAGTACACCTGAAATGAAGGCGGGCTCAAGAATTTGAAAGACCCATGCTTTTTTCATCTGCCCTCATTTTCACTTTTTGTTGCCCATGAGCACCACGCATCGCTCAAGCGGTGCTAGGCAGCTAGGAGCTTAGTCAGGCGGCCGCTTCTCGGAGTGCTTCTTGGTGAACTCCTCTGCATTTTTCAGGAACTTCTTCCGGTCTTTGCTGTACTCCTCGGCAAGGTCGGCACGTAGCGGGTGCTCTGGCTCTGGGTCGTTGACTAGCGCAATCAGGGCTTGGATAACTGCACAGAAAGAAGAGTGAGACGCTTAATCCTAATTGTTGTAACAGTCTATGTGGCAGCATCGCCCCTAGACTATAGCCAAGCTCGACTATAATGAACTTGGGTAAACTACGCTGTTCTGTAGACTGAACTATTATAAAGCACACCAATGCTTCATGACCGATCCACAGGAATATCTCTATGTGTAACACACAAGAGCTAGAACACTTCATGCATTGAACATCAGGCAGCACGAAATACCTCAAGAAGTTATTTTTTCCACATGGAGGTGGGGCTTTGCTGCATGTATTTGGGAGAGCCAGCGGAGACACTAGGAAAGCACCTTGCAGAGCAAGAAGCCACAGCTTGATATCGTGCTTTTCCTCGGTAGCCCCGTATTTGTGAGTTTGGTGCCTCTGCTCAGTTTTCCATACATCTGTACTTTTTCTGTTAATGCCATTTTTGTGATTTTTTTTAAATGAAGCTTCGTTCCCAAGCAACGTTTCCGGAGGAGAAGATACTGACACCGAGTCGCACGAGTGCAATAATAATAATAATAATAATAATAATAATAATAATAATAATAATAATAATAACAATAATGTAGTGGAGCATACGCATCACTGAAAGCCCTAAGAAGTTTCGTTGGCCTCTGCTCCTTTCATCGTTTCGTCCACAACTTCGCGCCCATCATCGCACCTTTGGCGAGTCTGCTTTCCAACAGCAAAGGTATATCTGCATGGTCACCTGCATGTGATGGCGCATTTCGCCAGCTGCGCCGCCTGTTCACCTCACCATTTATTCTTCGTCACTACGACCCCACAGCTGCAACAGAAATTCACACCGATGCAAGTGACATCGGTCTTGGTGCAGTTTTGGCTTAACGGAAAGACACCCAAGCCGAATACGTAGTCACCCATGCAAGTTGCGCTCTCAAGAAGGCTGAATTGAATTACTCCGTGACAGAGAAGGAGTGTTCGGCCATAATCTGGGCCTTGACGAAGTTTCGCCCGTACCTTTACAGCCGTCCTTTCGACGTCACAGACCACCACGCTCTATGTTGGCTGTCCACCTTGAAAGACCCGTCCGGACGCCTGGGGCGTTGGGCACTTCGATTGCAGGAATAAAAAAACCGTGTCGTATATCGTTCCGGTCGCAAGCATGCGGATGCACTTTCACGATCGCCATTAACACAAGTTGTGGCTTCTTTGTCACCCCTTTTTACCACCTTGTCACCACTCGACACCAGTGACATGCTTTCGGAGCAGCGTAAAGACCCATACCTTGCTTTGTTACTCGACTACCTTACTGATCCGTCTGCTGTCCCTTCCATGAGAGCGCTACGCCGGCAAGCAGCCCACTTTTCCATGCGAGACAACATTCTCAACTACCGCAACCACATGCCTGGTAATCGGAAGTGGCTCCTTGCTGTCCTAACTGATATGCGCTCTGACATCTGCATGAATTCCCATGCAAATCCCCAAAGTGCTCACGCAGGTGTCTTGAAAACCTATGAAAGGCTGCGCCAACGATATCACTGGCAAGGAATGTATCGCTTTGTGCAGAAATACATTAAGTCTTGCACCACTTGTCAACAGAACAAGACACCTCCGCGGCACCTTACTGGCATGTTACAGCCGCTCCCATGCCAGGCTCGCCCATTCGACCACGTGGGTATCGCCCTCTATAAACCCCTTCCCATATAGTGGCTCTGGAAAGCGCTGGATTATTGTCAGCATCGATCATCTGACATGCTACGCTGAGACTGCTGCTCTACCGGCAGCGACCGCCCACGAAGCTGCACTCTTCATTCTACGCCATGGTGCTCCACGGGGATTACTCAGTGATAGGGGCTGAGTGTTCCTGTCGGAGGACATCCGAGCTATCCTCGCTGAATGCAACATCATCCACCGGAAATCTACTGCATACCATCCACAGACGAATGGTCTCACTGATTACCTTTTGTTACCGTCGCTTACAACACCGCGACGCAAACGACTACCGGTTTTTCCCCGTTTTTTTTCTGTTGTACGGCCGCGAACCTTCCCACCCACTCGACACTATACTTCCTTACCGCCCTGATGCTTCTAAGTGCTCCTCGCTTTCGGAAGTCGCTAGATACGCTGAAGACTGCTGTTGGTGGGCTCGGTCTCTGACAACTGAGGCTCAAGGTCTACAAAAGACCCGACATGACGACGTTCACCACATAGCTCCTACATTTCGTGCTGGCTCTCTTGTGTGGCATTGAATGTACATGGGCTCCTACCATCCCACCTCCATCGAAATGTGACTGCCGGGGCCAAGATTGAACCCATGGCGTTTGGGTCAACAGCCGAGCACCATAACTGCTACATTACTGCAGCAGAACACTAGTGCAACGATGGTGTTGGTGGAGTCTGCTGAAAGAAGGCAGTGTGCACCAGCATGAGACTACACACACATACACACACACACAAAAAAAAAAAGGCGAGCAGACTGACCAGCCTCCACAGCTGTGCGAGGGAAACCGCACATGAGGTGCCAGAAGTTGGCAACGGTGAGAATCAAGCGACATGGACGAGCCCTGGAGCTATTCAACAGCATCATAGGTGTACTGTGTAGAGTACACCCAAATGTAACACACACCTTTTTCGAAAAAAAAAAAAGTTTTAAAAATCGCATGTGCGTTAGTGTTGAGAGTAACCTCAAAGCTGTACCACAACTGCCTATGACCGTTAGGAGGAGTGACAGTTTACTCATTGCTGGCAAACATGCTAGCATGCCTCTTTGTTTTCTACAATCACGGCACCCGTATTCGATCGCTTGGACTGCTGTGCTTGCTAGTGTGCGAATGACTCGTGTACCGATTACGCAAATCAACATACTAATTCTTTGGGCAAATGGATGCCGCAGCCACCCTGAAGAGCCGTCATTTCTGCTGTGAGCCCTTGAACGAAAGTTGATAGTATACCTGAAAGAGTGCAGAAAGAGTAGCACCACACTTTTTGAGTGTATCAGAGAATTGCGTCCGAGACTGGTGAAAACTGAGGAATTCTTTTTTCAACAGTAAACATCAAGTAAAGGCCACCACTGTTTAAGAGAAGCTGTGAGACCTTGACAATGAGCTAACAATTTCTGGAAACTTTGAGTGGAACATGAGGAGCTATTAGCGAAGACCCTTAAACTCGCCAGAAGTTGAGGCCTTCAAAAACAATTTAGAGCCAGCGCCAAGTGAATTAGCAGATTCTTGAAGCAAACAGAATTTTCTTTGTTAAGGCAAAGAACTTGTTCGACTGGCATGTGCCCCTACTGGCAAATATTGGCATGTCCTAGAAGTTACCTAAGAAATTTATCGAAAACAAAAGAGAAACAGACCACTTTTCAGGGGTCTGTATCGTCATTGTGACACAGCAACACTTATCAATTCAGCCAAATCAACAGTGGAGTCAATAAGAACCAAACAAGTTTGCCAGCTTTTATACAGCCACAAAGAGACATGTAACGGCAATGCTGGCCTGTAAGGGAGATCGCCACAAGTAGGCACCATCCCTTCTTTGGAAGCAGAAGATGCCATTAACGGCAATGCACTTTTCCCTGAGGTGTTGCAATGCGTGCGAACGAGAAAGGTTCAATGAACATGGACATGTTTATGAGTGGCTGTCAAAACGGAGGGTTCAGTTGTGCCTGTAGCTTTTAGGTGCCAGTTGGGACCAACATGTCTCAAGCTGCCGCTTGAGGTAAGTCTTCCAGTCTGTCGGAGTAGGAGATCATGGTGAAGGACTATGCTGAGTGCATCACAATTAGTGGCTCACGACCAGATGTTACACGTTCAGTTGTGCAAGAAGTGCGGCAGTTAAAACACAACAGGTGGCACTGAAGAAGCAATGCTACGAACCGAAGTGAACAAGGGCGATTTGAAAGCAACAGCCACAATAAAGAGATTGTTCATACTTGAAAGTATAAAGATTTTAAAACTTATCATTTTCAAGTCACACAAGTCGTATGCATGCTAATTAAAAATCATGCGCGTGCTATACACTCGATTAATATAGAGACTGCGGGGCCAGAGTCTCGGTTTTTAATGGGACAAAAGGTACCTGTAAAAAAAATAGTGAGTAGGCTCCTGTACACAACGTTAAGAGCATTTCAAGCTGGTCAAGGGTCTACTGAACAAAGTGGCCATGTCGACTTTTCAAGCAGCTTGGCCTGGCTCGACCATAGGATTACCGTGAATACCCGCATACATTACGAAGTTTTTCTTCCAAATATTAGCGTTTAAAACTTCGGCTTTATATTATGTGTGGATCCAAATGAAAACTTGCCCGAAAAACGAAATTGTGCTTGAAGTTTCGGTTTCGTAACTGCCACTTGGCTACGGCTTCGTTTTGTCTACAAGTGGCTACGGCTTGGCTTCGCTATTTTCGCGCCCATTTCGCCATTTCTTTCTTTGTTGAGTTTTTTGAGCGCTCAGACAGCGGACGGGCAGGCATGTGAACCTCGCTGTGTTCTGTGCCTCACTTCTCAAAGGTGCAACATGCCAGGGCACCGAACTCAGTACTCAGCTGCATTCAAAAGAAAGCTTATCGCAGCTGTCGAGGAAATCGGCAACAGTGCAGCCAGAAGACAGTTCGGAGTCGCTGAGGGAAGTGTCGGTGGATGGCGACGACAGAAACAAGCGCTTTTCACGTGCAGCGGAAAGCGAAAAAGCTTTCGCGGTCCAAAGAAAGGGGCCTTCCCAGAGATTGAACTCGCATTGACAGAGTTCGTTCGGCAGCAGCGGGCGGCGCACTTGCCAGTCAACATGGAGCTGATGCAGATGAAAGCGACGGAGCTGGCGAGAGAAAAGGGGATATTGAGCTCGGACTTCAAATCCAGCAAGCACCGAATCTACCGTTACATGTGCCGAGCTGGATTTTCCCAGCGCCGGCGAACCTCCATTTCTCAGAAGCTCCCTGAAGCCTTTGAAGTGCTTCTTATCTCATTTCAACGCTATGTGATTACGTTGCACCGATCACAGAACTTCCAGCTGGGACAAATAGGCAACGCCGATCAAACGCCAGTTTACGTGGACATGCCATTACAGTTCATGAGAAGGGCTCGAAGCAGGTTAGTGTCCGTACCACCAGCAATAAAAAAACGCGTGTCACAGTGATCGTGCACGGCGGACGGCCACAAGCTCCCGCTTTATGTCGTCTTCAAGCGCAAGACAATGCCGAAAGGGGAGGAGCTACCGAACAATGTCATCGTGAGATGTCGCGATAAAGGCTGGATGAATGAAGACCTTGTGCTAGACTGGGTAAAGTCTTTGTGGTGCAGAAGGCCTGGTGCCCTGCTCTCTTTTCTATTTATTTTGGTGCTGGACGCGTTGCGCTGCCATTTGGTCGACTCAGTGAAGAGGCTCCTGTGCGACTGCCGCAAGGAACTGGTCGTGAGCCCAGGTGGGATGACATCTCAACCGCAACCTCTCGACGTTTGTGTAAATAAGCCGTTCAAGGATGCGCTTAAGTGTTGCTACGCTGAGTGGATGCGCTCAGGTGAGCCTGCAGTGACGCCGACCGGGCGGCTGAAACGGCCGTCGCCGGCCACGCTATGCAAATGAATCGTGGACGTTCGGGCAAGCATCCCAGAGGACCTTGTGCGTCGTTCCTTCAAGAAGTGTGGCATCTCCAATGCTCTCGATGGCACAGAAGACGAGCACCTATTTGATGATTTGTCTGACAAGGAAATGTCCGAGGAAAGCGCTGTTGAAGACTACAGCGATTGACATGGCAGATGTGTGCTCAATAAATGTGTTTTCGGTGCCTTTCCTACGTCGTTCTATACAGTCGACTCTCGTTAATACGAAGTTCACAGGGACCGCGAAAAGTTTCGAATTAAGCGTAATTCTAATTAACCACAATGAACGAAAAATACATTTATTTCAAAGCAGTTTATGAGAAAAAATCTGTGATTGCCGTTTGCTTCTGTTTGCTGAATCTTGCAGCAGAAAGCAAGTCCTGCAGGCTGTATATGTGCCCGAGTGCTTCCTCGGCGTTGCTCTCAGCAGTGAAAAACCGCTGCTTGAGGGCAAGGCCTGTGGCTACATCAGCAGCCCGCGGTAGTGGCTCACTTGCGGCGGCGTCGTTGTCAACCTCAGTTTCGTGACTAGGCTCGCTAAGCCGAACCACCTCCACGATCTCAGCGTCCGACAGTGCACCGCACGTTTCTACCGAACTGTTAGTGGCAATGTACTCCTCAAGGGACGTCGCCGAGAGCTGGCAGGAGACTATTAACGTCAAGCTCACTTGTGTCTTCTTCCCCCACTGTACAAGACGCGTCATCATCTGCACCACTTGGAATGAAGCCGCACGCCCTAAAGCAGTTCGCAATGGTTTCATCCTTTACGCGACCCCACGCTCGCGCCAGCATATGGATAGCACTGAGAAGGCTCACCTCATACTGACTTGCATTGCCCATACACAACAGCATCTCCTCAAGAAGATGCTTCCTGTGCAGTACTCGCACGTTTTTGATGATCCCCTGGTCCAGTGGTTGTAACACCGATGTAGTGTTCGCTGGCAGGTAGGCGACACGTATTGCACTCAAGGGCGGCACATTCATGTATGCACTGCATTGGTCCACAAGGAGCAATACATTGCGTTTAAATAACGCGAACTTGCGATCCAATTTTGTCAGCCAATCCTTGAATAGGTCTGCGGTTATCCACGCTTTCCTGTTAGACGCGTAGTCGACAGGCAGCGTTTTCACGCCCTTGATACATCTAGGCTTAGCAGCTTTGCCTATCACGAGCAGGCGACATCGCTCAGTGCCCGTCATGTTCGCTGCTGTCAGCACTGACACTCTTTCTTTGCTACGCTTCCCTCCAGCACAGTCATCGTCCTTAAAGGTCAGCGTCTTCTCGGGCAACATTCTGTCAAAAAGTGCTGTCTCGTCGGCATTGAAGATATCTTACGGCCGTTATACTCCCAAGCATTTGCAAAGCTGATTTTTCCTCCACGTATCACATGTTTCAGCGTTGACGGCAGCCTTTTCCCCGTTAAAGCTTTTAAACACCATATCGTGGCGCTGCTTGAACGGTGTGAGCCACCCATCGGACGAAGCAAAGTTTTTGATGCCTAGCATAACCGCAAGCGATGACGCTTTCGCTGCAACGATATCGCTGCTGAGAGGAAGTCTGTTGCTTCGAGCCTCCCGAATTTAGATGAGCAGCGCTTGCTCTAACTACAGTTGGGCGCCGGTGCGCATTCTCTTGCGAGATATCTTGAACTGGTCATTTTCGAATGCCTCCAGTACTGAGCACGTTCTTCAAGATGTTAGACAGGGTATTAGGCTTGATGCCGTATTTCTGCGCAATATCTTGCTTGGCGGTGCCTCGTTCAACTTCTTTCGAAATTTTGACTTTCGTCGCTAAGTCAAGCGTCTGATAAGGCCAGCGAGTTGCCATAGTAAATGCACGTGGAGCTTTGTCGCACGTGGAAACGCTGAGTCCGCACACGACGGTAACAAGATCAACAATGAGGCCCGGAACCGGAACCGCCGGAGCAGCCGCTTCGTGATCTGGGGCACTGCATGCAACTGCGATGCCATCAGCTGACGCTTTGAGCTGCAGCGCTGTGGTCAACTGCGATGCCCTTGGGTCCCGGTCGGACACGCATTGTTCTTTAGCACTTCGAAAATAGGAAATTTAACAAACATTACGATTTTCTCCGGGAATTCGATTGAAAATAAATCCGGATTAACCGAAATTTCAGACCTCTAGCTTCCAAGTACCGAGAATTTCTTCCTGTTGAACTGCATGCAAAACTGACGGAACCCCCAGTCCACTTCCAATTAACCGATAATTCCAATTGAGCGACTTCGAATTATCGGGAGTCTACTGTACGCGGGTACAATTTTTTTTCATTTCGCACTTCTAAAGTTTGGTCTCGTATTATATTCGGGTTCGTATTTAATGCGGGTATTTACGGTAGCTACATAAGTGGGGAAAACCAGCGCCTTCTTTATTTTATTAATGCTAGCCAGATGAGCCCGATCCAGCCGTTTACCACCCTCTCTACTAGCCCTTTCCTGCTCTCACCCATCGCTTAGCCTTTGTAAGTGCTTTGCGGTCATGGGGGAGAGAGCCCATCATGTAGTGTCTCACAACGGAAATCATATGAAGCAATTTTTTGTTCACATGCGTACAGATCCGTGAAGCGACATCTTGCATTCCTCCTGTTCATAATGTTGGCTGTCACACTGGCTCACTAAAAGATACAGTACAGTGTTTTGAGATAGCGCGTCGCCGTTCGTGGCTCTATGCGGGCAACTAATGGGGAAGTGTTACTACAACGCAACTGCATGTGCTGATTTTGAGAGCGCTGTGATTGAACGGTGGCATTGCTTCTAGCCACAAAGATGGAGTCCGACGGAACAAATCTGACAGACAATATATTGGAGTAGTAAACACGTCGGTCGCATCTCCGGGGGAAAGTGCTCGGAAGCATGTGTGACCCGAGCAGCTCGACCCCTCATACTGGGCCGCATCACGACTACTCCCTAAATTAAGGGAGACCGACTATTCCTGCCAAGAAGCGCGCATTCGCACTGGCATAGAAAGAAATAAAGGAGCCGTCGGGCAAGCAAACACATTGCCTTCGAGATTGGTGTCGCAAACATTGCATCTATGACATATAATTGGTTTTAAACATGCCTTTATCGCTCGTAAAGTAAGGCCTTCAAAGTGGTGTTTGTTACTGTCGTCATGTTGGCGTGAACTTGCCATTATCATTATTTGTCGTAGGAGTTCACAGTTTTCATGAATGGGTTGGACTGATCGTGCAGGTCTGATCGTGTTGAGTGTGCTTAGCTCTTTCCCAGCTACAATCGCCGGTGCGTAAAAAATTCATGTGCTGATTATGTTACTGTGGATGATGCCATTTCCAACTCCATTGTTCCACCCGTTGACTAGATTATGGCTGAGTGCACCAATGCATACACCAGTGACAGCTAAAATTTGGAGGAGAAGAGGCCACTTTCTTCAATGACTGCTTTTGCGAGTACTTTCACTTTCACGGGGCGTTCAACTATGAGCTAGGGTGGTTCAACAATAAGCAAACGATGCTGCATTATAAAGAAAGTATCACCAAAGTGACAGCTTGCCAGGCGTTGACCGTAGTGGCACAACATTTATTAAAAGGACATGACACTTCAGGTGCTTGGAAAACTTTTCGTGTTGACACCGCATGAGTAAATACATCAAGCAACGCTGGACTGTTTCTTCCAAGCATTAAAATAAAAGTACGTAGAGTGAAACCCCGTTAATACGTACCTGGAGGGAACAGCAGCATAACTATGTACTAAATGTATTATGCATTAAGGGGGGACGTGGCAAGTAAAACTAATTTTTTTATTAATGTACTGTTTGTGATGAAATTTGGTGTGTGTATGTGGATGATTGTGAGGATTCCAAATATGAAAACCGTTTTCAAATACCTCTTGTACTTTTTGAGTTACAAGCATAATTATACTAATTAATGCTCTTCACACTTAAAGAGATAATTATTGCTAAATGAAATTATTTTTTCATATTATTATGTTCCCAAAGCATCAACTTGTGCAAAGAAGCTATTAGTTGATTTTTCTAGTTCTTGTAATCATAAATAAAATTTCCAAAACATGGATGTTGTTTTGCGCACACATCGCAGTAATTATAAAATGTGTTCTAAAAATTTTAAATGATGAGTAAGAAGAGAGATAAAGCTTTATTGCACTGCTAAAGGCCTCCTGAGCCTAGTGCAAAAAACGGAACGACTCTATCAGTCTTTGTTAGAAAATGACTGATGTTCTAGCGAAGGCACATAGGCGAAAATCAAGAGTTGAGAAAACTGACTTTGAAAGTTCACTCTTGTTTGGAAGTTCACAACATGCCTAAAACACTCAGAATCCTCCTGGGCAGTAATCCTGAGATGCTGTGGCCTTGGCCTCCGTAGAGCGCAACCCAGTTTTGCGCTTCTTTGTCGTGGAACAATGCGCCTTTTGAGCCCTCTTTACCCTTTTGGCATCCTTTTCGGCTGCTCGCCGCAAAGAGCAGTCTCCTGGATTGAAGCCCAGTTGAGCAGTGATCTCTTGCAGCGCACTCTTGCAGCCACCATTGAAACGGCAGACTGCATCTGCAACTGCACTTTCCACACTTCGAAGGGACGCGAACTGGCTCTTGGACTGGAGCGACCAAATGAGGCTGTTCATACTCTCCACAGCGTTCTGGGTTTTTCCCTGCGCACACCTTTCAAGGAGCTCTTTGTTCGAGAGGCGCTTGTAGATTGGCAGCAGTGCCACTCGCACGTGAGGGGGCAGTTTATGTTTGTGAGGCGGCAGCGGCTCTCCCTTGGCCAATGCCCGATTGTGCGGGCACCAGGAGTCAGTCCCACTTGGGCACAGGTCGTGGTGTGGATCCTGGTCTGTGGATGTTACATGGTAATAAGTGGCCATGATGGCCCTCTCCATGCCAGGAACATCGTTGGGGTGGCTCTTAATGGCCCAGCCATAATAATTCGTCAACTTCTTTATCAGGCCCTGCGTCAGCCGGCCTTTGCCACCCATGCTCAGTCCTCGGCCTTTGGATTTGTGCTCATCAAGAAGGTTGCGCAAGGAAGTGCCCATTCTTTTTTTCACATGGTTCACACACTCCTGTTTCTTAATCACCATGTAGCCATACACCTTGTCTTGCGTGAGGGCAAGGTACGTACGGCTGTCACCGTCGCACAGCACATTGATGTATCGAAGCTTGTACTTGGTAAACGATCTTTCAAACATGATCCTAGCTGCTTCTACTTCCATTTGGCCTGCATTAGCATCGGTGTTCTTTTGGCACTGTGGCTTGTGTTTCTCAAGCCACTCCTCATAGTTGTCGTCACCAGGCTTGGGGCCAACAGCACAGCCTTGGCAGTAGTTGGACAGGACACAGTGGTCCAAGACCAAGCCTGTGTACAGCTCGATTACACAGCCCACGCCAATATGACTTCTGTGCCCCCTCGTCATCCACGTGCCGTCGTAAATGACGTCAATGTTGCCTGGCACTCCTCCTAGGTCCTTGTAGATGTCATGCACCTTCTGTGCACTTTCTGCTTCAATGCGGGTGGCAGCTGATGTGGTGGCAGGGTGGCTGTACTTCCTTTGCAGTCTCTGGTAGGACTTGTGGTGCAGTGCTCGATGCGAAATGTCCATCGCAGAAAAAATGTCATTTATGGCAGATTGTTTTCTGCCAACTGACTGCACAGCCCTCAAAGCACGCACGTTTACCTCAAAGGGGTTCGTTTTTTGTTGCCCGGAGCACCTCGGGGACGACCACGCACTGTTTACTATGCCACAATTGTCACAAAAAAGTCCCATCCTCGCCGCGAGTCCAAGGCAGTGCGTAGTCTCGAGGCGTATCGACCCTTCGTCGCACTTGTTGCACTTTACTGACGAAAGCAGACCGTTCAGCATCTTCTTATTTACAATGAAGAATGTGGAGTCCTTACCGCCGTCATTTTCGTCGCAGCCTTCGTTCAGAAGCTCGAGCTTCCGCTTTGAAGCGGACTTCGATGCTACGGCATCCAAAACATCCCGCCTTGTCTGCGCCCGCTGCGCGATTTCTTCACTGCTCGGAATCTGGGCCGAAACTCGCGATAGAATGTTCGACGCGCGCACGCCCGGAGTTGCAACGGCTGCCGACGCGGTGCCACCGCAATCGGGTTCGCGAGAGCGTCCGTCACGGTCGACGGCATCCGGCGGTCTGACATACGACGATGTGGCACCTTCCACACTCTCGGCCTCACAACAATCAGCGAAGGGTCTGAGTAGAGGCTCCGTGACGCTTGAAGAGCATGCTCCGTCCGGAACTGCGACTGGGACGGCAGCCGCAGTCGTCTGCCCTTTGTTCCAAGCTTTCCGACGCTTGCCGTACTTGTGGACGCTCCGGAACTTTTTTTGCGACAACATAGCACCGCAGTATGAGCAAGCACTCAGAAGAGACCACCGATGTAAACAAAGCTTGGTAAAAAAAGCACGCGAACTATCACAAAAACAGCAAACTGGCAAAAAACGAAGCGCACGCCGGATGATTCTCGACACGGCGGCCGCAGATGCGCTCGCGCTTCCAAGGTTGCCAAGGTGGGCGGCGCAGCTTTGACCAGTAAGAGGTCGCGCCTGCTACCACGTGACCCGCGCAGCCAATTGCCGTTCTTCGTTTTCGTTTTTTTACTTGCTCTTCGCGCTTTTATTTTCACTCGGCGAAATACGAGACCACGACCATCGGGAAGCCGGCTTTCTCCTCTTTCCAAAGCTACCAAAATGGCGGCCCACAGTCAACAACTTGGCGCGTTTGTGCGGCGTGAACAACACCGTTTCAGGGGCTTTTTTTTCGCACTTTTCGGCGACTGGCCTCGGCAAAAACACTATTTGCGGGATTTGCAGCGCACGTTTCGCTGTAATATTTTAGAACAAGGAAGTTGAAGGTCTGAAGATTACGAAAAAAAATAAATCAGAAAATCGCATATTTTGACCAAAATCGGCACTTTACTTGCCGCGCCCCCCCTTAACAACTAGCTACGAGTTTGCATCTCCGGATCTGCACCGATGCCGCCAACAAAGGAATAAATGCAGTGCCGCAGAAAATATTGCCCAATGTGCCCACCACAAAGCCATTTCTTTCTTTTTGCCGAGGTGCAGAAAGAATTTAGTCACTCAACCCAAACTGTGCGATAGCTCGTGGTGGTGACACCAAAGAGCACTTCGAAACTCCTGCGGGGTCTGGGATACGCAGTCTGGTACAGTGACAGAACAGACATAATCGACTGTCCGCGATACATGTATTTCACAATCTTCTTGTAAGTGAAAACCAAGTTTTTTTTGTTAACACAGTGTGGCCACAGAGAGTCAAATCGTCTACTGGCTAGCCGCGTGCAGCGCTTCGCCTAGTCGGCGCATGCAGTGTCTACTGATTCGCTTGCTCTAGAAAAAGCCCACTCCGCTTCAGACTGTGCACATATGTAACAAATAGCCTGTGGGGTTAACGCGACGACGACAAAATTTTCGCAAGCGATATCCTAGCAATCCTCGTAGCGAACGACGGCGCTTTTGTGCTGTCGCTTAATGTAAGCGTGCAGTATGACTAAAACAGCGGTACGATTACTGTACTGAGCATGTGTTAGTGTCAATGCAGCAAGGCTTCTCAGTGCCTGTGACCTGCAATGCTGAACTCCAAGACAATGAATTGCTTGGGTTTCTGCAAAGCATTGCGCGCTTGTGCATTATCCCACATAACAAGGCGGCAGCAATCGGCGGCCCAGCATGTTCATACAGCTGCCTACTAAATGCGTGCAGTAAGCTTAAATTTCGCTACGCCACATACGTTCCTTAGCAGATAACTGGGGATGCTTTCTGAGATGAGGCTTTTTGTCGGCAATAAGCCAAACCGGCGCGTTTGTCGGTGGTCGCCACCTCGTCTTACTTTTTTCCCCTATGATTACCCCCAAAGGCACCGCCACAGTCACGGGGAAGCCGCAATAGTTGATGTCCCAATCCCTGAACTTCTCGAAATGATGGCAAATCGTTTGCAGCACATTGTGGAGTCTAGAATTTCAGCTGCACTGTAAATTTTCATGGTGCAAAATGCTATCCTGGTACGCAGTTGGTACGCACTAACCGGCAGGCATAAGACGAACCACTACGGCTTAAGCAGCCTGCGAATGCATTAGTATTTAGCAGACACGGTCGGGGATTCGTTGCTACTACGTTCTGTACAACTATTTTTTTAAAATTTTTTTTCGTCTTTTCATTTGTTGCATTTCCCGGCTCCTCAACTATTTTCTATGATACCTTCAAAAACATATTAGCCGGCTTATACTGCATATGAATGTACTTCAAGTGATTTATACAGTTCGCGGAGCTTAGAGGCATGGAAGACGCTGAGGGGTGCTTGAATCCCACCAGACGTCATCTCTGAGTAGTGCGTGCTGACCTCATGCTTGCATGTGCCGAGAGTGCGAAAAAACCAAAACGCGTCAAATGGGATTTGTTCACTGGTCTCACAAAGGCCATGCATTCTTTGAGCGAACTCATCAATTTAGTTATACTGGGAGCCATGCAAAATTGTCATATACAGTCGCTGACCGTTTATTCAGACATCTTCATGGTACCGCCACTCGCCCCATTGATCCTCATGTGAACTC
Organism: Rhipicephalus microplus; assembly: GCF_043290135.1. Classification (NCBI taxonomy): domain Eukaryota; kingdom Metazoa; phylum Arthropoda; class Arachnida; order Ixodida; family Ixodidae; genus Rhipicephalus; species Rhipicephalus microplus. Next base: position 58,258,387 of record NC_134702.1, read on the forward strand.
ACGACCGAAAATTCGGACGCCCCACTGTGCGCCATTCGATTACTCGGACTCCGTTTGACTGACCGGATGCGTTGTCGTACACCATTACACGGTGACAGCGACATTGACAATACGTTTGCTAGGTTGCCAGCAGTGATATGCTGCACTAGCTATGGATGGACGTCGGGCCAGTGTCAAAATGCACCCAGAAATCACCACTGCCGATTCGAAGACTATGTGCGGCGACGCGTTTTTTTTATTTTGGCCAGTCAAGCGGCCAAGCCAAGCCACCTACAGAGTCTGTTCGCTGTGGCGTTTGGCGTGTGTCAGCTGCTTCTGCGGCTAGGCCTGGTTCGTTTTGTTCTCTGTGTTCTCGCTCTTTTGCGTGTTCCGTGGCGTGCTGAAATGGCTATGACGCCACCTGTTGCTGCGCCGCCAGGAGTGAAGAAATGCGGCCAATGTGGGAGCTACAAGATGCTCACGATGGCAAAGAAAGCAGATATAATTCGCCAGGTAGAAGGCGGCTGACCTCCGTCTGAAGTGGCTTGGGAATTTTCTATTTCTAAGCAAACTGTCTCGGAAGCGTGCGTGCGTGCAGACTAGACAGTTTTTCGGGTGATAGGGCCTATAAAAGCGCTTTTTTTTTTTTTAGTGAATCCATTTTTTCGGACTCCTGATTATTTGGACTTTTCTGCTGTTCACGTTGAGTCCGAATAAACGGTCGGCGACTGTAACCGAAAATCCATGAATAATGGCAGCGACATTCTTTTTTGCGCAAAAAACCAGTGCACACCACTTGAACAAGCTCGCGAAGCGACATTACATTTCTCCAAGGAATGTAGATTTCTGAAAATGGCCGCTAAGCATTTAACTGAAGGAGGTGTGAATGAATCTTCATTCTCTACTAGCTGATCGGGCAGGAGTAGACACACCAGGAAATGTTGCATGGTTTCTTGAGGCATAAGCATCAAAATACAGTTCTGCGCCACTAAATACCTTCTCATTTTCCCCGTTTTTCTGACAAAATGACCATCTTAACATGTGGATTGCTGCAAAACTAGGGGACATACGAAAGAGCTACCACTGCACTTGGCTGCAGCTTAGTTTGTTCGATCCTTGCAGCTTGCTGAGAGCTAGCTAAGCCCTGCAAATGTGCCACGCAAGCGAGTGAAAATGGCCTTCACATCTCCACGAAATGAGACAGCACAGTCCACAATGCCACTGCTATAAGTCCGAACCGTATGGAGACTGAAAATAGCCACTTCCTGCCTACTTCCAACTCATTAATTACTGCAGTCTTTCATTACCATGCTGTTTATTACATTCACAGTGTTGCTACAAAGGTCTTCCAGTTTTGAGCAATTTGTGGAGTGGCAAAATTTGCATTCTGGAGAACTTATGAGCAGTAAAATTTTTCATTTTGGGGCACTCTGAGACAGGCAATTTTGCATCATGGGAGTACTCCGAAGCAGCTAACTTTGGATCATGCAGTATACTGCAGAAGCAAGTTGCCTTTACACTGAAGGACATGAATAATTAACTCGCCACTCTTGTGAAGAGCTAGAAATATTTGGACTCATTGCAGATCTCATGAAGCGAATCACCTTAGGAGCACACCCTATTTCAGTCGATTATGCAAAAATAATGGTGTCAGGCAGTAGAGCACTCTGGGACAAGTTGTTCAGCAATCACTTTTGTAGCAAATAAACTGAATACTGGTTGAACACATTGGTGCAATACAACTGTACTTTTCAAAATCACATTCTAAATACACCTATGATGTTACCATAAGATGTAGTAGACAAAGGCTGCGATGAAGAACGATACCTATACACTGGACTTGCACTGTCCCAAACGTTTTCCACTAGGACTACTTCAAGGAGAAAGAGAGGCTCTTTTTTTACACTATCGATTATATTGCTGAGCGTAACATGACATCACTTAGCTAGCTCCGTAAAGCCAAGCTCCCCCAACACTCCCTTCCCTCTCTTTGAGGCCTCTGTGTGCTGGAGCAAGCATTCTCACAGTGCTCTAGGACTATTGTTTTTATTGAATTCAACCTATTTTCCGGTTTTTATGGTAGACGTTTTGAAACCATTTTGAAACGCTAAGCACCGTGGCTTGTGTACACACATCGTGACCTAGCTTACTGATCAAAGTTGGGGCTAAGTGCAACTATGCTCACGGCACCGATGTACCAACGAATCCGAACCACGTGAGCAAGATTACTCCAGTGGACATGAGAAAGTGAGAAAGCCGTGATGTGCTTCGTCGAAAGCAACAAATCACATCATTCGCGGACTCCTATGAACCACAAATTGTCATTCCAGGCATTGCAGCAGACCCCTCAACCAAGCTGGAGCGCAGCGGATAGCAATTTCGTGGGTTGGTGTCCCAAAACACAAGAGCAAGCACGTTGCATGCTGATTTTTCATAGTGGCAGCTAGGCATATTGCACATCGTCACTTAAATGATGGTTGGTAGCACAGAGATCAGCGGCCTTGATTCTTAAAATCGGCAGGCTGGTATTTGTGAGCCTTTGCTTATCCATTGCTGTGCAACCTGTATCGTTCTTGAGACTTTTTTTTCTTTCAAACTGAAATCACCGAAAATCATATGTTACATACAGAAAGGACATATAAAATGAGGTCAAAGCCAGCTCTGCCAGCCAGCTTAATTGCAGTCCCGATAGTACAGCAAGCCATGTTTGAAGTAGAAAGCTATTGAATTTGGGGTGTCCATGGTAGGAAATTATGCTATAAAGATGTCTTGACCACCTTGCTTACATCATTATTTATGTAATTATAACCAATCGTCCCTTGTAAACAAAGATCGATCAATGGAACAGACAAGGAGATCGATCACTATAATGCTGCAAATCGCTAAGCAGTATGCGAATGACTTTTGTAAGCAGATCCATTGTAACGAGGGTACACTGTTTCCTGGCAGACCGCAAGCAGTGCGTTTGCTTGTGTTCCCTAGAATCATGGGGAGGGTAAGCATGCAGAGCAGTCCCTCTACCTTGGTCCGTCTTGGTGGCCGGCTTCCAGTTGTCGGCGCTGATGATGGGCAGGCACACCTGGCCCTTCTCGTCAATGTTGGGGTGGTAGATCTTGGTGCGAAAAGTGATTTTGGGCGGCTTGAACGGGTACTCGGCCGGGAAGTTGATCTCTATCCGAAAGGCCCCCTTGTTGTACGGGCTGTTGTCCTGCATCACAGAATTGGTAATTGAGATGAATGCGCCTAAACCACACTTCTGATCACCATAGATGTCATGACTTAGTTGTAAGGGTTACAATACAGAAAGGCAGTTTCGTCGACCCATTTGCCACACAACAGCCTAAAAGCAGAAATATATACTGTATTGCTGCTCATATCCATTAGAAATGCACGCATTTGCAGGTTTCAGTGCACTATAATAGCTTTTCTCAAAAGCCCTGTTTTGCACAGATGAAATTATGTCCTCAAATGTCCCATCATCAGCATCCACCTAGACTTCCTCGCCTTTTACTGCATTTATGATGATGATGATTTGTGGGGTTTAACGTCCCAAAACCACGATATGATTATGAGAGACGCCGTAGTGGAGGGCTCCGGAAATTTTGACCACCTGGGGTTCTTTAACGTGCACCCAAATCTGAGCACACGGGCCTACAACATTTCTGCCTCCATCGGAAATGCAGCCACCGCAGCCAGGATTCGAATTACTGCATTTAGCTTGGTGCTAAGATGCCTCCAATAGACCCTCACTACTACGCTACTTTCTCACCAAATGCTAGACAATCTTTTCCAATTTAGCCCAACAATTCTTGTTGCCACTTTACTGCTAATTACTGTGAGAACCTTAGCTTTTGACTACTACTCCTTGGCTACTACTGTTCCTTGGCATTCTTTCAAATTTATTTGACAAAAGAAATGGTGGCATTTTGTTGACTAACTACGTTATGCTGATTCCAATCAAATAACTGAAGCTATGAGCCGCATGATAATAGGTTGGTATTTTCAAAACAAGGCCTAGCTGGAAATTATTAACTGAAAGACCCTGCAATATTTTAATTATTACTTGACCTGGTACATTTACCGGGACCCTGCAACACTTTTTCATGCAGCCGTGGAATGAATTTACTCAAAGAGCTTATTGCCTCATGATTTTACTGCCACATAAAATTTTTTTAAACCTGTCTAGTACGAGCAGAGTTACAAAGATTCGTCGCACGCTGCAACTGAATTTTCTTTTCTCATCCTCATGAAAGTGCTGGATGCTAAGCAGGGAGGGATGGCATGAGGAAAGAAAATCCATCACACGTGCCTTGTGACTGAGCACTTTTTCCCTTTTTTTTTACCAAATCAGCTAATGGCTAATATTACGGCTGTGACGAGTGATTGAGCTTGTAGCGTCATTTTTAGAGAGAAGAAAGACATTTATAGCTGACTGAGGATTTATCATGAATTCCAGGCCACGTTCTGCGCCATAATATTTGGCTCGCACGTTCTCGGCAGCCTTGACTATAGATCGGCAGAGCTTCCCAACTATACTAGAAAAGTGTTGCAGGGCCCCATTGGTTACATGAGCATCTATGCATTTTGCTAAATGGAGTTGTAGCCCACACAAAGAGGATCACACTCGAAACTATGAGCTCAGCAGTTTGAACCTGTAGCAACCAAATTAACTGACGCTTTTCACTGTTCGCTCGAAACAACAGAGTACTGTGAGCCCCTGAAACACAGAATTGCACTGCTTCGATACTTTCATCAGCTCGACAGAGGCAACAGCAATTGCTAGCAAAAGTACTATCCTTGAGTAGTACTAACACAAAATATTCAATGAGACACAAGTTGTCAGATCTATACGTGAGGACACACACCCACATCATACACAAAATATCAGGAGTTGATGCAGCCTAGGACATACTTAAAGAGACACTGCTAGAGTCTTCCTAGTAAATATAAAAGAGTTTAGTCAAGCAGTTTGCGAATCTAGTGCCCCAAGAACATTCATAATTCGTGAATTGCCAGAGGAGTTACAAGGACTTGTCAACTGATCTAAGCACTTTCTCCTTTGGTACCAGTGAGTGCACAGAGTGCTACACAGCGGGTGATGAAAAGTGGCGAAAAGCCAAGTCTACTCATAAGCATGCATCGTGACCTTGAGCCCTTTCTTTTTTCATCACACTGCTTGATTTCAGCGTGATCGTGAAAGTGCTGGAGTAATTCTATACTGAGTATAATTCTAGCAATACACAAAGAGCGTTGTGCACGCATGACGTGGGATCCTGTGGCAACCATGGTTACTATGCATCTTACGATGCTCGAGTATGTTAATGACCGTGAACTTTGTGCTTATAACATTGTAATTTTAGAATATGGCCTCATTTGGTGAGAGAGGAGTCATTTCTAGCTGAATTTCAGAAATGAATGGCAAATTCCAGGTAGCCACGTGCTGTTCTATAATGTGTGACCCACATGTTCTCAGGAGCCTGTATTACTCTTTGGCAGCATTCTCCGACCATGCTCGAGAAGTGTTGCTGGGCACCTTTAAAATCATTTTTGAAGTCACTGCCGCACGACAGCTCATGAAGTTGAGTATCTTGAGACATCGACACTCTGAACGTAAACAACCAACCACCACCTAAATGATAATGTGTTCGTTGCCACGCTTCTTACGTCCGCTCTCCCGCAGTTGTGAAAATGGTGCTGACATGCACATGATCCCGAGTGCATGACTGTTGTACGAGCTCGCATGCCCAGTTGTGTTTACAAACCCCACTGGGAGCCGTCTCATCACTGTCTGGAACTGCCACGACTGAACACTTCAAATGATTAGCCCTCGTGCAAACAAACTTCCTAGCCATGATGAGTTGGCCTTTAGCTACATACTGCACCAGAAAATCAAGATGCAAAATTTTTACGTCAGAACTCCTTGAAGCAGCATCTTCTGCACAATAGCCGCTGGCCATGTGACGTTTATCTCGCAAGTGAGCAATATGCTATGTGATTCCCCCTACCCCCCCAGCAATTTCAACAGTATTGAAGAACATTGTTCATTTTTTTATATTATTTACTGAAAACAACTTACTCAAGTCTAAGACATGTTTCAAAAAATCAACAATGTGTGAGTGGGTAAGTGGTAAAAGATGGTGACATACGACTAGTCAATAGTAGTGCCGTTTAAAGCATGCTAGGTCTCCAGCAGTCACCCAGCCCTTGTTCGATTTCTTTTAGTTGAATAGAAAGAGTTCATAAAATTAAAAAATATGTAGTAGCACGTCCATGTTCCAATATCACAGCAACCTCAAACGCACAATATGGTCATATCTGAGCATGGCTTAGTATTACAACTGGAGTAAGCAGCTGGGCCGTTAAATGAGCAAGCAGCTGTACGCAGATATCTTTCATTCGTATAAAACACAAGCAGATGCCCTATTTCTTCACGTCTGTAGATGCTGGCACTCATCATTCATCCTTCTTGTATCCTCAAGGCCATCACGTACTTGAAGAGATTGTAATATAGTAGTTACAAATTTTTGCGTTCCCCTTCCCCTTCTTTTTTTCTTGAGAACATGACCACAGTAGGAAGGTTTCCCTTCAGCACTGCTTCTTCACAATGCCTTAATGATTAAGAGGCCTTTAGGTATACACGTGGTGACAAAACTTTGTTAAGAAAAATAAAGCATGACATTTTAAAAAATAAACTATGGCGAAATAAACTAGTGGTGATGTCTCAACATTTTACAACTTCTAAAATAACATTCAAATACTTCCAGACCTCCTTCGGGTCACCTGGAAAGCTATGGGGTTGCCATTTTTCTGATTTTGCAAGAACAGGGCTTTTATTATGCTGTTCAAAATTATGCAGGTTGTCATTTGGCTCATCAGTGTCGCAGCACTGCTTGTGATTGAGGTTTTGGTGGGATGATAGTTTTGCATCGGTCCAAGGATGTCACAGGAACATGTCGCAGGACGGTGACAAGTGCACCAGTCAACCTTCGTTTGCACTATCACAAGCAGCAGTGTCCCACCAAAGAGATGGTTTGTGTTATCCTAATGTCTAATTGCCACTTCTTTTCTTCTATGCCCCTTTTTGTTAACTCATGCAAGCAATTACAGCTCATGATTACTGAAATGGACACAGAAAGTAGAAGAGTAGGTATGAAAATTAACATGCACAAAAATGAAGTAGTGTGCAACAGACTTGGCAGAGAACAGCGCTTTGCTATAGGAGGAGAGACACTGGAAGTTGTAATGGAGTATGTCCACTTAGGACAGCTAGTAACCGGGGTGCCGAACCATGAGAGTGAAATAACTGGAAAGACAAGGATAGGATGGAGCACATTCGACAATCATTCTCAAATCATGAGTGGTAGTCTACCTCAATCCTTCAAGAGGAATATACATAACCGCTGCATCTTACTCGTACTTACCAATGGAGCCGAAAGCTGGAGGCTCATAAAGAGGGTTCGACTTAATTGAGGCCGTTACAGCGAGCAATGGAAATGAAAATAAGTAACCTTAAGAGACAAGAAGAGAGCAGAGTCGATCTGGGAACAAACAGGGGTTAAGAATATCATAGTTGAAATCAAGAAGAAGAAATGGACATGAGCCAGGCACGTAGCAAGTTAATAGAATAACTGCTGGTCATTAAGGGTAACTGAATGGATTCCCAGAAGAGAGACAAACGCACGAGGGGGAGAAAGAAAGTAAGGTGGGTCGATGAGAATGAAAAGTCTCGATGAGAATGAAAAGTCAACAGGTGGCAGCAGAAAGCACAAGACCGCGTTGATTGGCGGATCAAGCGTTTGCCCTGCAGTGGGCATAGTCAAGCTGATGATGATGACTGTAGACACAAAACATCATTTTGAGCAATAGAGGTAAAATGTAAACAATGAAAGCTTAATGAACACCAGCCCCACCCATACAACATAAACAAAAGGCCGTCAAAAGGAGCTACACAATACTCACAGGTACAATCAACCCCTGCCATGTGAGCATGTTTTTTTCATCCACCTGGATGTCCCGAAAGCATTTTGTTCCTGAGGTCCTGATGTCATGAAGTTCCTGCGGACAAAAAACACATGAAGGTAAGCACCAGTGAAATGTTTCATTGAGCATGAACCAGACTACTGTGGCATGTAACAAACTAAGGATGATGCAGCCAGCGGAAGCTTTAATGACAATGTATGTGACAACAGCAGTCCCTTTTAATCAAAACATGGACTTCTGCAACTTATGAGTCCTGCAGCCCACCCAATTAGCAAACAAAATAAATGCATGAACGCACATGCAAGTTGCTCACCTCTACAACAATATTGCATTGTGCCTATTCTGGGAAACTAGAATGGATTGAAAGTGATCAAAGAAGCCATAAAACTAGCCGCTTGCTCTCACACACACACTCAGCTATAGTTAAAAAGAAAGAAAAAGAAGAAAGATGAATGCACCTGGAATATATTATACACCAGCCATTTCCGAGCCACTTTCTTTTTTCAAATTTCAAAGGTTTACAGATATTCAGACTGCACAAAATTTTTAAGGAATGTTAATATTATTTACTTATTTACTGATACTGCATGCCCTCCTCAAGCCCATGCATGAGCAAAATACAAAATACCAATCAGACAATAAATAGTAATAAGCTGGATAGCTTGCATACCATGAAGAATACATAAAAAAATAACAAGTAAACAACTGGAAAGCCATATTAATATTCAGTACATATATATTTGTTATACAACCAGATTGCACTTAATCAAAAGTATTTGTAATATAAGTAACTTGAATCGCACTCAAATATAGGTATTCTTGATATACACCACATATGAAGAAAACCAATATCAGAGTTCTTCAATGCTTTTCTGGTCATGAAACTGCTCTGTAACGCTATAGGGAGAGCTTGCTATGCCTCCACAGTGGCCGCGCGGAAGCGGCAGGAGGGCAGTGGTGGCATTGAGGCGAGCTTCGCTGCGTAGGGAGACCCGAGGTTCCTGGCGGCTTCGGTGTTCAGTTTTCCACGTTTCCCTAAATTTGTGTGCGCGACGGCTGTCAGAATCGTATGTTGTATGTAAGGGATGATGCCAAGGACTTTCTGTGTGCCGGGTTGTCGCTCTAGCTACAGAGGTGCGAGCGTAAAAAGTGTTTAATTTGACGAGGGATGGTGATGAAAAGGACGAATAGAAACGTGCAACACCGTGACAAGCAGCAGGTGCACTTACTTTTCATTCTGAAAACGTTAGTGTGCAAAATTTCGATGTCACAGAGGTTATTGGGACTGATGACTTTGTAGTGAATGGAGAAAAGCATGTTTTTGTAAAGAGAGAAGGCATGTTGCTTGATGGAGCTGTTTGTTTCGTGGCCTGCTAGTTTTTTTTTTTTTTTTTCGATTTATGCCAGTTTTTTAGGTGCTTTGCATTTTTTTCTTCTTTATGGTCGTTAAAATAAATTTTTTTCTATTTACACTGACTCAAAGTGGGCAAAAGCTAACGTCTATTTCTTTTGACATCAGTTCACTCTGTTTTCTTTAATACCTTGCTGCCCGCATTTACTGGCCTCGCACAGAGCTTTGCTACGCTAGAAGAAGTGTCGGTCATAGCTATCTGATTTCTGAAATTATTTACCAGCATCTTTTTCTCTCTTTTTTTTTAACTGCAGCATTTTTGCTTGATTTGCTTAGATTACATAGTAGCTCAACAGTATGAGGTTCTTAAACATATGCACTGAAATAAGTTAATTGTAAAAAAAAGTATAAACTTAATGGGAGTTAGCGCTTCTTCGGCTTGGCACATTTTTTAGTGTTTTGTCTATGTTCCCTTTTTCATGTTCTGAATAAATCGAAAGGACAACAGAGCTTTGCTTGTGAACACCTGCACTTGTCTTTTCTAGCTTAGAAAAACATGATTTCAACTCATTAAATCAAGTCTGCTCTATGAGCAGTTTTCATCAATCAATTCGTTGCATCACCATTGTGCAAGTGTAGTACATCTAAGGAGTCAAAGTAACGCACGTTGCGATTTGTGAAGGTGCCACCCTACCCGCGTGCCCTTGGTTCGCTGCACAATGTGAAGTGAAGACACATTTTCACTAGTGAAATATTGTCGTTGTAACATGCAGTTGTGAATGTTATACGTCGGAAATGAACAGAATGTGGTTGCAAGCTCGGAGTTAAAGGTAGGCTATAGAACCTAGAGATCATCGTGTGTTGACACTGCAAATGAATATTACGTTGCCAAAAGTTCATCCTTCCCGATTTCAAGTGTTGCCAGATTGATTTCAAAGTTTCAAGGTTTGGCATCACCAGATTGAGCTTAGCTCTTATGAACTGTAAACACAGGATTGTAGAGCTCTTATTTTTTGTGATGCAGTCATGTACCACGCCATAGGTAATCTGACTGTAAAGATTCAGCTGAGAGCTGATGCGCTTACGTATGCTCCAGTGTTGACCGCAGCGGCAGCAGTTTTTGTCCCTATATGAAACTACTAGCCAAGTTGCATGACCAGAAAAGCATTGAATGACTCCACTAATACTTACATTTTTTGTTTAATGAAGCCACTGAGGCGGCACTCGCTTGCATTGTGGGCAGGTTTCTGGCTAGCTCTATCAAGTTGCCAGTGATCATTCCAAACAAGTAAGCATTTGTTGATGCCAAAGCAAACAATTCAATTCATTTCTCGATGGCACCTCCCGACACCTTCCCAAACACGAATGTGGATAATATGCAATTTGGTAGCTATTACCAACTTTACTACTTTTGAAACTACTGTACGTAGCCTCACTTTCGAATTCCTATCAGATTTCTTTGCATTGGTATTGTCTTTTGCATTCCCCACAGCTCTTCTGCATTTGCTTCTTTAATTGCAGCAACAGAGTTTTTTTTTTCAGCAGTTTCTGTACTATTTGTTCAGTTATTATTTTTTGTGAAGTTTGTAAGACCAATCTTGACCTTCAATACCTTTGTGCATCACAATAGGCAGTGAAGGTTGTAGTCCACACACTAGCTCCCCAAAAACAAGAAGAGTTTTGACCATCTCACTGAGCTTAAATTTTTCTTAGTATTGACTGTGCTCTATTTAAACACCACCAAGTAGCTACTGCTCTTACTCAACCCCAACAACCCAAATTAAACAAAAAAAAGTGACATCTTTGCAGGATTTTGAATTACTCTAGGTCACCAGGAGTTCCTTAACATGCACATGAACTTAAGAACACAAATGTTCTCTCGCTTCGAACCCATCATAATGTTGCAGCTGGAAACCAAACCTACATCTCGAGGTTTAGCGATGCGATTAGCAGTTTTAGAGAAGCTTGAGTCCACAATGCATCTGTACTAGGCAGCACAAATTCGTCTTGAAGCAATTGAGCAACACCTCGACACGCCTGCACTTATAAAAATTAAGTCGCTGTAATGCGGAGGTTGCTTCAGCTCCATTCTATTCCTTTCTGATCATCCTTCTCGGGACAGCCGATAACGCCGACAGTACCATACTCCCTCGGTCAAGCTGATAATAGCACGGAAAAGATAACTGGAGTGGAGCCGGCCATATCATCTTGCCATATTATTTCGGTCTCTGTACTTTCACTAAGCATCGATTTTGACAAACAGGCTGACTTACGAACGCCCATATTTCGTAGCATTCGTTTTAAACTAGCCAGGGTGCTCATCAAGACCGTCTTCGTGACGCGCTAACGCGATTCGAACGTTAGTGAAACAAAGATGAGGTGCGAATCGTGCAGAAGGTACGCTCCAGTGACACAAGCGCGAATGGCTGGCGTTTTCGTATTTCACGCGACCAAAGGGTAGTTTAGTTAGTTCGAGTAAGCGTGCAAGTGTCTGCTAAACGAAAGCGCCGTGCATTGTACGGTAGCCCGCGCACAAACAACGGGGCGAGTTACGTTAGCCAAACAGGGAATGCTCATAATCGGCCTCAGAAACGGGAAAAGCTAGCCACGCACAGCGCAGAAACTCCACTTAGAGAGCGGCGGGCGGCGACGTTTATATTTAGACTAGGCTCAACGCCCCGAAACAAGCGTCAGCCGCCGGCGCTTACCGGCTGCATCGCAATGCACGGTGAAACGGCAGTAGACGACGGTGACTTCGATGCGAAATCCTGCGCAACTCGACTCGGGGAACATCGCCATTACCGAAGCGAAACGGAAAGCACGCTTATCTGACAAGTGTGAACTTCGTTGCCAAAAATACCGGCGAGTTTGTACACGCTGCCGTAGGTAGTTGGCAAGAAAAAAATTAACACACCGACTTGAGAAGACGAAAAAAAAAAAAAAAGAGGCACTTGTGGGTTGTCGAAGGTGATCGAGTTTACCCCACGCGACGTTAGCTGTCGCACCTCGCCAGGTGTGGGAACAAACAGCTAAACCGAAATTATGTCCACTCGAAAATTCAAACCCAAGATCTGAATGAAAGTGCACTTCGCTAGCTGCACTCCGCCTATTTGTGTACGGATCGCTCGCAATAATTCTAAATATCATGAAACCAAAGTGAGACAAACAAACCGGCAAGTGCATAGACCGCTACAGCCAACTGAACCATTTCATTTCGAGATTTGACTCAATGATAGGCGGTAGTCGCGGCACTTCAAACCTGCGAGACTTTGACGGCAAATGAACCTACGACAATATACCCAACATCAAAAACAACAGGCCGGTAAGAAGGGAGGACGCCAAATGGTAAAATGACGAGTTTTCATTCAGGAGGCGGTGCGGCCCACCGATTTGATAGCAATGTCTAGGCCTACTTTATGAGGCGCCGCGAAGAGGAAAACGTGAAAACAGGTTCTCGCACAATGTGAAAGAGAAAGCGACTAATAAGAACGTAAGCACATTGCACACAATGTCACACCAAGCGCGTTGTCGTGGTGTTACGAACGAGTTAGACGTAGTTAGATAGCGGAAAATGACTCACTTTCACCAGCCGCCTAGTCGCTGCCATTTTCGAATGATCCAGAAGCCGGCGACTCCATGCGGCACTCGCAGGAAACACCCGTTTTGATATAATTGGTTGAGAAATACGCCCCTACTTATCGGAGCTATCTTTTGGGTAAACCGTTTAAAATAATTAATGACCAGATGTCTTATGAACTACTAACTTAACGCTAAAAACTAAAAATTTGGTAGAAGCTCAAAATAAATTAAACATTAAGCTGACCTTTGCACACGCAATGTACTTTACAACGTACGGGTGCGGCTTATATGAGAAACATTTGCACTTGGTCTTTACACAGAAAAACGGGTGTTCTCACTATGGCAAATTATTATTTTACAGTTCAAAAATCACCACACTTACTAAGAGAAGATGCTTAGTAAGTGAGAAACCATTAAAAATTAAGGGCCGTAGACTGGTGAAGTCTGCCTTGATTTGAAACGATACGGGAGGGGGGGGGGGGGGCTCACATGTGATGCCGTATCTCATATATATATATATACATATATATATACACACACACACACACACACACACACACACATATATATATATATATATATATATTGTGGGCATTTGTTACTTGCATTGTCCTCATCCCTGCATGATCGCAATCACCATCATCCGCTTGTCTCTTTGTCCTCATTGCCACTCTGGTTCATCATCATCGTCATCGTCTGTGTACTGGCTCAGCCCGTTCGTTTTGCGAGGTCTTTCCTCAATTAAACGCTGTCGCAACCCAGACTACCAAGACTTCATACGTGGTGGAGGCGGATTTTCGGTCCTCTTACCTCCCGCAGCCCGCTCTACCCGCTGGAGCTTCGTTCAGGCCGCCGATTGCGCCCACTGTCAGGCAGCATGTCCCAGACCGAGCCTACCGGCGCTCATGTCATCAACCATGCACCGACGCAAGCTGCCCCTCCTATTTACATACACGGACATCAGCGGGAACCCCCGCTCTTCGCTGGTCATCGTGGAGAAGACGTAGAAGACTGGCTCGACAACTACGACCGCGTAAGTGTCGCTAATCGGTGGGACGAGGCCGCCAAACTGCGTTACGTCCCATTTTATCTGACCGGAGTCGCAAAGACATGGTATTTTAACCACGTCATTGACTTACCCGACTGGGCTACCTTCCAGCAGCAGCTGCGACACGTTTTTGGCACCCCGGACATTCGATCCGCCGTCGCGAAGAGGACACTTGATACTCGCCGACAACATCCCGGTGAATCGTACACATCATACATCGAGGATGTCCTCGCACTGTGCCGGCGTGTCAATCAATCCATGCCGGAATCGGACAAAGTGCGCCACGTATTGAAAGGCATTGGGCCTGTTGCCTTTAATGCACTCGCTGTGCAAAACCCGGCTACCATCGCTGATGTCGTGACGACATGCCAGCGCCTTGATGCGCTGGACTCCGTTCGCCTCCAACCAGACATTGGCGACCACCACTCCACGTCAGATGGCCACCTGCGCGACCTCATCCGGGACATTATACGCGAAGAATTGCGGTCCATGGGCTTCACACCTCCTACACCACGACCTACACAGCCTTCGGGAATGCCCTTACGTGACATCATCAGGGAGGAACTTACATCCCTGACTGGCTCTGCGCCCGTACAGCCACATGCTTTACGCCCCATACCCACGTACCCTGAAGTTGCTGCCGTGCCTCCCAGCGACGCCCACGCGACATTGCCGCGTCCATCCTACGCGTCAGTTGCTGCCGCTCCCCCGGTCAACTACCATTCCGTACCCCCTGACCCTCCGGCCCACCTGACCGCGCTATCTACAGGTGCCCCGAATGTCTTCTATTCCCCACCGTGGCGCTCGTCTCGCCCTGTTTGCTACTACTGTGGCTATCGCGGCCACATATCTCGTTTCTGCCGAAAGCGCCAGCAAGATGAGCGTCGGAACGACGTGCGTGAACGGGATTTGTACGCCGGGGCGTCTTATCAAGGTCGGCGTTATTCGTCTCCCCCGCACCGTTCTCCATCTCCTCCTGCATCGACTGCACCACGAAACAGCCGAAACACGAGACGCCGCTCGCCTTCGCCCTTCCGCCGTTCCACTTCTCCACTTCGGTCCGCCTCATTCACCTCTGAACTTCATTCGGAAAACTAAGTGATGCAGTTTGTGGAGGAAAAACTGCATTCGGAATCAGAACTGAAATTCCTACATCGGGCCCGTGTAACATGGTTTCTGTGGAAGTGGAAGGAGTGCGAGTCGATGCTTTGGTGGACACAGGTGCGACATTGTCTGTGATACGTGCTGATTTGTGTGAACATTTAAGGAAAGTAATGACGCCTTACGATGGCCCCACATTAGTTGCTGCCCAGGGGAACGTCATTCGCCCTTCCGCGTTTTCTACTGTGCGTGTTTTCATCGACGGCATCCGCCATCATGTCCAGTTTGCTGTCCTGTCCCGCTGCTCTCACCAACTAATTTTAGGGTGGGATTTTCTATCATCTGCTTCCGCGGCGATTTGTTGTGGACAACGCGTCGTTCACCTCGCTGACACGGACTACATGCTTGACGACGACAATCAGAAGCCACTTCGTCTGGTCGCTGCGAAAGACATCGAACTGCCGCCACTACAAGAGCAAATTGTCAGCATTACGTCCAACGACATCTATCACGGGGATGTATTGGTCTCACCGTCACCACTTTGCGTTCGCAAAGGTATAGTTCTTCCGTCCGGTGTCGTTCGTTTTTGCAATGGCTCGGCACTTGTCACCGCTGTCAACTCTACACCGGAGAAGATCTTACTGCCACAGGGCACTACTGTGGCCCATGTTGCTGACTTCGAGCCTGTATTTGTCACGCCACTTCAGGCCATCGCATCCAAAGAGCCTTGCCTCGGTGAGCATGTTTCTTCCTCCGCCTTTACCACCACTATCAGCAGCGAATTGACATATTCACAGAGGCAGCAGCTGCTCGCATTATTACAGAAACATGCAAATTCTTTCGACATTTGCTCGTCTAAGCTGGGCCGCACTAATACTACAGCACATCGAATTCAAACTGTTGGGACATCTATCGTACACCGCCGACCCTACCGCGTGTCTCTGACTGAAAGAAAAATTATAGAAGAAAACGTTGCGGACATGCTTAAACGGGAAGTCATCCGTCCTTCATCTAGCCCTTGGTCGTCTCCCATTGTTTTGGTCCGCAAAAAGGATGGCTCTGTGCGTTTTTGCGTGGACTACCGGGCGCTCAATAAGATCACACGCAAGGACGTGTACCCTATGCCACGCATTGACGACACCCTTGATTCCCTACAAGGCGCGGAATTCTTTTCAAGCATCGACTTGCGTTCTGGGTACTGGCAGATTCCCATGCATGAAGACGATAAGCATAAAACGGCGTTTGCAACCCCCGACGGGCTATATGAATTCAACGTGATGCCTTTCGGGCTCTGCAACGCACCCGCGACTTTTGAGCGCATGATAGATACCGTGCTGCGCGGTCTGAAATGGAAAAGTTGCCTGTGCTACCTGGACGACATTATAATCTTTTCGTCAACGTTTCCTGAGCACCTAGAACGACTGGATCAAGTTCTGACGTGCCTTGCCGGCGCCGGGCTTCAAATAAACACTAAGAAATGCTCTTTCGCTAGCAAATCTATCAAGGTCTTAGGACATGTCGTTAACAAAGATGGCATCCGGCCCGACCCTGACAAGATTTCTGCAGTCCTTCACTTTCCGCGTCCCGAAAAACCAAAGGAGCTTCGCAGTTTCCTTGGCCTCGCCTCCTATTTTCGCCGGTTTATCCAGAACTTCGCTTCTATTGCTGCTCCATTACACCAACTACTCGCTTCGAACGTCCCCTTTCTGTGGTCTCAAGAATGTGAAACGGCATTCGAGCTGTTGAAGCGGTCACTCACGTCTGAACCTCTGCTCTGCCACTTTGACGAAGCCGCACCGACTATCCTTCATACCGACGCTAGCGGCCTTGGTATAGGAGCCGTTCTTCTACAACGTGACAAGTCTTCCTTAGAGAAAGTTGTTGCATATGCCAGTCGCGTACTCACCCCTGCTGAAAAGAACTACACTATAACTGAGCAAGAGTGTCTGGCTGTGGTTTGGTCGGTCCAGAAGTTCCGTCCCTATCTCCACGGCCGTCACTTCACAATCGTTACGGACCATCATGCCTTATGCTGGCTTTCTACACTGAAAAACTTGTCCGGACGCTTGGGTCGGTGGATACTACGCTTGCAGGAGTACGACTTTGACATAACTTACAAGTCAGGCAGAAAACATCGAGACGCCGATGCTTTATCTCGTTGCCCACTTCCAACTACCCATATCAGCGTTGGTGAGAACTCAAACGCCACATCTACCAAAGTTCATACGCTCGCATCAATAACGCAACCCTTTTCGGACGACCAGGCAACATTTATCTCGCACCAGCGGTCCGATTCATACTGCAGACGCATGATGGACCACCTTTCGGGAGTTTCTCATCCACCAAACGCGCGACTCCGTCGTCAACTCCTGCACTTTAAGCTGGACAATGGGGTTCTCTACCGCCACGTCTACCACCCTGACGGTCAGCGCTGGGTTCCTGTACTGCCACGCTCTCTTCGACTTCAGGTGCTCGAAGCCTTCCACGACGACTTGACTGCTGGTCATCTTGGTTTTAAAAAAACTCTTGACCGCATTCGATGTCGTTATTACTGGCCTGGCCTTTCTTCTAGTGTAGCGCGGTACGTCGGTTCCTGCTACCCATGCCAGCGTCGTAAACTCCCCACGTCTGCACCTGCTGGACCTCTACAGCCACTTCCGTGCCCGTCAATGCCTTTCGAGGTTGTAGGTGTTGACCTTTACGGGCCTCTCCCCGTCACATCTGCTGGCAAACGATGGATAGTGACCGCCGTGGACCACCTGACACGATACGCTGAGACTTCCTCTGTTATCACAGGCTCAGCTGTGGAAGTTGCAGACTTTATTCTTCACGCAATAATACTGCGTCATGGGGCTCCTCGTGTACTGCTTAATGATCGCGGCAAAGTGTTCCTGTCACAAATGGTAAATGAAGTACTCCGCGCTTCTGGAACTACTCACAAGACAGCTTCAAGCTACCACCCTCAGACAAATGGTCTCACAGAAAGATTTCACCGAACCCTTGCAGACATGATAGCCGTTTACGTCCAACCCGACCACAAAAACTGGGATACTCTTTTACCATTCCTGACATTCGCTTACAACACCGCCGTTCAGCGAACAACTTGCTACTCACCGTTTTACCTCGTGTACGGACGCACCCCGACTACCTTTCTCGACGTCTCCTTCTTTAGCAGCCATGGGAATTCGTGTCAGTCTTCTAGCGAAGAATACATTTCCCGCCTGGCTCAGTCTCGCCATCAGGCTCGCATCAATACTGAAGCGAGACAGCACGAGCGAAAGATCACCTATGACGAATCCCACCGCGTTGTGTCTTTCCAACCTGGTGACGAGGTGCTGCTTTTGACACCTATTCGCACTCCTGGTCTCTGTGACAAATTCCAACCACGCTTCATCGGCCCATACATTGTTTTAGAACAGACTTCTCCAGTTAATTATCGTGTGACACCACTCGTCGCCCCAACAGACCGCCGCTACCGCAGCACAGAGATTGTCCACGTTTGTCGCATGAAACCTTTCACGCGACGTTCCCCGTCACTTTGACTTACGGCGGCCAGGATGTCCGCTTCCAAGTGGGGGGAATTAGTGTGGGCATTTGTTACTTGCATTGTCCTCATCCCTGCATGATCGCAATCACCATCATCCGCTTGTCTCTTTGTCCTCATTGCCACTCTGGTTCATCATCATCGTCATCGTCTGTGTACTGGCTCTGCCCGTTCGTTTTGCGAGGTCTTTCCTCAATTAAACGCTGTCGCAACCCAGACTACCAAGACTTCATAATATATATATATATTATATATATATATATATATATATATATATATATATATATATATATATATATATATATATATATATATATATATATATATAAAGGGAAATAAGTGTATACCTAAGGGCTCGTTGTTCCGTGTTTTGACACAATATAACGAGATCTAACAGACAATATAGCCAGGGAATGTATAGGGGAAGTTATTAGAACAAATGTGATGTAAATAGGAAGAAAAAAAAAGTGGGTGAAGAAATAACCTCTCTCTCTCTCTCTCTCTCTCTCTCTATATATATATATATATATATATATATATATATATGTATATATATATATATATATATATATATATATATATATATATATATATGTATATAAATATTGTGAGCGCAGTCACCGACTCTTCTTTATCAATTAGACGTGTCATCATCATTTGTATAATTTCCTCATCTGTAGATATCATCATCAGTGTGTGCCAGCTCGAGCTCGCCTCGAATAAAGTTTTCCCTCATGAGTGGTGGAGGTGCTTCTCTATCCCCAAGTCCTCTCGCACGTTACCACTAAAGCTCTGCTCGGGTCGTCGTCTACTACCACCTGCCATGGCAGTGCAAGACAATCCTTGTCCATCCAACACCACCAGCCCAGTGCAGCCTCCGCCGTCGACCCTGGCCATCCACAGCCACCAGCGTGATCCGCCGGTATTCTCGGGTCTCAAAGGGGATGACGTTGAAGAATGGCGACACACCTACGACCTCGTCAGCGAGTTGAACAGGTGGGATACTCTACACAAGTTGCGTACGGTCCCTTTCTACCTAACTGATGTTGCCAAAACCTGACTTTGGAACCACCTACAAGATCTTCCCGACTGGGACACATTCGCACGGCAGCTCCGTCAGATTTTCGGTTCCCCCAGTGTTCGCGCCGAAGCAGCAACAAAGAAGCTTGCTGAACGCATTCAGCTAGTGGGTGAATCATACACCTCGTACATTGAGGATGTTCTTACCTTGTGCAAGCGTGTAAATTCAGCTATGCTTCAAAGCGAACAAATACGCCATATTATCAAAGGCATAAATACCATCGCATTCAACGCCCTTGCGTCGCAAAACCTTACCACGACTCAAGATGTCGTCACCATTTGCCAGAGACTAGAAGAACTTCAGTCTCTTCGTCTTTGCCATGATGCCTCGGACATTCGTCTTCCTGCAGCCTTCGACATCCGTGCCCTGGTCTGCGATATCGTTCGTGAGGAGCTTCATGGGCGCTGCTCTTCCTGCGCCCCACCGTATACTTAAGGCTCAGCTCCAACCAACTTGCGGGACATCATTAGGCAAGAGATTGCATCTGCGTCACATTCACCTTGTTCCGCCGAATCCAGACCTCGTCAGGTACCAACGTACGCAGAAGTCGCGGCGCTCTCAGCACCCACCACTATCCCAGCGGCTACATTAGGTGGCCATGTACCTGGGCGTCAGTGTCACCACCGATGCGCCCACAGCCATGCCGCGTCCTCAACGCCCAATCTATTATTATTGCGGCTATAGAGGTCATATATCTTGCTTTTGCTGGAGGCGTCAACTGGACGAGCAACGTGGCTACGCTCCAGAGGAACGCGGGTGCTTCAGTCCACTCACGAACTACCAGCGCACGCCTTACCGGTCTTCTTTTCAGCGTTCGCCCTCTCCACCTTACAGTAGTGGTCTGCCTGTGAACTCCCGTGAGTCTCGCCGCCGCTCACCATCCCCCAATCGCCATTCCTTGTCGCCTATGTGACCCGCCTCCAATGTTCTGAATGCCCACTCAGAAAACTCCCCAATGCAGCTTTAGGAGGGGAAACTGCATCCACCGGACAGCCAGCAATTCCTCCAGACAGACCATCGAACTTGTTAACAGTGTTAGTCGAAGGTATACGCGTCGAAGCTCTAGTGGATACTGGCGCTGCTATTTCCATTATTCGCTCTGACCTTTGCTCCCGCCTCCGCAAAGTAATAACACCTTACTCGGGCCCGTCTCTCCGTGCTGCGACGAACGCCATTTGTCGTCCACTCACCCAGTGTACAGTTCACGTTTTCATAGACGGTATTCATCATCATATTGCTGTTGCAGTTCTCCGTGAGTGAATCCACAAACTCATTTTGGGGTGGGATTTTCTGTCGTCTGCACGCGCTTCTATATCTTGTCGTCAGCGCCTCACCGACTCTTCTGTCTCGGAACCCGAACAGCGTATTAATCTCGTCACCACTTCAGAATATGCTCTTTGGCCATCCCGAAAAGAAGTAATTAGCGTTGATTGCAGCAACATTGTGGATGGCGACGTGCTTCTACTACCGTATGGCCACACGGTACATCGAGGCGTTCTGATCATTCCAGGCCTTGTTCGTTTTTCTGAAGGGTCTGCTTTTATTACTGCGTTAAATCAGACTCCCGAACCCTTATTGTTGCCCTGTGGATCAACAGTCACATGCGCTATTGACCCGCATCCCGTTGCAATTGTTGCCCTTCCAAGTCAAGAAGACCTACCAGAGCCAAGCACGCCGCCCCTCAACTCTCCCACTCCTCTATTGGTGACGATAAGCCCTGATTTGACAGCAGCCCAGAGTCAAGAATTGCTGAATTTATTGAACACACATCGCCCTTTGTTTGACGATCATTCCGCTGTTCTTGGTATGACAACTTCTGCGACTCACCGAATTCAGACTGAAGGCTCCAGAATAATTCACCGGCGCCCATACCGCGTGTCTCTCGCAGAAAGGAAGATAATCGAGGAAAACGTATCAGACATGCTTCGACGAAATATCATACGTCCTTCCTCGAGTCCGTGGTCTTCGCCAGTTGTGCTGGTGCAAAAGAAAGACGGAACGGTACGTTTTTGCGTTGATTAGCGGGCACTGAACAAAATAACGCGCAAAGATGTTTACCCTCTCCCACGAATTGATGACGCACTAGATTCGTTGCATGGCGCAGAGTATTTTTCGAGCCTTGACATGCGATCGGGCTACTGGCAAATACCAGTGTCCGAATCTGACAAAGAGAAGACGGCTTTTACCACCCCAGATGGGATATATGAATTTACCGTAATGCCTTTTGGACTTTGTAACGCGCCTGCTACCTTCGAACGTATGATCGACAATGTACTGCGTAGCCTGAAGTGGAAAACCTGCTCATGCTACCTAGATGACATCACAGTGTTTTCGTCTACCTTTTCGCAACATCTACAACGTCTCGAAGAAGTCCTCAATTGCCTTGCAAAAGCTGGTTTACAGCTGACTACGAAAAAATGCACCTTCGCAAGCAAGACGATCAAGGTTCTAGGGCACTTAGTCAGCAAAGACGGTATTCGACCGGATCCTGAAAAGCTTGCCGCCGTCCTCAAGTTTCCCCGTCCGTTGCGTCAAAAAGACCTGCGCAGTTTTTTCGGCTTGGCGTCCTACTTTCGGCGCTTCATACGCAATTTCGCAAGGATTGCCTCTCCGCTCCATCAACTGCTCGCAAGTAACACGGCATTCGTCTGATCTGAAGACTGTGAAAATGCTTTCCTGGCGTTGAAGCAAGCCCTGACATCCGACCCGGTACTATGTCATTTCGATCCTGATGCACCCACCATTCTTCACACTGACGCCAGTGGTCAGGGTCTCGGTGCCGTTCTACTGCAGCGTGACAAAACACCGCACGCGAACGTGTCATTGCTTACGCCAGTCATGCTTTGACTGCTGCCGAGAAAAATTATACAATAAGCGAATAAGAGTGCCTTGCTGTTGTATGGGTGGTACAAAAATTTCGTCCATACCTCAATGGCCGCTACTTCACAGTCGTCACCGACCACAACGCATTGTGCTGCCTTTCGTCGCTAAAGAACTTGACGGGTTGTCTTGACCGCTGGGAGCTTCGTTTACAAGAGCACAACTTTGATGTCGTCTACAGGTCTGGTAAGAAGCACCAAGGTGCTGATGCTCTCTCTCGCAGCCCTCTACCCAACCGTAATAGCCCACCGTCACCAATTTCCACCGCAGCACCCATCGCAGGTCTCAATTGGCTAAGATCCGGCCACCCTTCTACCCTTGTGTCACATCAACGCGTTGACCCTTACTGCCGCTCCATAATAACACGCTTAGAAGGTACATCCACTCCTCCAAACGCCCGACTTCGCCGACAACTGAAACAATTCAAGCTTCACGATGGTGTTTTACATCGCTATATTTACCACGTTGAAGGAAACAAACGGGTCCCCGTTATACCAGGTTGTCTACAACGTCAGGTTCTTGAGACATTCCACGATGATCCTGCTGCTGAGCATCTCGGCTATCACAAAACGTACGACAAAATACACAGTCGGTTCACCTGGCCTGGCCTCTCATCCGCGCCTGCCAAATATGTTTCTTCGTGTGCCTTATGTAAACGGCGGAAACGACCCACTACTGCTCCTTCTGGCTTTCTCCAACTTCTTCCTTGTCCCACTTTGCCATTCGAAGTCGTCGGGATAGACTTATACGGCCCCCTTCCCGTGACCTCCAATGGAAATCGTTGGATTGTAACGGCTGTTGACCACCTCACTCATTACGCGGAAACTGCCTCACTGCACGCTGGTACAGCCACTGAAGTAGCTGATTTTTTTCTGCGTAACATATTTTCACGCCATGGAGTTCCACGTGTTCTGCTCAGTGACCGCGGCAAGGTCTTTCTTTACTCTATTGTTGCTGAGGTTCTACGCGCCGCCAACACCATCCACAAAACAACTTCTACTTATCATCCTGAAACAAATGGCTTGGCGGAACGCTTTCATCGTACCCTCTCGGATATGATTGCCATGTACGTTAACCCTGACCACACGAACTGGGACGCCATTTTGCCATTCGTAACGTTCACCTACAATACAGCTACGCAACGCACCACCAGATTTTCTCCCTATTTTCTGGTCCATAGCCGCTCTCCAAGTGTAACTCTGGACGTCTACTTCCGTTCGGCTCCTGCTACCTCAGCAAGCCCTTTATCCGCACAATTTTTGTCTCGCCTCGAGCACTGCCGTCATCTGGCCCGAATCAACACCGGCATCTCTCAGGAAGCTCGCTAGACTCACTACGACTCAACACACCGTGCTGTCACCTTTTCCCCAGGAGACGAAGTTCTTCTGTGGACTCCCGTGCGTGTGCCCGGCTTATGTGAAAAATTCCTCAGTCGTTTTATAGGGCCTTATACGTTGATTGAACAAACGCCCCCGTTAATTACCGTATCTCACCACTTAACCGTATCTCCGACCAACGTTGCCGCAGGACAGAAATTGTGCACGTTTCTCGGCTGAAACTGTATACCCGACGCAATTCCTAATGTTGTCTCTCGCGCGGCCAGGAGGCCGCTTCCAGCGTGACGGGGAATTATTGTGAGCGCAGTCACCGACTCTTCTTTATCAATTGGACGTGTCATCATCATTTGTATAATTTCCTCATCTGTAGATATCATCATCAGTGTGTGCCACCAGCTCGAGCTTGCCTCGAATAAAGCTCTTCCTTATAATATATATATATATATATATATATTGTTGAGACGTTTATTGGCGGACGGTTGTCGACGATGCTTGACAGTGACAGTCAATGCGGGTACCGACTCTCTGCACGAGCTGCTCTTCTTCTTGCTAAAAAGGGCAACCCACTAGAAGGCGCTGGAGAGGACGACCCACTGTTCGAAGGCTTCACCACAACTACCCCGGGTACGAAGAGGGAGCCGCCTGGCGACCTAGCAGCTGGTTACTATGAGCGGGTCGTGGTAGGCTTTGAGGCGCTCCACGTTGACAATGTCGCGCCCTCGACGGCGCATGTCCGAAGATGGTTCGATGGGTTCGATCAAGTAATTTACAGGGGAAGTGCGCTCGACGACACGGTAGGGGCCTTCGTATTTGGGCAATAGTTTTGAAGATAGGCCAGTTGAAGTGGTAGGGATCGAGAGCCAGACGAGCGCTCCAGGGAGGAACATGGGCGCAGTGGTGCTGGTGTCAGCGCGAATGCCTTTTTGCCGCTCTTGATCATGCGCTGTAAAGGTCCTTGCGAGCTCTCGACACTCTTCAGCAAGCTTGGCTGTAGCAGAAATAGGCGCCCACTCTGACGGATCTGGCTTGTACGGAAGTATAGTGTCGATGGTGTGCGACGGGTGCCTTCCATATAATAAAAAGAAAGGTGAAAAGCCAGTAGTGCTCTGAGGGGCGGTGTTATATGCGTAGGTGACGAAGGGTAGAATGGAATCCCAATTTGTGTGATCGGCGGCGACGTACTTGGAGAGCATGTCGCCGAGCGTACGGTTGAAGCGTTCAGTAAGGCCATTCGTCTGCGGGTGGTAAGCAGCAGTTTTGCGGTGAACAACGTTGCACTCTTTGAGAATGGCTTCGACGACTTCAGACAGGAAGACGCGGCCTCGATCACTGAGCAGTTCCAGAGGTGGACCGTGTCGCAGCATGAATCGTTGGAGCAGGAAGGAGGCCACATCGCTCGCTGTAGCCGCGGGGAGAGCGGCAGTTTCGGCGTATCGCGTGAGGTGGTCCACAGCAACAATGGCCCAGCGGTTACCGGCCGACGTTAGTGGAAGTGGCCCATACAAATCAATGCCAACGCGCCCAAATGGCCTGGCAGGGCAAGGTAGAGGTTGCAGACCTACCGGCGACAGGTGCGTTGAAGTTTTGCGGCGCTGACATTCTATGCAGGAGCGAACGAATTTCTGCACATAGCGGTACATGCCGCGCCAAAAGTACCGTTGGCGAATGCGCTGGTAAGTCTTCGATACGCCGGAGTGCGCACATTGCGGATCAGTATGAAAGAATTCGCATATGTCAGAGCGCAGACTGCGGGGTATGACTAGTAGCCACTGGCGGCCATCACCGCTGTAATTGCGTCGGTGGAGAAGGTCGTCGCGAACGGCGAAATGGTGGGCTTGACGACGCAACGCGCGAGTGGATGGAGTGGATGGATCAGTCAGCAAGTCTATGAGTGAGGCAATCCATTGATCCTTGCGCTGTTCAG